>NC_143063.1:49924144-50234976 GCF_052426305.1 Pelodiscus sinensis
GGTCGTGACAGTGACAGTGAGTGGTGGTCAGTCAGATGCTATTGGTGGTCTGGTTGGGGGGAAGGTGGTTGTGCTTATTTTGATTCTCTGCTCCTTGCTGAGGGCTGACGTGAAATGTCCCACCTAACCCCCAGTCCCAGAGTAGCTGTGCCTTCCTGCTGAAGAGAGAGTTGAGGACTGGGCGGTGCACAGCTGTCTTGCGGGGTCAGAGTTAACCTGTTGTGCGGGCTCTAGTTCATCTCTGCAGATTCTTTTGGGCGCACGTGGAAGGTTTTCTTCACCCACCTGACTTTTCTTTACTTCCAACGTTAGTGTCCAAGCAGAGGCGGTCCGGAGCCAGGTTCACAGCCTGTGGGGGCCGGCTCTAACATGGAGGCGGGCAAACAAGCATTCTTGCTTGGCAGTACTTGCTGTGCCAGGCTGGGCTCTGCTGCTTGGAACTTGCTTCTCTCCTCTGTGTGCTGCTGAGCGTTTGGATGGACTCCCCCTCTGCCCAGGAGGTGGCTGGGCCCTGCCCAGCAGAGTGGGGTTGCGTTGCTGTGCTCCGAGAACTGGGTTTGTCATTAGAGGGAGGAAATGACACACATCACTTCCCCTTGCTCTTGCTGTATCTGGTTACCTAAACAAAGCCGCCCTCTGAGGGCTAGGGACCAGGGAGATGCTGACAGGCTCTTGCTGATGGGGAAGTTGCTATAGCTAGAAAGCTCTCGATCTTCAGGAGGTTACGCTGCCGCAGGGCCGGTTGCCTGCTTTCTGGGCTATTGCAGGACCAGTCTGTCTGAGCCAGCCCATTCTGGGAAACAAGGCTTTTGTCCCAAAGCCCTCCTTTTCCCGGGCTCAGACTTCCACTTTCTGCTGCTCTGCTGTGGCCTGGGGGACCTGTAGACCTGGCTCCCCAGAGTTGGTGGCAGAGTCCTAGCTTGATGACGAGGCATCAGAAAAGATGTCCTCCAGGTGGGCAGGGCCTTACCAGCCCTCCCCCAGGACACTGTGCATGTTAACGACCTGGCAGTGTGCCAGGAAATTAGTTGTATTTTTAGCCTGCTGTGGTTCCCACCTGGCCTACCTAGAAATCCTTCCTGTGGCTTTTAATCAGAGGCTTCAGGGACATTGTCGAGCTGCTGAGCTTTGCTGAGTGCTCACTTCCTAGGCACCCTCTCTGCTTCCCACCTTATTTGGGGAATCCCAGGAGGGAGTTCACCAGGAATTCCTTAAGTGCAGATTTTTGTCACTTCCTTGCTGATGGTGTTTGCCTTAGCCCAGCAAAGGGGGAGAAGCCTAGTTAATCAGGCTACAGAGCATTCCCACTCTGGGGGGTGCAGGGTCATTTCCTTTTACTGTCCCATGCTCTTCAGACCCCTGTGCCGGGAGTCTGCCTCCCACTCAGCTCTTGGGAACAGCCAGGGCCAAGCTGCAGGGCTTTTGCAGTGCACAGGCTGCCTATTTCAGGGCTCGCCCTCCGTGCTCTCACAAGAAGATTTTGGCCACAAAAAGTTTGACTTGATGGTTTTGCCTCGCCAGCCTCTGTCCTGGCGCAGGGTTGGTCTGCAGTGGAAATGACTTAAGGGTTCCGGCTGGCACATCCTTGTCTGAACAAGGCAGGATCTCCCTCTCCCTCCCCTAGGTAGTGGGGAGGGTGACATCTTTCTGCCCGAGTCTTCTGCCTTATTGCTTCAAGCTGCACAACATGGCCATGCTCCCATGTGATAGTGGAACCTGTGAAAGGGCCACAGCGGCTTCAGGGCTGGCAAGAAGGGCCAGGAGAGCAGCGTCTCCTTAGAATGCCCGTGGGAGGGACTTGCTGGAAGTTGGCGTGGGTGGGTAAGAGCTAACTGCCCTTAAGTCCTGTGCAGACGGAGCGAGAGCTCTTCTGCAGAGCAATATGCTCCCGAGATTGACCTCCCTGGCGTAAGAGGAGCCACCCTTTCTGGTGCTGCTGGAGCTGGTGCCGACCGTGCTGCTCATGGCATTTTCGCCACCATGTCCTAATGCTGGGAGGTTTGCATGGGCCTCTTGGCCCCGTCAGTGCTGAGAATGGCCTGTTGTAACTTGGGGAGAATTCAGTGTTGGAGTAAATAAGAGCTAAATGATGGCTTTATTTGCTCTTAGAGAGTCAGCAAGCAATCCAGTCTGCACTGCAGTGGAAAGGCAAGTGATGCACACTGCTCTCCCGAAGGGCTTGGTGCCAAAATGCCTCCCGGGTAGTGCGTGTGGGATGAGCAGCGTAGTTCAAGGGTACAGCTGTGCATCAATAAAAACACGGCACAGAATCCTATGTTTCTGTAAAGGGAAATCGTATCTCACCAGTCTACTAGAATTCGCTGAGGGGGTCAACAAGCATGCGGACAAAGGGATCCAGTGGATATAGTGTACTTAGATTTCCAGAAAGCCTTTGACAAGGTCCCGCAGGCTCTCAAGCAAAGTGAGCTGCCATGGGATAGGAGGGAAGGGCCTCTCATTGATTCATAACTGGTTCAAAGACCGCAAACAAAGGGTAGGAATAAATACTCAGTTTACAGAATGGAAAGAGGCAACTACTGATGATCCCCTGGGGTCTGTACTGAGACCAAGCCTATTCAACCTATTCATAAACGATCTGGAGAGAGGAGTAAACAGCGAGGTGGCAAATTTTGCAGATAAGAAAACTGCTCAAGATAGTTAAGTCCAAAGCAGACTGAAGAGTTTCAAAAGGATCTCACAAAATGAGGTGACTGGGCAAGAAAATAGCAAATGAAATTGAAAGTTGATAAATGCAAAGTGATGCATATTTGGAAACATAATCCCGACTATACATGTAAAATGATGAAGACTAAACTAGCTCTCACCTCTGAAGAGAGAGATCTTAGAATCATTGTGGATAGTTCTTTGAAACCATCCACTCAGTGTGCAGCAGCAGTCAGAAAAGCAAGCGACGTTAGGGACCATTCAAAAAGGGAAAGAGAATAAGACAAAATGGACAAAATCCATGGTACAAGTTCACCTAGAATGCTGCATGCAGATGTGGTTGCCCCATCTCAAAAAGGTTTAGAGAAGGGCAACAAAAATGAGTAGTAGTATGGAATAGTTTTCGTATGAGAGACTAAGACTGGGACTTTTCAGCTTAGAAAAGAGAGGACCGAGGAGGGATGTGTTCGAGGTCTATAATTAATAGGCAGCAAGTTTAAAACAAACCAAAGGAAGTTTTTCTTCACTCAGCGCATAGTCAATCTGTGGAACTCCTTGCCAGAGGATGTGGTGAAGGCCAGGACTTTAACAGGGTTCAGAAAAGAGCTAGATATTCATGGAGGTTAGGTCCCAGAACCTCTCGAGGAGGCCAGCCTGTGAGGAGCTGTAGGACCAGAGGGCTGGACGCAGACAAAAGCAGCACAGGGTCCTGTGGCACAGGCAGGTGGGAGGGGCAGTGAGTTGTGCTTGGGTTCCCATCGGGACCAGAATGAACTGCTTTTGGCCTGTGTGGAGAATGCTAATCCCGTTGCACAGCCCCCGCTCATCCAGCTGGAAATAAGCTGCTGCTGCAAAAGGCTTTTGTCACGCTGTGTCTGCAGTCGGCTTCCCCCAAGGAGCAGCGCGCGCTCTGTCTCCACTAGCCGGGCCCAATGTACTTAAGCGCGCGACTCCGTTGTGTTAAGAAGCGGGTAAGCAGCTCGCCGTTGGGTGGTTTTTGTGCACCTTCCACTTCACTGAATCGCTCGTCTCAGGACAATCTCGTCCCTGGAGCTGCTTGTTGAGGTGACTGCCCCCAGGCCCGGGAGACTTCTGGATTTGATGGCAGTCTGACCGTCACTCTGGATTGCGCACGTGCCCCCTGATCCAAGGACGTAACTGCTGAAAGAGGACAGTCGGTGTTCGCTGCGGGTGGGAATGGTTGGCTTGCAGAGCGCTCCTATCACGTCGGGCGTCAAGAGCATCCTGAGCAGATGTGTCAGCACTTTGGCAGGGCTAGTCGGCTCTGGTTTCCATAGCTATGAGCGACGGGCAGAGGGAGTGAGGGGCATGTGTGCTGCACCTGCATTCCAGGGAGCGGAGAGATGCCAGCTTGCCCTTTGGCATCGATTTCTCCAGCAGCCTGTGCCTGGGCAAGCGGCTGAGTAACCTGGTGGGATCTGAGCTGTTGCGGGGGCAGGCCTGCAGGATCCTGGGTGCCTTTGCTGCCACCATCGCCCTGCGAATGGCTGGCAGACTCTGGGCCCATGCTCGCTCGCTTCCTTCGTGCTCTCTCCTTGCGTCAGCCCTGGCACGCCTGCCAGCTGAGGTTAGAAAGCTCTGCCGTTTGTCATCAGTGGCACAGCGGCTCAGCCGGCTGACTGATCCACAAGGCACCCCCTACCCTAGCAGAGGGAGGATCGGAACTGCCTCTGGGGCTGCACTGGGCAGATGCGAGGGCGCGGTCTGGAAACTCCTCAGACTTCATCACAGGGACCATGTGCATGCTGCCCAGGCTGCTCACCACTGACCCCAGCCAGGGGCTTCCCCCCAAAAAGCGGAGCATTTCCCAAGGTGTAGGGAATGTCCGCTGTGGGGCTCCCTCTGCACCTCGCAGCCTAGCTCTGTCTCTTCCCATTCAGGTTGATAGAGCTGCACTCTCCGGACAGCAGAAACACCCTGATCCTGCGGTGCAAAGACACAGTGACCGCGCACTCCTGGTTCACGGCCATCCACACCAACATCACGGCCCTTCTGCCACAGGTGCTGGCCGAGCTCAACGCCATGTTGGGCGCCAACTGTGCCGCCGGAAGCAGCAAGGAGGTCAAACACATCGCTTGGCTGGCGGAGCAGGTATGCTGGGATAAGGTCAGGCATGGGGGACCTCTGTCCTATCTGGCTGGAACGCCCTTTTACAGGTGTGGCAGCAGTGCCGTCGAGCACTCTGCAAGGAGATTAGCTGCTCAGGCAGTTGCTAGATTCAGCCCTTTGGTAGTGGCTCGTGTGCGTTCCGTTTTCTCCACTCATCCCTGTGAGCAAAGAACCCAACTCGGCCATGGACTCCAGCGGCAGGGAGGGGTTTGTGCCAATCCAGTTTTGAAAATGTAACTTCTCCTTCCCCAAACCATCCTGAGCCCGCCAGTGTTTTCAGCACTCGCTCTCATCGCTACCCGGCAGGCCACAGCTCCCGTAATTCCTCCCCTCCTCTGGAGAGTGGCCTCAGACCCACCCTTCAGAGGCATGTGCTGTGGCCTTTGGGGACAGGGCTGTAACCTCCACACCGGCTTCCCGTGCCTGTTGTGGATGGTTTGTGTGCAGGGCTTGTCTGTTCTGACTCTCAGCAGTGTCCGGGCAAATCCAATCTTATTCCCAGCCACACATGGATGATGCTGGAGTCAGCCGGCAGCTTTGCATGCACAAGGGGCTCCAGGATCTCCTGACTGTCTGTCCTCTCTGCTCCTGGGTAATTCGCTTCCCCTTTAGTCAAAATGTCACCAGACACTCTTCCTCTTTGCATAAAGGCACTGTGCGTATGCAGCTGTCTTGCAGGCTCCATGTGCAATAAAACACGGGGGAGTTTGCTCCAGGTGCCAGTTTCACACGATCCTAGGTTGGTAGGGCTTTCTAGCTCCTGATGCCCAGGTGTCTGGCCTCATTGTGCATGCACCCCTTGAGTAACTCGCTGGCCGGAAAGGGATGGCAGTGCCATAATCTTAATAGGGTGCAGGATGGCCTAGTGGTTACAGCAGAGACCTGGGAGGAGTTCCTTTCTTGATAATATTTCCAATAGAACTGTGACCTGTCACTGAGTCACGTGGCTGTGAGAAATCGAATGCTCGGCCCATCTAGCAGTGGGGCTGAGAGAACCCCCGGCGCTAGGAAAGGTCACTTGCTTCCAGTGACGTGCTTTGAAACCCTTCAGTACAGGGCAAAGCATCACTGTGAGTAGGAAGACCTGGGAAAGCTGAGGCCATTCCTCATGGGCCGGCGAGCAGGGCAAGTCGAGTTGATGGAAAATCTGGCCCGGCAGTCTTGTGAAGTCGCTAGGGTTTTCTCGAGGTCCCATGCCTGGTGCACAGCCGGGTTCCTAGCTGTCACTATGCAGTTGGGCCCTGGAGCGTGCAGGACAGGCTACATGCTGCACCTCTCTGATCTTGACACCCTCTTGCGTTTCACTGAGCCGGCGCGACCTTCCTGGGGCCGAGTTCCATTTCCCATTAGACACGTTAAGGCTTTGGCAGCTCCAGGCTTCCTAGAGTGGCCGGTAGCGCCTGCTTCATGCAGCTAAGAGGAGGAAAAGGTGTATCTGTGGGGCTGGAATGTCCTGTTTTATTTAAGCCAGTCACTTGACATCAGCTGTTGGAAGCGTGGTCTAGTGGCTAGAGCACATGGCCAAGAGTCAGGTCTGGAATCTGCTCAAGGTCTGCCACAGACTCCCCACAGCTTTGGGCAAGTCAGACACTTTGTCCCCACTTCCCTGTCTGACACAAGGACGCTGACCGAGCTCCCAGGCTCTGCAAACGTTAGCTCCCAGTGTAAATACCAAGCATTGAACTCCTCCTGCGCAGCACAAAAATAACCACCTGGCAGAGCTAACGGGCTGCACGCTGGGCATAGAGCAGAGAGCCCAGCCATGGGAACGGTCTCCCTCAAGGCATCGGGCAGGGGAGTGTGTTAACAGCTAGAGGAAGATGGGCCTGTCTCCCTCCGTTCCTGTGGGCTGTAACATCAGGTCGAGTGCATTGTGCTCGCTGTCCTGCTGCTGCCCAGGGAAGGGCGGGATGGCTCTAGCAGGGGAATCGGCCACTCCAGGAGCATTTATACAGCACTTTCTGTTCTGGGCTGGCCAGATGCACAGCAAGCTGGGCGCTCTCCCCTCTGGGCTATGTCCTGTCCTGTCACCTGACCCCATGAGCCTGGGAGCTGGCACACGCCTGGCGCAGCTTTCTGCTAGGCTACCGTCTGTAGGCCTGGCCTCTCCCAGTGTCAGTGTAACCTGTGTCCAGCGGTGCCCCCAGGGAAGGATGTGTGGGGCAGGTGCTGCGTGTCGCCCAGCCACTGGGGGGTTAGACATCAAGTCCTGGACTAGCCCTTACAGGAACTCGCTGCTCCCGAAGTTGGTAGTTTAACCTTGACCTTGTAAGTGTTTTCTTGGCCTGGTACGAGCTGGGCTGTGGCCATGCTGAGCATAGGATCTCCTGGATGGCTGGGCCAGCGCCCTGCTGCTGTTCTCCGATGATGAGCTAACACGCTCCCAAGTAAGGATGTTGGGAAGTGGGTAACTGACTAATCAGGTGGCTGATACAATTTGTATGTCCTTGGCCCCAGAGTACAGCCTGTGGGTATTCCCACGTGAGGCCCCTTTCCCCCCGTGGGTAACACGCTGCTTGGAATGCCTGGGAACAGCTCTCCGGACTTCTTGCAGGCTAGGCTGGATGGAGGGAGACAGCAGTGGCGGCCCATCCTCATGGCTATGACAGAGAAGGACTTGCTGCTCTACGATTGTATGCCCTGGACAAGAGACGCGTGGGCATCGCCCTGCCACAGCTACCCTCTTGTTGCTACCAGGTAGGATGAAGCCTCCAGGTTTCTTTGTCAAACTGAGCCCTGCCCTGTTTTTCCGGCTTAGTTCTCCCACCGGCTGGAGCTGCAGCTTCTCAGGGGAGACTGAGGCACGGAGTTGGACCGTGACTTCCCCAGTGTCATGTAGAGCCAGCATCAGACCTCTGGCCTCTGCCCAGTCCTCAGCCTGCTCGACCACAGCTCCAGCCTGGGCACTCCTGGGAGAACGTGGCTTGGTTCCTTGGCTGTCCTTGTCTTGCTGCTGCTAGGCCTCTCAGCAGCGCCTCACCCGGCTGCTGGGGCATGTGAGCACCTGGCTGCCTCCTGTGCTGGGACTGAGGTGAAAGCCAGTGCATGTGGGTCGCTGCTGGCGGGACGGGGCCTAGGATGTGAGCCTTGTCGCTCCCCGAGCGGTATCATCGGGCACGGCTTGGGCGCCTCTTCCCTTCCCCTGCAGCGTGGAACCTCTTCCGTTGCATTGACAAGATTTCCTTGGCATAGGACAACATCCACCTGCCAAGCCCCACTGTCCCGGGAGGGGGCCCACCTGCAGCGCTGCTATTGGGTTGGATTCCCGGTCCAAGGGGGACAGGTGGGACCTGTCACTGCCCCTGCACGGTCTGCAGACGGTTCTTGTGATTGGCCAGCGACAGGCTGGGGGAGGGCGTCCCAAAGCTAGTGGCTTTTCCCGGCCCCCTCGCTCGCTCAGCCATGCAGCCTCTGAGCCCATTGCTCTGGTTCTTTCCCTAGTGCTGCCAGCAGCTGATGAGCCAGCATGTGTGCCCAGCCCTCCCGGGAGCCGCCAGCCAGCCAGGCGTTGGGAATTGGCGGGGGGAGTTGTGCAGGAGGGGCGGTTAATAGCCGGTTGTGTGGAGTGCTCACCTGAAGGAGCAGACAGACTAGCAGTAGGCACTCGAACCCTAATACGGGCTGCAAGCGCTCCTGCGTGCTCCCACAGAGCCTGTCTGCAAACTACGCTGCAGGGCCGTGAGCACTAAGAGTCTGTGCCTCGCGGTTCCCCGTCCCCACGGAGCCAGCCCCGGAGCCCTGCACGGGCCAAGGCAGCCAGTACAAAGCTCTGGCTATGGGGCCTACCATGACCGGCCAGCGCTCGCCTTCCGATCGGGCCACCCCGCGTCGGGATCCCCGGGAGGAGCTGGCAAGCCAGGCTCTGGGGACGCCAGTCTTGGCTGCACAAAGCATGTGCCCTGCTGGAGCCCAAGCCAAGCTTTGGCCTTTCTGGAGCCTCGGGCGTGGTGACTGCCTGCCAGCTCCTCCCACGGCGAGCCGCGAGGCAGGGCGCCAGCGCGTTCTCTGCCCAGGCCCACGCCTGCATTGCAGCCTCCAGACCAGGTGTGGTGGTCCTGGCGCAGAGTGCTCAGAGCCGGGCTCCCCTGACACGGGAGGGGCTGCAGGCTTTTGCCATGGTGAGATGGGCCTGCTGACCGGGCTGCAGCGAGGGGGGCAATTGCCCCAGAGCCCAGCAATTCAAAGGGGCCCAGGCTCCCTGTGGCGGTGGCCCTTTCAGCCACTGCTGGAGCGCTCTGGGTGGCTGCTAGGACAACTTGGGGAGGCCGGGGCTTCGTGCCGTTCCCTCCGGGGCCTGTGATAGCTGCAGGGGGAGGGTGCACCACGGTCCAGGTGACATGAGGGCTGGCTGCCCTGGCTTCCGCCTGCTGTCCCACCCCCTTCTGCGGCGTGGAGCCGGCCCCACACATGCACCTTGCCCAAGACCCCATGGAGGCTGTCGGCTCCCCTGCGGGGAGATGTCTGCTTGCATCTTGTACAGCTTCTTGGGTGCTGGGAGAGGCCCTTAGATACTTGCCTCTTAACTTCTAGCCCTGTCTCCCTGCAAGTCCTTCTGCCTTTGTCGCTCCTGCGGCCAGAGCCCGCCTTACAGGGAGCTCGAGGGGCTGTCCTGCTGCCAGAGAAAAGGTCCAGCCTGCGTGAGCAGGCTCCGTGGGGCCGTGGTGTCGTGTCCAGGTCTGCTGCTCAAGCCTCCCTGTGCTGCTCCTGCAGCCAGACTGGATCCTGTTCCTTGCCAAGCCCTCGGCAGCCAGAACCATAGGAGACAGCATTCCTCTGGCCTTAGCGTTTCTATAGCATCTGGCTCGAGGCCTCCCGGTTCCCACTCAGCATCTGCAGGCTCAGGGCACCTCGCCCATCGTCTCACGTGGCTGCTCAGTTTGTGGCCTGTCTGCTCCTCCAAGCGGGGCTGTGTCCTCTGGGAGGTGGGAGAGCCCCCCAGCCCAGAGCACTGTGTGTGCACCTTTGCCAGCCTGCTGCCCTCGCTGCTGGTGTAAGGGAGAGTCCCGGGCACAGCTCTGGTGCTGCCCTCCTCCCTGGGCGCTGCCTCCTAAGCGGAGAGTTCAGGCCTCGGCTGCGTCCAATGTGCCGCTCAACCTGCTCCCTGGTCATGCTGACCACTCCCTCATGGCCTGCCAGCCTGCTCCCTGCACTGGGACGCAGCCGTGTCCCTGGCTGGCAGCTCCCTGGCCACTGTGCACTCCAGTAACACCCCTCTTGCTCTCCCATCTGATCCACAGGCTGGTTCACTCTGGCTCCGGGCACAGATCGCCTTCTCTGGGATCCGAGCTCACCTTTGCAACGCGGACGGGCTCGCGCCAGGGCGTTGAAATGCACGTTTTCAGGGTGGAGACGCATCGGGACCTCTCCTCCTGGACCAGGATGCTAGTTCAGGGCTGCCATGCTGCTGCCGAGCTGATAAAGGAGGTGTCCCTAGGTATGCTGGCTGGCAGCTTGTTGCGGGCAGCAGGCACCCCGCCCTCCCCCCCCCCCAGCTGCTCAACTGGCGAGAAGTTGGGTGATCGCGTACCTTCTGGGCTGGGGTCTGAGCAGCGCGCTCTAGCTGCACAGTCAGGCCGGGGGGCTTGGATGGGGCTGCCCAGCATTGAGACGCATACGAGAGCTATGGGACGTGGTTCAGAATTAAGACTCATAAGGAGGAGCACAAGAAATATAAGTGCAGGACACTTCACCCTAATGCGCCCAGTCTGTTCACGCTCTACTTCCATGCCCAGCGTCTCCTCAGCGACTGGGACAGAGCCGCAGGAGGTCCTGGTGGGGCCCTGCGAACCGCACCGAGCGCTGGGCCTCGGAAGAGGGGCGCCCTCTGCTGTGGTAACTGCGGGACCCTGGCGGCCCAGCTTCTGTGGGTGCCACTTCTGTGCTCTCCTGTGCCTCCTTCCATGGGAGGGCCTGAGTGCTTGTTTTCCCTGAGAAGGGGCCAGCGTTCCCCCCCACCCCCCAAGGGAAGCCAGGGAGAGGAGAGATGATAGGGCCAAAGCTCACACCTAACTGGCTGGTGGAGCAGCCTCGGCAAAAGGAAGCCACTTATCTCTCAGCGCCTTTGTGGAGCCGGCAAGGGGGGGCGGGTTTCCTGAGCTGCAGGAGTGTCTGTGCTCAGGCAGATAGGCCTGCGTGGCAGCTTTTACCCCTCTGGGATCTCGCTGTTGAGTCCATCTCCCCACCAGCCGCGGGGCCGGGACCACAGTGTGTTTGGTAGGGTGCGTGATTCTGCAAGATGCTTCTGGCTGGCAGCTGGGGGCTGAGCACCGGGCAGCCAGCTTTGTTTCTTCATTTGGAGCACATCACGCTGCCCCCGTTTGAGAGGGGCTGGGCCTTCCAGCCAGAAGGGCTGCGAACCAGCCTGACCCTGCAGAGTCATGCAGCTGAAGTCCTTCCTGAGCACCTAGCAAAGCCAGTCTCAGCCTGGAGTCTTCCAGCTTTTGGGTAGGAGAGGGCTCACCAGCCAAAAACTAATCTCGGGGGCAGGGCTGGGGAACCTTTTTTGGATCAGGGCTGCTGACCCACAGAAAAATCAGTGGGGGGCTACACAACCGCGAAGAAAAAACCCACCCCAACCGAGAGGGGAAAACAACCACTGGTCTGGTGGCACTCGAGACTAACCGAACCTGTCAATGGGGTCATGAGCTTTCGTGGGCACCGCCCACTTCTTCGGATGCGCTCCGGTTGTGTTAGTCTAGTGCCACCAGACCACCAGCCACCTGTACAGACTCCTCAGCTGCCCCCGAAGCCTGAGAGGGGAAAGACGCTCCTCCCATCCCCCTTGCACACTAGAGCCTGGGGGGCCCAGCCTAGTAGATTTTGTGTGCTCCAGCCCTGCCGTGGGGGGCTGGAGTGCCTGCTTGCACTCCCCAATGCTGGGGGGGGGCCTGAGCCTCAGGGGCTAGATCCAGGCAAGTCGGTTCCTTGCCCCTGCTCGAGGGCAGCTGAGGAGCCAAGGGCGTGGGTCTGTTAGCTGTTGTGTAGAAGCTCCCTCTAGTGTTCAGAAGAGAATAGCGCCCATCCTACAAGCCCTCCTGTGATGGTGTTCGCTGTTAGTTCTGGGCCTCTTGTAGCCCATCTAAGGGAGGCGGGTTAGCTCAGCTGGGAATGTGAGGCAACAGGCCAGCTTCCATCCTGCTGCAGTGTTACAAGGAGAACATTGGCTTGGGAGCCAGCAACTTGCACACACCCTGCCAGAGCCCCCTGTGTGCTGGTCCTCAGAGAGCCTGCTACAAACGGCACAGGCACGCCAGGGCCCTGTGTGCTGGTCCTCAGAGAGCCTGCTACAAACGGCACAGGCACGCCAGGGCCCTGTGTGCTGGTCCTCAGAGAGCCTGCTACAAACGGCACAGGCACGCCAGGGCCCTGTGTGCTGGTCCTCAGAGAGCCTGCTACAAACGGCACAGGCACGCCAGGGCCCTGTGTGCTGGTCCTCAGAGAGCCTGCTACAAACGGCACAGGCACGCCAGGGCCCTGTGTGCTGGTCCTCAGAGAGCCTGCTACAAACGGCACAGGCACGCCAGGGCCCTGTGTGCTGGTCCTCAGAGAGCCTGCTACAAACGGCACAGGCACGCCAGGGCGCTGTGTGCTGGTTCTCAGAGAGCCTGCTACAAACGGCACAGGCACGCCAGGGCGCTGTGTGCTGGTCCTCAGAGAGCCTGCTACAAACGGCACAGGCACGCCAGGGCCCTGTGTGCTGGTCCTCAGAGAGCCTGCTACAAACGGCACAGGCACGCCAGGGCCCTGTGTGCTGCCAGTTGCGGGAATAAAATTGCTGCTGTGAGCGAGAGGCTCCCAAATGCCACAGCATCCAAACAGAGCCTTGACCACTAGGCTGTGCAGGCAGAAGTGGCAGGGCCTTCTTTTGAGGCTAGGCGAAAGAGTGCACTGTGATCCTGCCTCGTTTGCCTGAGGCAGACTCCTGCGACCAGAGCCAAGAATGTGCTGCTGATGGGTTAGCAGTAGAACTCTGGCCGGGGAAAGCAGGGCTAGTCATGGCAGCAGAGGGAAGACTTGCTGGGAGTGCCGGTTGGGCTGGCCTCTACTATTGCACTGGTGGGCCAAAAATACCCGAGTGATGTCACGCATTGCAGACTCCCCGCCCCCCACACCTGTCTGCCCTGAAGGCCTTCAAAAGCAGAAGCTCATGTGCAGCCACGGACGTGGGGGTGGAATCTCAGCAAGTTCCGCAAGCCCTCGATGCGACAGGCAATCTGGGGAAAAGCTGGGGGTGGGGAAAGGGGGGGACTAGTCCCTTTGGCTGCTTTCTAGTGCGGTGAAGGTCTGGGAGTGAGGGGAGAAGGGAGGTTGACTCCACAGGTCCCACATACCCCAGGTTCCTGGGTAGGGGGAGAGCCTGGAGAAGCGGCAGGGCAGCTGTGCTGTACAAGCACTCCTTGGCTGAGGTGGGAATAGATTTGTATTGAAACTGTGGCACGCTTTTATTGAACTCAAAGGCCTGAAAATAGTTGGCAGAAAAGCTGTTTGTGAAGATTCGGGTCTTACTCTGACCTTAGGGCCTGAGAGAGTCCACTCTCCGTAGCTGGAGTTCTCCAGGAAAGATGGCGTGTCCGTGATAGTGCGACCGACAGTCAAAGACGAGCAGAAAAATAACTTGAACTTGCTTTCAAGGGGCCTGTCTACATCCCAGACCTCTGCCTTGTCCTTTGCAGCTTCCCCTTGGCAGGAGAGGCCAGAGCAGGTTAATGGTGTCTGTCTGGTCCCTGCTCATTACCTCGAGCTGTGTTCAGAGAGCAGAGAAGCCCCAGAGTTGCTTCATGTGCACTTGTTGGCTGAGCTGGGTTTCTCAGGGACTGGAGAGGGATTGCTAGACTGAGGAGCTGAGCCACCGCCCTGTGCATTCTTGGTGGGTTAGTCATCCTGTGTTCCCCGCCCCTCGCTGCCTGGCTGTCAAGGCACAGGCTGAGCAGTGCAGCTCCTCCTATGTCATTCTGGTGTCTCAGGGATGTGCCAGGTTGCACGGCCCCCAGGCTGTCACGCCAGGCTTCTGCCGAACATTCATCTTCATGCACCTGTCTAGTTCCGCGATTGAAATGCCAGGCTTTCTGCTCCTCTGCGCGTGCCCTCGCCCGGCTGCCTTTCTGCCCTCAGCGACATCCGCCAGGTTCTGCCCCTGGATTCCAGCGGTAGCCGGAGACAGCCTCCTGCCCCCGACACCTCTCCCCTCTGAACCCACCTGCTGCCCAGGCTCTTCCCTTGCTCCAGGTGCACGTTCGCTGGGCTGATGGCAGCGTGGTGAATTTCCCAGCTCTGCAAAGGCTGCTGCCAGTCTCGTCCCAGAAGTTAGGCAGCACCCTGGTGTCCCTTGCTGACGCTGGGGGTTAGGTGTAGGGTCACGTGAACTCTCAGCCAGTGCTCCTGTGTGAATTCACTGAGCAGCAGCTTGCCAGTCCCTGGGCAGGCCCACTTCGCACTAGGGATGTCAGGGGTAACCCGTTAACAAGCAGCCCAGCTGGGCTGGAGCAGCCTCTGTCCATGGCAGGCCTGGTCCAGCTGGAGCAGCTCTCTGTGTTGTTATGGTAAACAGCGTTTAACCACTAACTGATTAAACGGGTTTTCCAGCCGTACTTCACACTGACGCCACCTGTAGCATTAACGCAGGGGTAGGGAATCTTTTTTGGGTCGGGGTTTGCTGACCCACAGAAAAACCCCTCCCTGGCATGGCCTGTACTGAGGAGGAGAAAGACACTCCCCACATTCCCCTCACATCCCAGAGCAGGGGTGGGCAATAGTTTTTGATGGGGGGCCACTCCCAAGATTTTGGAAAGTGGTGGAGGGCCACACTCTTCCATGGTATTAATGGAGGAGATGTGGGGTCTGGGATGGAGGTTGGGGTAACAGATTGGGTTGCAGGAGGGAGACAGGAGTGCGGGTGAAGGAGGCAGTTGCGACCGAGGGCAGGGAAATGGGGTGCAGCGGCGGTCAAAAAGGCAAATAGGATGCTAGGAATTATTAAGAAAGGGATAGAAAATAAGACCCAGAATATCCTACTGCCCCTGTATAAAACTATGGTACGCCCACATCTTGAATACTGGGTACAGATGTGGTCTCCTCACCTCAGAAAAGATATTTTGGCCTTGGAAAGGGTTCAGAAAAGGGCAACTAAAATGATTAGGGGTTTGGAACGGGTCCCATATGAGGAGAGGTTAAAGCGACTGGGACTTAGAAAAGAGGAGACTGAGGGGGGATATGATAGAGGTCTATAAAACCATGAGCAGTGTAGAGAGGGCCGATAAAGAAAAGTTATTGATTAGTTCCCATAATAGAAGAACTAGCGGACACCAAATGAAGTTAATGGGTAGCAGGTTTAAAACTAATAAAAGAAAGTTCTTCTTCACACAGCGTGTAGTCAACCTGTGGAACTCCTTGCCAGAGGAGGCCGTGAAGGCTAGGACTATAATAGAGTTTAAAGAGAAGCTAGATAATTTCATGGAGGTTAGGTCCATAAAAGGCTATTAGCCAGGGGATAAAATGGTGTCCTTGGCCTCTGTTTGTCAGAGGCTGGAGAGGGATGGCAGGAGACAAATCGCTTGATCATTGTCTTCAGTCCACCCTCTCTGGGGCACCTGGTGCTGGCCACTGTCGGCAGACAGGCTACTGGGCTAGATGGACCTTTGGTCTGACCCAGTACGGCCGTTCTTATGTTATGTTCAGGGTTTTGGGATGTGACCTAGGGCGGGAGGGGATTGTGATCTCGGCAGGAGATTGGGGTGCCAGCTCTGGGAGGGGGTATGAGAGTGGGGCAGAGGGCTAGGGAAGGAAGGGGCTGAGGTACCAGAGGCAAGTTCTCGCCAGGAGACTTGCCTGCTTGCAGAGCTTAAAATGTTTCTGCCTGCTCAGCCATATGCTTGAGTGAGTGAGCAGGAGGGTTGTGCTTTGTGGCTGCCTGTTGTTCAAACAGGCATCTCCCATTGGCCAGTGTCTGTCCAGAAACCAGCCAATGGGATTGTGCTGGGGGCAGGAGCAGCAGCTGAATCTTTTCCCCTGCCCTCTGGACTCAGAGAGCGCCCCACAGCTGCGTTTGTGAGCGGCACGCGGGGCAAGTAGGGGAGCCTGCCTGGGGCTCCCTACAGCCTCCGTGGGCTGGATCTGCTGGCTTGGTGGGCCATATTTTGCCCAGGCCTGCCCCAGAGCCGACAGGGGCCCAAGATAGCACATTTTGGGTGCTCCAGCCTGGAGGGGGGGCTGCAGCACCAGCACGGGCTCCCCAATGCTGGGGGGAACTGAGCCTCGGGGGCCAGATCCAAGAAAGTGGGGAGCTGTATCCAGCCCCTGGGCTGTAGGTTCCCCGCCCCTGCATTAACAGAACAGCTGGCATGGAAATGCTTCTCCTTCACTATACATGGCGTGGTGGGTTTGGTTCCTCCCCGCACCCATCTGATAGCGAGTCGACAACTCCTCTGCCCTTGCACCCCCAGTGCTGGGCACAAGGCCCAGTGGGCGGAAAGCTGGGGGCTCCCGGCTGCTCCTGAGGTTCGGTGCTCTGTTTCCATGCAGGCTGCACCCTGAATGGCCAGGAGGGGAAGCTCACCGTCCATTATGAAAACGGATTCGCTCTCTCCAGGGAGGAGGCAGGCGCCAGCCACACCCAGTTCCTCTACCCCTTTGAGAAGCTCAGAATGTCGGCAGATGATGGCATCAGGAACCTCTACTTGGATTTTGGTGGCCCTGAGGGGGAGCTGGTGAGAACGGGGCTGGCGGTGCCGTTGGGCTGGGAGGGACTCGGGTTTGTCCTTGGCACGCTGCTGTGAGACCGAAGTTAATTTCAGGTGCTTGAAGCCTTCTCTCCCCCTTCTGGACACTCCCTGTGGCCCTCGCCTCCATGAGCTTCCCCTCGCAAGGCTGGGCACCACTGGCCAGAGGGTCCCTGTCTGCTTGGACATGCTGGGAGAACCCCCTTGCTGGCGCCGATCCCTAGCCACTGCAGGGCAGACGTGTTGCTCCCAGGTCCCTGCCGCTCGTGGGAGCCAGACGGAGCAGTGCAGCCTCGTTGGAGATCGCCGGCCCCGGGGCTTTGGGCCCAGCTTCCCCAAGGCCTTTGGGAGGGAGGTCCCTGCGGTGTGAGAATCTCTTGGCAGATGTTGGTCTCTGTGGCTGAGTGGGAGCCGAGCACATGGCTTGGCAGGCCCAGGCTGCTGTCCCGGTCTGTGGGTGTTTGCAGCCTGGTGACTCGGCTGCTCCAAGCAGAGCCTGTGCTACATGGGGGACTGATGGAGTCCATTGTGCTTTCTCTCCAGACCCTGGACCTGCACTCCTGTCCCAAGCCCATTGTGTTTGTGTTGCACACTTTCTTGTCAGCCAAAGTCACCCGCCTGGGACTGCTTGTGTAAGGCACAGGGTCCCAGCAGCAGTGAAGAGCACCTGCCCTGCCCCAGCAGCAAAAAAGCACAAAGTCCCTCCTGCAGTACCAGTGCCTTGCCAGACTGACTCGTGCCAGCACCGTGACAGCATGGAAGGAAGCTCCTGCCCTCCTTTGACCAGAGCCAGAAACTCCGGCCTCTCCACAGTCCCCTGGAACAACTGGAGCTCTGTCACCTGCCTAGAGGATGCTGAGGCCAGGCTGCTGCTGGTACTGAGTGCTAATGGAGGGGAATGTGGCTCTTGCACTCTCCCTTTCCAGCCACTTCTTGGCCGCCGGCAGCTTGGGAGACTGTCCTTCCCGACGCCCCTGGGATTGGATCGTGGTCCCGAAGACTCGGCGTACAGCCGAGCATCTGGCCCTCGCGGCGGCAAGGAGAGAGCCGTTGGCATGGGCTGCGGTGGGGAGCTGCTTAGGGCAGGAACTAGAACCGATCCCTGTGAAGCCATTTTTATCGTTGCCACGTGTGCCTTTGGCGTAGGGGGGTGGAGACAAAGCGCTGCTGGCTCCCGAAGAGCCCCGGCCTCATCTGGGGAGAAGGGAGTCGCTACCGAGTCAGCTGCCGGCTGTGTAGGCGAAGCTGTTCGGTGCAGATCCCCTGTGGAGGGAGGGGGACTCACTGAGAGCTGGTGAATCCCTGCCTCTCCCTCGGCAGTCAGGACACAGTGGGGGAGCACGTGCAGCACGTGGCCCCTTACTGTGGCCTCTGACCCTGGTCACGGAGGGAACTCCGAAGGACTGACCCAGGCTCCGTTGCCACGAAGCCTCCTTCCTGTGGGTCCGTGGTAAGGAAGAGGCCTGTCCGCACTAGCCAGTGGGCGTGGACCCCCCCTGCTGAGTGGGATGGACAGAGATCTGGCTTGCTTTGGGAGCATCCTCAGTACAGAGAGCGCTTGGTGCTGCACTGATGCTTCTGAGGTGCCCCAGTGGCCACATGCCACAGCACAGCTGCCACCTGGCTGGATCCATGGCACAGAGAGGCCGGCTGGTCGCGTGTTCTAGGATGATGCCCGTGTAGGGATGCACACAGCCTTGTGGGGGAGGGGAGTCCTGTGAATGACTTTGAAGTACGTGGGGACAAGGTGGGGGAGAGTCCGGTCAGAGACACTGGGCTTTGTTGGGAGGGGGACCGGCTTTGAAGCCCCACACAGCTGTGTGCATGTTTGCAAGTCCTGTCTCTGGCACAGCCTGACCCTTTCCTGCACCTGCCCTTCTGAAGCGTCTGCGGGGCCCTGGGGAGGCAGGAGATTCGGTGCTTCCTCCTCTGAAGGCAGAGCTAACAAAGGGCTTCGAAAAGCCCCCTCCCAGCACATCACTGGCCTCTTCCCAACAGGACTCAGCTGCCTGAACACAGCCTGGCTCAGAGCTCCCTCTCCTCCTTCCTGCTCTCTCCTGCTTCGGCTGGGCTGGGCCTGTCCGTGGCACCCGGAGCGGAGGGGCTGGGACTCCGGGAGCCTCACTGTGGGCACACAGCAGGTAGCCTAGGCCGTCCTTGGGGCTCTGCTGGCTTCCCTGGAACCTCTGCAGCGCTTGCTGCTGTGCGCATTTGATTGCCAGGGTTAACTCCTGGGGTTCACTGAGTTACCCTTGCGCTGAGCTTTCCAGGCCTGGCCAGAGGGACACTCGACCTACAGACCAGTACGGTAGCCATAGCGGCGCAGACCAACAGCGGTGGGGTGTCCGTTTTGAGAATGCATGAGGTGGACCTGAGAGCGCGCCGCCTTGGACCTGGCCTTCCCCGGGGGGGGGGGGGGGGGTGCAGTGAGAGCACGTTACACTTCCTTTGAGTGAGGGATTTGCCCCGATTTGCAGCAGCTTGCTGAAGCCCCTGGGGAGGGCGGGTTCCTCGCAGAACCCCCGCCCCAGCCTGTGCCCGAGGCTAGCAGCTCACCTCCAAACCCTGTTTGTTTTAGGAGCCAACAAAAGCCAATTGATTGGAATGTATTTGTTAAACACAAATCATGGCAGGTCACAGAATACCTAGAATAGTGTCTTTAAGGGCTGAGTTCTCGCCCAGCACTGGTTGGGGTAGGTGTGTGTCCACCCAACAGCCCGTCTGGTCCATGGACCAATCTGAAGAGTTCTTTTCATGCAAGTCTCTTAAGCTCTTCAGGCTATTTATTTTAGCTGCTCTTAAGGTGGATGTTTGCGCTTCAGTATGATCGAGGCTTGTCGCATCCGTACAGCAAGCACAGGGAAACGTGGAGTCTGCATGGTGGAAAAACCTACTGCCCTGACAGGCCAGTTCAATGCCTCAGTGACTTAGACAGCCTAAAAAGGAATAGATGTTGGACTCCAGAGGGGGGTTAAGCTTTGGACTAGTTATTGAAAATGAAGTAATGGGCTGCAAAGCATCTGGCCTTTTTTACCCACTTAGAGGCTAAGCTAGTTTGGTCTCATGTTAAGACTGAATTAACTTAAATTTGAATTCTGAACAAGGCGCCTCCTTCTGTCCGGAAAACATGGCTTGCTAGGAACCAGGTTTAGGAGGGTTCAGCTGGGGACTATTCACCCCTGTTCTGTAATTACTGGAAGGGCGAGTAGTGTTGGTACCGCCACACCAAATGGGATAGGCCTCGCCCCTCGTATTCCTTCATTCTGCAAGCTAGTGAGCTATGCAAGTCCTGCTATGCCCTGGCTGGTTTCGAGGAGTTAAATATCCCTGAGGATTTCCGGGAAGGATGAAGCACTTTCTCCATTTGGTGCTAACACTGAGGGGTTGAGGGCTTGCTGTTTTAAGCTCGGTGGTAGTCTCTGCTTGTCAGAACTGCTCACGATCTGTACCAAACACCTGGGATTGCCCTGCGGCCTGTGGGGCGAGCACGTTCCAAGTTGCCTGTTGCTAGCAAAGCCCTGGTGGAGGCGGTACCTGAAATGTGAAGCACAGATGTCAAATCCGCCTGCGCAGGATGGATGCTGGCTGACCAGGAGGTTTTCAGCCAGTGTGTTTGGATTTTTGCAGGTGGCTGGGGGAGTGCTTCGTCCTGCCTTGTAGCCACCCAGGGTTGTGTGCCTGGCTCTTTGCACCCAATGTGGCATAGTTACTGTGCAGAAAGGCTCATGCTGCCAGCCTGAAACTCCCCCCACAGTCCCACGGTCCTTCCCAGGCTGTAGAGTGTGAAGAATATGTCAATTGCTTTTGGGCTGTTTGCCACAAAGCCCGAGTTTGACCCTGACTGGCCTCACCAGAGAAACCACTGAGCTGTAAGCCTAGTCCCCAGAGAACCTGTGTCCCCACCAGATCCACCTTCATTCGTTCATCAGCCTCCAAAGGGAAGCCCAGGTCTGTGGATCAAAGGTACTCGGGGAAACTTGCCAGTTTGCACTCGGCCTACATCACCCCAGGGCTGTCTCTTTCCTGCCGAATCTCTGCACCAGTGCCGAATGCGGCAGGGCCCCTGGAACACCACGAGGCATCACTTCCTCTGGAAGCTCGTGTCCTCCTCGTCTTTGAGGTTTCTAATGCTTTAACTGGCTATTGAAAGCAAACTGAATTTGTGATCCTCAAAGCCCCTACTGCCTCAGCTTCTCCCTCGAAGCCTTGAGGTACTCGATTGATCTGCATTGGGCATACACTGAGTGCCTCACGTGGCCTTGTTTGTTCTCCCCTCTTCCCAGAACTTGGGGACCTGCCCTGGGGAAAGGGCTTCGGAATGTCTGCAAGAGATGCTGCGCCTGCCCCCTCCCGCTGCTATGCAAGCCTCCAGAGTTGAGAGGGGCGGTGAGTTGGAAAGCTAGACTAGGCAGCAGGTTTCAAACAAATCAAAGGAAGTATTTCTTCACACAACAGCCAACCTGTGGAACTCCTTGCCAGAGGAGGTGGTGAAGACCAGGACTTTAACAGGGTTCAAAAAGAACTAGCTACATTTACAGCAGTTAGGTCCATCAGTGGCTGTTAGCCAGGGTGGGTAGGAATGGTGGCTCTAGCCTCTGCTGGCCAGAAGCTGGGAATGGGTGGGATCGCTTGATGATTCTGTTCATTCCCTCTGGAGCCACTGGCATTGGCCACTGTGGGCAGACAGGACACTGGGCCAGGTGGACCTTTGGTCTGACCCAGGCTGGCCGCTCTTATGTAGAAAATGCCCCTAGTGGTGCTTCACCTCTTGAGAGCTTGTTACCGCATTCCATATGGAAGGAACACTACTGAGAGGCATCCCAGGTCACCCTTGGAAACCAGAGGGAGGAGAATATCTCTGCTGAGCTTGTGTGTTCTATCTGAATAATAGCAGGCAAGCGGCTTAAATATGGCCCAAGCAGTTTGGTGGTGTGTAATTAACTTGTGACTGGTGCTTGCAGATGATGGTGAATGATCTTACACAAGCGGCATAGACTTTAGAAGTGATCAGGGAATGGAGTTTAGACTGTTCAAAGTCTCCTCATCAATCAATTCCTCCTACCATCTCCCTTAAACAGCACTGGTAGGATTAACTCCCAAAGGTAACGCTGCAGAATCTTCTCAGACCCTTCCACTTTCCCCCACTACATTTCTGTGCTTGGGGTTAATTCACACAACTGAAAGCAGACATTGCCTCCGTGCTTCATTTGTAATGACAAGTGCTGGGGCTCAAGCAGGGTTTTTGACTTTGATAACTGACACAGGAAGCCCAGAGGCACCAGGGCTAGGAACTGCCAAGCCTAGAGCTGCCAGGGCTGCACCCTGGCCCAAATTAAGCACTGGTTGCCTGGTGAGGTGAGTAGCCTCTTTGCATTAGATAATAAGCAATAAAGAAAACAGATGTGCAATTAGTAGAAGCAAATGTTCTTTGTCTGTGGTTCTCACTCCAGGTGCGCGTGTGTTTCATGGGATCCACATGGACTAGAGCATCTTGAAGCACCACAGTGTAGGCTAAGCAAGGGTTCTCTGCAGCAGCTCACCTCCACCTTTTGCCTTTATGCTGTCAGGATTTTGCTATCTGGGTTAATTCTGTTTCTGCTGCTCACCCTGCAGCATCCTGGCCTGCACCACAGGACATCAAAACATTGATTTCACTTTCATGTCTTAGAATTTGGAGGAACTATGCTGGGCTAGTCCTACTTGGCATTAAATATAAATTAATTTGTAATGACATCTCTTTTCTGTCTAAAAGAAAAGAAAATTCCCTTGGCACATCCATGTTTGCAGTGCTCTGTTTCCCTTGTAGCATTTCTGCCTGTCTGAGATCAGCCAGTGTTGGGGATCTCACATGACTACAGAGCATCAGTGTTAAGTTTACAGTTGGGGTAAATAGAGCATTACAAGGCCCAGGTGCCAAAGACAAAAAACCCTGTAGGTGTAAATGGGCTCAGGTCATCTGCAGAATAACTTGCACAGAACCACTACACACAAACTTATTTTTAACCTGTGCAAAGTCTCTGTATGCTGTTTGACATGATAGAATCAAGGCACAGATTAATACTCCCGTGAAAAAACTAAAATAACATGCCACCAAATCTATTTTTGTATTTTGTAGTTCACTATTTATACAATTCTTCCCTCTTGAGGTTTTAACGTCAAACTTTTGGAACTGCCAGGTTATCGATCCAAATAAACCAAGTAGGGAAAGCAGGGGATTTGTGTCTTTTACAATCACGTTAAAGCTTTATATGTACTCTATAAATATAGATACAGACACCCTATTGTCCCTTGAGTTGCATATTAACTGTATAGTATTGTACATTACAATGAAAATGTGACTTAAGGGCAAGTGTAACCTTTATACTGTAAATAACAATAAAGGCTTTTATGCTTTTAGATTTTTATATTTTGACGTCTCTCCATGGACATTTGTTGCCGAATGTGAAAATCTGAGCTAACCACTAGCAGTGCCATGTCCACACTTATCTTCAGACTCTGTGGGAGGGGGCAGGACCAATCAGAACAGAGCACAACGTGGGGCCACGCTTCCCGCATGGAAAGGGGCAGGTGGGGTGGGATGGGATTCTTTCTGAGACAGGGCAAAGGCCTGTGACTGCCTTGGGCGCAGCAGGGTGGTGGCTGGGAAGATCTGGGAGGCCACCTACTATGCACCCAAAGGCTCCGGTAGCGGTTATGCCAGCCAAGATGGAAAACGTTGTTATGGCCACATGCTCAGGAGAGCAAATAAACAGCCAAGCAATGCAGTGATGTGGCAGCCACCTGCCCCTAGGACCAGCCCTGCTGGAAAGGCTGCACTTCTGCCCCGCATGGTTCTGTAGTAAGGGCAGGGGCCTTTGGCAGAACCTCCAGGAGTGGATCATGGACTGGCTTTCCGCAGGCTCAGGTCACTCTCCCTGCAGCCGTTGCATCAAGCTTTTCCTCAGCCCCTTGAGGGGGAGGGGGAAGAGAGAGAGTGTGTCTTTAAATTCTCACAGAGGCACACGCTGGGAGTAGCTGGGACCCGAGGCATTGGCCTACAGCTGTGGGGTTCAAGCTTGTTTTCTCATGACCCAGTTGAAGAAAATAGTTGATGCTCTGGCTTTGGGGGGTACCAGGGCTGGGGCAGGAGGAGGCTACATCCAGTGGCTCCCAGTCAGTCTCCTGGCACTGCAGACCGTGCTGCATCCCAGAAGCAGCCAGGAGCAGGTTCCTGGCCAATGGGAGTGCGGAGCTAGTGCTCGGGGCAGGGACAGTGTGTGAAGCTCTATGCACGCTCTCTTCCTCCCCACCTAGAAGCCAGGCCTATTGCCGGCTGCTTCTGGGGCACAGTGCAGCCTGCAGTGCAGGACAGGCAGGGAGCTGCCTCAACCCCCCGCTGGGCACCTGATCCCCCTGCAGCAACCAGCCCCAGCGCCCCACATCCCACAGTTTGAAAACCACGGGCCTACAGAATTTCGGCCTTAAAGCAGGCCTGGGTGAATGGGGCTGCCCTGATAGGCCCATGGCCCAGGACAGCATCCATTTGTTGCTGTGACTCGGCAGGCAGCCAGCCAGCAGTAGTCGGGGAAGTTATAGGGTCAGCGATGGACTGGTCCGCCTTGCGGAAAGCCTGGGGTGGCTGTATGGGCAGTCGGGTGCTAGCAGGCCAGCGTCACCCACTAGAAGGGGGGGCAGCTCTGCCTAGGAGGTGCCAAAGGCCCTTTGGTGCCCATGAGGCGCTTAAATGGTTGTTAGCACACCAGGCCTGTGGGAAGAAGGGGGCATACGTTCCAGGGGCCCAGCCAGCATGGTTGATGGAGGGGATCTCCGGAGCCAAGGCCGATAGCAGTGAAGTAACGAGTCCACCGCAGAAAAATGAGCACAAAGCTCTGGCCTGTGTCAACAGGAGACAAGTCCCCTCCCTCCCTCCCGGGACTAGGGATGTAACCGCGTAGGCAGTGAACTGAAAAGCGAAAGCGTATAGGTTAATGCTGGAGATGACATGCATCTCCCCACCTTTTAGCAGGCTGGGCAGCTGCCCGGCTTGGGCCGGGTCCAGGACCAACACCTGCTGCAGCTCTGCATTTAAACTGTTAGGAGCCAGGCGGGCGGGCAGTGCGGCTCAGACTGAGTCCAGCTCAGACCCACCTGGAGAGGGGCTGCTGCCACCCCGCACTGCTACCTTTGTACTAGAGGCAGCAGCGCTGGGAGACAGGCAGCCGGTCCGCGAGGGGGGCTGGTTTTTAAACTGTCTCCCCTCACGGACCAGTTCCTGATAGAGGCAGCAGTGTGGGTGGCAGGGGGCTGCGTGCAAGTGGGGCTGGAGCGCGCTGGCTGCCGGCCCCACCCCCGGGCACCATAGAACAGCTGAGTAACGCTAAGAATTCATGAGGTTACTCGACTATTCAGTTAACCGACATTTCACATCCCCTGGGCCCTGGCCAGGGAAACCGGTAGCCAAGAGCCGCAGGAGGCCCAGAGAGCAAAGTGCTGCTGGCACAGGTGGGGCCCGGCCTGGCTGGAGCAGCAGAGGTGGCCATGGGGCGCTCTGGATCCCCGCCGCTCGGGCGGGCTCAGCCGCGACCCGGCCAGAGGGCTCCAGGCGGAGCCGCGTGAGACGGTCCCGGGCAGCCCCGCGGCGCCTGGACACTCGCCCCGCGGCCGGGCGCAGGGGCCAGCGGGTCCCTCGGAGCTCACAGGCCCCCCCTCGGGCGAGGCTGGAATAGTGGGCCTGGCCCCTAGGCACCTGCAGGCGGGGGGGGGCACGGGCCCGGCGGGGGGGTCAGGGGGGCCCTGCGGGCGGGGGGGGGCACGGGCCCGGCGGGGGGGGTCAGGGGGGCCCGGCGGGCGGGGGGGGACACGGGCCCGGCGGGGGGGTCAGGGGGGCCCTGCGGGCGGGGGGGGGAGGGGGCCCTGCGGGGGGGGGGGACGGGCCCGGCGGGGGGGTCAGGGGGGCCCTGCGGGCGGGGGGGGACATGGGCCCGGCGGGGGGGTCAGGGGGGCCCTGCGGGCGGGGGGGGGGCCACGGGCCGGGGGGCGGCAGTTCCGGGCGCGGCCGGCAGAGGGCCCCGCTCGCTCCCCGCGTCGCAGCTGCGCGGCCGGTGGCTCCGGTTCGGTGCCGCCGCCTCCTCCCGCCCGAGCCGGACCCAGGCCCCGGGCCCCGGCGATGAAATGACAACGAACACCCTGCAGGTAGCGCGGGACCCGGGACCCCCCCGGCCCCCCCCGCCCCGCCTCCCCCCGCCTGCCCCCCCGCGGGCCCCCCCTCTCCCCCCGGCCTAACGCCCGCCCGAGCCGCTCCGGGCCGCGGGAAGCCTCCCGGCTGCGCCAGGCCCCTGGGCCCCGCGTCCGCCCCGGCCCGGCCTGCGGGGGGAGGCCAGAGGAGGAGCCAAGGCCCCAGCCCCAGACTCCCTGACCAGTCCTAGGCCGCCCCCCCACTTCCTGCCCTAGTTTCCCCCCCCCCAGGCTCCCCCCCCCGCTCCCGGCCCCAGCCCCCCCCCCCCCCCGCTCCCTGCCCGGCCCCAGCCCCCCCCCCCGGCTCCCTGCCCGGCCCCAGCTCCCCCCCCCAGCTCTCCCCCCCCGCTCCCTGCCCGGCCCCAGCCCCCCCCCCCGGCTCCCTGCCCGGCCCCAGCTCCCCCCCCCAGCTCTCCCCCCCCGCTCCCTGCCCGGCCCCAGCCCCCCCCCCGGCTCCCTGCCCGGCCCCAGCTCCCCCCCAGCTCTCCCCCCGCTCCCCCCGGCCCCAGCCCCCCCCCCGGCTCCCTGCCCGGCCCCAGCCCCCCCGGCTCTCCCCCCCCTCCCTGCCCGGCCCCAGCCCCCCCCCCCGGCTCCCTGCCCGGCCCCAGCTCCCCCCCAGCTCTCCCCCCCCGCTCCCTGCCCGGCCCCAGCCCCCCCCCCCGGCTCCCTGCCCGGCCCCAGCTCCCCCCCAGCTCTCCCCCCCCGCTCCCTGCCCGGCCCCAGCCCCCCCCCCGGCTCCCTGCCCGGCCCCGCTCCCCCCCCCTCTCCCCCCCCCGCTCCCTGCCCGGCCCCAGCCCCCCCCCCCCCGGCTCCCTGCCCGGCCCCAGCTCCCCCCCAGCTCTCCCCCCCCCGCTCCCTGCCCGGCCCCAGCTCCCCCCCCCCCGCTCCCTGCCCGGCCCCAGCTCCCCCCCCCCCCGCTCCCTGCCCGGCCCCAGCCCCCCCCCCCCCGGCTCCCTGCCCGGCCCCAGCCCCCCCCCCCCCGCTCCCTGCCCGGCCCCAGCCCCCCCCCCCGGCTCCCTGCCCGGCCCCAGCCCCCCCCCCGGCTCCCTGCCCGGCCCCAGCCCCCCCCCCCGGCTCCCTGCCCGGCCCCAGCCCCCCCCCCGCTCCCTGCCCAGCCCCCTCCCCCCCCGGCCCCCCCCCCGCTCCCTGCCCGGCCCCAGCCCCCCCCCCCCCCGGCTCCCTGCCCGGCCCCAGCCCCCCCCCCCCACCTGCCCAGCCCCAGGTGTGGGCTCCCCGGAAGCGGGGCGGTGGGGGGCTGCAGGCTCTTGGGAGCTCGTTGCCATAGGAATTGGGCCTGTTTTGCCAGCGCCCGCGTAGCCCATCAGAGGCAGATGCCCCTGGCCCCGCGGCCCGGGGGTCTTGTGCATGCAGGGTGGACAGCGGTGCCTGGCAGCAGCTGTTGTGTGTTGGCTGTTGGCTGTGCCCGTAGGGCCGAGCCAGGCCAGGCTGGGCCATGCGACCCCTGCCTTTCTCGCTGGCGTTGGGCACAGCCGTGGCCCAGGGCAGCGCTGGGACCTGGGCCCGGGTCTCGCTCGCTGCGGCAGATTTAGATGTGAGACTGAGGATCGCTCTGCCTTGGCATGCCACGGCCGCCCGCTCTGGGGACCGGCAGCCTCTCCCGACACAGCGCCTAGCGAGAGGGGACTATGGGCAGGCGTTTCGCTTTCCTGTCCCCCTGGGGTGACTCTCGCCAAGTGAGCTCTGCTGCCTAGGGGTGGTGGGCGGTCAGCCCCAGTGTTTGTATCGTGCCACCTGGGCCCTGACTGACTTTCTTTTCTACCAAAACGCTGGCACCAGTAGGAGCCCTCAAGCTGTGCTTCTCAACTGGGGGTCCACAGGAACATTGTCCAAAGTCACGCGGCGTGGGCAGGCACCAAAAATCTGTTAGTAAGAAATCCATTTCAAGCCAAAACGTTCCTTCTCTGCTCTTTTGTGTCATGGCTCCAAAAGGAGGTGGGCCACGACAGTGTTTTGATTGGCCTGGTGGTCTGTGGACTGAAACGAGTTGAGAACCACTGCCCTAAAGCGAGGGGAAGGTGCCTAGGACAGTGTTACGTACCCCCCTCCCCGCACAAGGACGGCTGTAGAGGCTGAACCTCTCTACTCCAGCACTCTCTGGGCCAGAAACATCCGTGGCCCGGCATGATTTGAGTGAGCTGGACGTCCACGTGTGTGCCCAAGTTTCCTGCGGTCCCATAGTCTGTCCACAGCCACCAGGCCTGGCTCTCAGTGCTCTGTGCTGCTATTTAGCTCGAATTTACCTCCATGTCTTCTAAGAGCCCAGCGGGCCGTGGCAGTGCTGGTGATGCTGCCAGACAATACTGGCCTCCCGTGGCCTGGAAAATTCTGTTTCAGAGCCGGTCAGGTCCCAAGGATGCTGGACTAGGGAGGTTCAACCCGTACTGATCTAACCAGGGTAACTCCGCGTACGGGAGCTGTCCTGCTCTCCCTAAACAGGGGCTGCAACTTTTGTATGTGGACAGGGCTTGCCCAGTGCATGTTTCTCTGCCCTTGCCCGGTAGTGGCGGTTAAAGGTCCCAGTGGCACAGGCCCAGCCTACTTGTGCTGCTCTGCGTGGCAACAGAGGTGCGCTCTGGGCCTGGATTTTGCTCCCTGGAACCGGTGGCTTTGCCCAGTCCAGGACCTGTGTGTGTTTTGTGGGTCGTGTCTGAGCAGAAGGCTCATTTGAGAGACAGGTGATGGCTCCAAGGGTGTGAGTGGCCTGTTACCTCGGTGGGAAGCTCTTCCCTCTTACATTGCGAGCTCCCTCGGTGTCCCGGGGCGGCTGGGTCACCGGAGCTGGGGTCTCACCTTGCAGAAAGCCATTGATCTGGTAACAAAAGCAACGGAGGAGGATAAGGCCAAGAACTATGAGGAGGCGCTGCGGCTGTACCAGCATGCTGTGGAGTACTTCTTACATGCCATCAAGTGTGAGTCTGTCCCCTCTCCCCTGCACAGCATTCCCTTGCTACTCCTCTGAGATCCATTTTCCTCTCCCGCCTGCTGGGAGGCAGGCCTGCCCAAAATAGCCCATCCCCAGAGAGATCAGCCTGCACCTGCTGCTGAGCCAGGTGGCCAGCTGAGATCCCCCAGTGCATGATCTAACATGGGGCTGGGCTCACAACCCGGACCTCGCTGTGGGATGGTCCCAAGGGAGGAGGCGCTTGGGGTGTCTCGTGGCCATTCTCCATCGCCGGCCACCACGGGGCAACGTGCGGTAGGCTCACCCCACCCCTGCTGGGACAGCTGCTCACAGTGTCTCGCATGCCTGGCAGACGAGGCTCACAGCGACAAGGCGAAGGAGAGCATCCGGGCGAAGTGCGTGCAGTACCTGGACCGGGCGGAGAAGCTGAAGGATTATCTACGCAGCAAAGACCGACAAAGCAAGAAGCCCGTCAAGGAGTCTCAGAATGACAGCAAGGGGTACGTGCGCCGGGGCTGTGGCCTGGTGTGCCTACGGCAGCCCTGGCTGGGAATGCAGACCGGTGTTGAGGTGGCTGACAGGCTCAGGGAAGGAGAACATCTGAGTGGTGCAGAGGGAAACCGTCCCATACTTGGGCTCCTCCTTCCAGCTGAGGACACCGCTCTGGGTGGGGGGGACTCCAGTCCTTAGGAAAAAGCAGGCGTTGGCAATCAGGGGTTCGATCATTGGAGACAGAGACAGGTGGGTTTGCCATGGCCGGGAGAACTGCACAGTGACTTACCTGCCTGGTGCGAGGGTTGCGGATCTTTCAAGACCTCTGGACGGACTTGTGCGTAGTGCTGGGGAGGAGCCGGCGGATGCGGCACATGTAGGTCCCAGTGGCATAGGGAAGGGCGGGAGAGAGATCTGCAGGGGCCACGTTTAGGTAAGAGATCGAAATCCTGGATCTCCATGGCTGTGTTCTCTGAAGTGCTTCCAGTTCCACGCACAGGGCCGGAGAAAGGCAGAACTGCAGGGTCGCAAGGCGTGGATGAGACGATGTAGGGAGGAGGGGTTTAGATTTATGGGCTCCACCTAAACCAAAATGGAACCAGACTGCTGGCTCTTAGCATTCGAAAGGTTGCTAAACTAAGGGCTAGGGAAAGTCGAAGGAGCGTGTGGTTCGTAGAGATATCTCTCAGGACAATGTCTGTAAAAGGAGATTCTCTGTGTCCTAGTGAAGATGATCAAATATGGGTAGGATCTGATGAGAAACTGCCAAAGGAAGAGTCCCATCCAATCACATCATGCAGTGGCAGACAACTCAACAGTGACGAGTTTTTAAAATGCTAATGTACAGACACTAGGAGTCTAAACACTAAGATGGGTGAACTAGCCTGCCTCGTTGAATGAGGATATTGATGTAACAGGCATCACAGCAGCTCGGTGGAATGAGGATAATCAATGGGACAGTCGTAGCAGGGTACAAAATACACTGGAAGGACAGAGCAGGCCATGCTGGTAGGTGGGTGAAAGAAACATAGAATCAAATGAAATAAAAATCTGAAATGAACCAAACTCTTCCGTAGCGTCTGCGTGGATGGTAATTCCATGCTCTAATAACACGAATCTAGCAGTGGGGATCTGAGCAGGATGGTGCCAGAGACTGTGAAATGCTCAGGGAGGTGGGAGAGGCTATTAAAATAACACACTCAGTAATAATAGGGGGTTTCAGCTGTCCCTGTATTGACTGGGGACCTGTCCCCTCAGGGCGGGATGTGGAGAGACAATTTCTTGGCACCTTAAATCACTGCTTCTTGGCGCAGCTAGTCGTAGGACTCCCAAGAGGAGAGGCAGTTCTTGACTTAGTCCTAATTGGGGCACAGGGTCTGGTCCAAGAGGCGACTGTAGCTGGATTGCTGGGTCATAGAAACCATAATATAATTACATGTAAAACTGCCGGGGCGGGGAAAGCTCCACAGCAGCCCGGCACGGTGGCAGTAACTGTCAGAAAGGGGGATGCCACGCACAAGAGGAAGTTGGTTAAGCCGAGATGGAAAGGTACTCTGCCTAACGGGAAACCCCTGCAAGTGTATGGAAGCTTTCTGAAGACACCACGATAGAGGGTCCACTGAAATGTAAAAAACCTAGTGAGAGAACCAAAAAAGTGCCACCGGGGCTAACCACCGAAGTAGAAGCAGCAGAGAGAGCCCAAAAGGCGTCCTTAGAAAGTGGATGGAAAGGAGCATAAACTCTGGCCAATGAAGTGTAAAAATATCATTAGGAAGGCCCAAAAGCATTTGAGGAATAGCTGGCCCAGAGCTTCAGAAAGTAATAGTGAAAACCCAAACCTGGCAGTACATCAGAAGCAGGAAACCTGCTAAACAGCCAGTGTGGACGCTCAAGATGCTAAAGGACAACAAGCCCGTCGCGGAGAAACTCCCTGAATTCTGTGCATTGGTCATTGTGGCTGAGGATGCGAGGGAGATGCCCAGACCTGAGCCATTCTTTTTAGGTGACAAATCGGAGGAATTGGCCCAGGTGGAGGTGTCACTAGCCGAGGTTTGGGAACAAATTGAGAAACAGCAACAAGTCCCCAGGACCAGATGGCATTCACCCAGGAGTTCTGAAAGAACGCAAATGTGAAATTGCGGAAAGGTTAGCTGTGGTTTCTAACCTATCCAAGTCGTCTTCTGTGCCAAATGCCTGGAGGATAGCTAGTGTGACCATGTTTAAAAGGCTCCAGAAGTGACCCTGGCAATTACAGACCAGTAAGTCTGACTTCACTACCAGGCAAACTGGTCGAAATGATAAAGAACAGAATTGTTAGCCATGGAGATGAATGTAATTTGCTGGAGAAGAGTCAGTATGGTTTTTGTAAGGGGAAAGGATGCCTTACTAATCTAGAGCTCTCTGAGGGTGTCAGTAAGCATATGGACTGGGGATCCAGTGGATATACCATGCCTAGATTTCCTGAAAGTCTTTGAGCAAAGTGAGCTGTCATGGGATAGGAGGGAAGGGCCTCTCATGGACTGGGTCAGTTTTCAGACTGGAGAGAGGGGGCAGCTGGCAGTGCCAGGCCCAATCCCATTCAGCATTCATAAGTGATCTGGAGAAAGGGGTAAACAGTGAGGTGGCAACATTTGCAGATGACACTAAACTGCTCGAGATAGTTAAGCCCCACGCAAGCTGTGAAGAGCTTCCAGAGGATCTCACAAAACTAGGTTATTGGGCAACAAATTGGCAGATGAATTTGAATGTTGACAAATGCAACGTGATGCGCATTGGAAAACGTCACCCCAACTCCACATATACAACGGTGGGGTCTAAATGAGCTGTTACCACTTCGGAGAGAGCTCTTGGGGGTCCTTGTGGAGAGTTCTCTGAAAACAACTCTTCCGACTGCTGAGTGGATAACAGAACGCTGGGAGTCAGGAAGAGTAAGACAGTGCATATCGTATTGCCTGGGTGTAAATGCATGGTATGTCCTTAACTTGAATGCTGTGAGCACATGTGGTTGCCTCATCTCAAAAAATATATGGGAATTGGAAAAAGTTCAGCGAATGGCAACCAAAATGACGAGGGGTTTGGAATAGCTTTTGCGTGAGGAGAGATTAATAAGAATGGGACTTTTCAGCTTGGAAAAGAGATGACGAAGGGGGGATAAGATAGAGGTCTAGAAAATCATGACTGGTGTGGAGGAAGCAGGTACAAAGTGTTATTTACTCCTTTCCATAACACAAGAACTAGGGCTCACCAATTGCAATGAATAGGCAGCGGGTTTAAAACAAACAAGGAAGTTTTTCTTCTCACGATGCACAGTCCACCTGTGGAACTCCTTGCCAGAGGATGTTGTGAAGAGCAGGACTTTAACAGGGTTCAGAAAAGAGCTAGATAAGTTCATGGAGGTTAGAAGTTGGGAATGGGTGAGGAGATGGATCACTCCATGGTCACTTGTAGTTCATCCCCTCTGGACGAGTCAGTCAACCTGGGTGAGTCATACAGTCTTGTGAGGGTTTCCTTTGGAGAAAGCCTGCTCCAGGGGTAAACAGCAGGGCTGAGGACGAAATGGAGAAGATGCAGCTGCCTTTGTAGTCTTGCCGTACAGCCAGGATCTCCTTTGTCCTGACGCTGGCCGGCAGCCTTAGAGCTCTGCCCAGGCCCTGCTGTGTTTGCAGGTGCGCCACCTGCCTTCTCTCAGCGGGTCCGTGGGGCAGCTCGTGCCCCGTGACGGGCTCCAGCGCACCAGCCGTGTCACTCTCAGTGCACAGCGACATGCATAGAGAAACGGCTCAGATGAGCCCCACTGCGGTGTTCCCATAGGGGTAATACCCTGCAGCAGCCCCCAGATTCCCCCCGGCAGCTCCTGTTGGGGCTGGCCCTGTGAGGCTGGGTCCCTTGTGGTGTGGCCAGGCCAGCTCCTCCCCCCTCCCCTGGTAGCGGGACCCAGGGCCTCACTGTGACTCCATGGCCTCTCCGCAGGAGCGACAGCGACAGCGAGGGCGAGAACCCTGAGAAGAAGAAGCTGCAGGAACAGCTGATGGGTAAGAGGCCTGGGAGGCAGAGCCCCGGGGGAAGGAAGGGGAGGGGGGCAGGTAGGGAGCCTGGCACTGCTTGGTCCGCTCCTGGAGGGGGTGAGGGGCCACTGGGCCGGCTCCGCTGTGACAGGCACTGGGCAGGGCTGGAGACTCGTGAGCCCTGGTGAAAAGGAGACACCCCCTTCCCCCCGAGCGTGGCCGCCGGGCCCCGGAAAGCAGCCTGGCCGGGCTGGTGCTGCGCGGGGGCAGGGTGGTCTCTGCCCGCTCGGGACAGCTGCCGTCCTCTTGCAGGCGCCGTAGTGATGGAGAAGCCGAACGTGCGGTGGAACGACGTGGCCGGGCTGGAGGGCGCCAAGGAGGCCCTGAAGGAGGCCGTCATTCTACCCATCAAGTTCCCACACTTGTTCACAGGTGAGGGGGCGGGGGGCCGCACGGAGACCACAGCCTGGCCCCGGCAGGGCCCAGAAACCCCCCGGCCAGCGCCCGGGCAGCAGCGTGGCTGGGGCAGAGGCCTGGCGCAGGGAAGCCCCGTGGCGTGCGCTGGAGCCCAGCAGCTCTGTCCCCGCCATGCGGAGCCGGCTCTGCCCAGGCCCGGTGTGGGGGAGCCTGCTCAGTGCGTGGCATGTTGCAGGTAAACGCACTCCCTGGCGCGGGATCCTGCTCTTCGGGCCCCCGGGCACGGGCAAGTCCTACCTGGCCAAGGCCGTGGCCACCGAGGCCAACAACTCCACCTTCTTCTCCGTCTCCTCCTCGGACCTGATGTCCAAGTGGCTGGGGGAGAGCGAGAAGTAAGTCGGCGGCGGTGACGGTCGGGGGAGCTCCCTGCCTGCGGCCCCCGGGGGCTGGTCCTCGCTCCGCCCCTCGGGGCACGGCGGGGGCGGGGAGGCTGCCCGCCCCTCGGTGCTGAGCCCCCGTCTTTGCCCCAGGCTGGTGAAGAATCTCTTTGAGCTGGCCCGGCAGCACAAACCCTCCATCATCTTCATCGACGAGGTGGATTCCCTGTGCGGCTCCCGCAACGAGAACGAGAGCGAGGCCGCCCGCAGGATCAAGACGGAGTTCCTGGTGCAGATGCAGGGTGGGTGGGGCTGGCGCCGGGCGGGCGGGGAGCTGCTGTGCCCTCGGCAGAGGCGGGCGAGCCTGGGCCGGGACCTGGCAGCGGCAAGTCGCACCCGTGGGGACCGGCCCGGACGAGGCGCCGCTGGACCCTGCCAGCAGGGGGAGCGAAAGGGGCAGCTGCCCGGGCCTGGCAGTGGTGGCCGGAGCCCTGGGCCCTTCACATTGCCAGTGGCAGCAGCAGCCACAAAAGCCTAGGTGGGCGAGTCTGATCCCTGGCTCCGCCCCTTCTGCCTGAGGCCCCGCCCCTTCCAGGGCCCTGGACTCCAGCCATCCCAGGCTGCCTGTTGGTCCTTGCCCTGCTCGCCCCCTTTGACTGAGGGCAGATGCGAAGGGTCTGTCATGGCTCTGCCGCTGGCTGAGCCCTTCCCCCACAGTCCCCCCCCCAAGACCCCTCCCCTCTGTGTGACTGGGGCCCGGGAGGCAGGGCGGCGGTCCAGCCCCGGGGCCCACAGGACGCGCTCTCCAGCCGGGCCTGTGCCCTGAGGCTCGCTCTCTGTCTCGGCAGGTGTCGGCAATAACAACGACGGGACCCTGGTGCTGGGGGCCACGAACATCCCCTGGGTCCTGGACTCGGCCATTAGACGAAGGTGAGTGGGGCCGGGCCCAGCAGGCTGCTCCCGGCCGGAGGGGGGCTGGGCTGCTCACCGCCCTGCCTGCTCCCTGCCCAGGTTTGAGAAGCGCATCTACATCCCGCTGCCGGAGGAGGCGGCCCGCGCCCAGATGTTCCGGCTGCACCTGGGGAACACGCCCCACAGCCTGACGGAGGCCAACATCCACGAGCTGGCCAGGAAGACGGACGGCTACTCGGGAGCCGACATCAGCATCATTGTGCGCGACGCCCTCATGCAGCCCGTCCGCAAGGTGCAGTCGGCCACGCACTTCAAGAAGGTGAGAGCACCCGCCCCTCCCCCGCCTAGGGCTCCGGCACCCGCCCCTCCCCCGCCTAGGGCTCCGGCACCCACCCCACCCCCACCCAGGGCTCTCGCACCTGAGTCTGGGGCTGCTGGCCTGCAGGGGCGGGGTCCTGCACTCTGAGCTCCTCGCTGCGTCCTCAGGCCCCTCTGTTAGGAGTCAGCCTGGGGCGTGTCCCCTCTGGCCTGTTGCAGGTGCGAGGCCCGTCTCGAACCAATCCCAGTGTAACCGTTGACGACCTCCTGACCCCATGCTCGCCAGGAGACCCCGGGGCCATTGAGATGACTTGGATGGAGGTGCCGAGTGACAAACTGCTGGAGCCAGTGATCTCCATGGTGAGTAGCTCGCCTGCACCACCAGAGCCCCTGGGGGCAGCCAGCCTCGCTCTGCCCCCCACCCTCCACTGGGGCTGCGGGGCGGTGCTGTCCTGCGCACAGCCCCCCCATCCCACCAGAGCTGGATGGGCCTGGTGAAATGAGTAGCCTCAAATAATTACCCTGTTGTCAGTAGGCTCCAGAGTCAACCCGTGCAGGGAAAGGGGCAGTTGGCAGCTGAGAGCAATTGCTTGTTCCTCCTGCCTACAGCTGGCCCCTGGGGAAGGCCTGGCTCAGTGCTTGCTGCCCCCTCGATTCTGCTGAGAGCTGGGGGAGGGCAGGGGAGCCCCAGAACAGCCCAGGGCCCCCATGCTGGTTGGAGGAGGAAAGGGAGGGTGCTGAGCCAGCTGTCCCAGGGGACACTGGGGAATGCCTGGAGCTGGAGGTCACCAGTGACCAGGCGAACCCCAGTCCGGCTCCCAGGCCTCCGTTCCATGCACCTGCCCTGGGGGAGCCAGGCCTGTGGTTCGGGACAGGAAGGTGCTAGCTCCAAGCCTCGCCAGGGGTGTGGAGGGCAAAGCGACGCGGACGCGGGGGCTGCCCGTTGGCCTCAGCCGCCCTGTGCCCTTGTTTGCAGTCAGACATGCTGCGCTCGCTGGCCACCACCCGCCCCACCGTGAATGCGGAGGACCTCCTGAAGGTGAAGAAATTCTCAGAGGACTTTGGACAGGAAGGTTAACCGCTTCCGCCGGGGTGGGGGCTGGGCTGGGCTGGCCGGGCGCGCCTTGCGGTGGATGCTTGCGGTGCCCCAGTGCCGGCGGGCGGACGGTGCCAAGCAGGGGCTGTTCGGCTCACGACTCAGCCCGCCTCGCGGCCCCCGCTGGGACGTGACAGCAGCCCCGCCGTCAGCCCGGCACAGTCCCCTCCCCGGGTGTCCCGACTCTTCCTGCTTTTTTTTTAATTATTTTTTTTAACTTAATGCTGCTTGTTTTGTCTCGTTTATACAAAAATAAAAATGATCCAAAAGCTGCGCCGGCACAAACATAGAAGTGATTCGGGGCCACCCAGCCAGCGAGGCGACGCTCCCATGGGACGGACAAGGCTCTGGCCGAGGCTCGGGGGCCTGGCTCCCCTCCCCAGCAGTGGCCGGCGCTGCCAGAGGAGACAGATGTGGACGCACAGCTGGGCGGGGCTGCCTTCGCTCCAGGGAGGCCCTGAGTGTCGCATCTCCTGGGCTGGCTGCTGCCTGTTGCCTGTTGCCTGCTACTCAGGCAGTTCGTGGCTGGGCAGAGCGCTGCTGCTGACCCGGGGCCTGGCACTGCCCTTACGATGGAGACCCTGCCTCACGCCCTCTCCCCGGCCGCAGGGCCTCTCCTGCCTGCTGCTGCCAGCCAGCAGGAGCCTGCTCTTCCCTCCCCCCCGCCTGAGCTCTCTGTTTTCCTGAGTGCAGCCCCCTGGTCCCAGCTGGGTGGCTGAGCCCTCCACGGCGGGCCTTGCCGCAGAGCCCCAGGCGTGCAGCTGCCCTCCCTTGCTGGCAGCAGGAGTGTGGCTGAATATCGGGCAAGGGGAGGGTGGTGCTGAGAGCTTGATCCTGCTCCCTGCTGGGCTGTTCTCCTGTAAGAGCCCAGTGACCGGCTCAGTCTGAGCTAAGCCCCCCCGGCCCTGCTGGGTGCTCTGGGGCCAGGGGGCAAGGCCCGTTCCCCCCCCAGCCATCCCTGTGGCAGGAGCAGGGACCTGCTGCACTGGGGCTGGATGTGCCTGCAGGACAAGCTGCCAGAGGGGGGCAGTTCCTGGGGCTGCTGCTCAGTGCAGACTGGTACCTTGGTGCCCCTTCCCAGCCCAGGGCCTGGCAGAGCAGCTGGCCCGAGCCCCTCCTGGTCTGCGCTTCCAGGTGCCTGTTCTGCCCTGCCCCTCCAGGCAAAGCTTCCCCCGTCTGTGGCCAGGGTGGAATCTCAGCCCTAGAGGGGTTTAAGTCCCTGTGGGGGTTGGTCCTGCCTTTGGCAGGGGATTCGCTGCCTCTTGAGGGCTCTGCCAGCCCTGGGCTTGTGATCCGTCTGAGCAGGCCTGCGGGGGGCAGGTGCCCAGGGGGAAAGAGCCAGGTGACTGCTGCATGTGAACCAAAGCCCCGGGTAGGGCCATGGGCTGCTGTCCCAGGCCGGGCTCTGAGGTCCCCTTGCTGCCTGTGGGGGTCAAGCCATGCACGGCATGGGCCAGAGCAGCAGCCTGCTGAGCCTACAGTCCAGGGCTGGGCTTGCCTCGCTGCCAGGGGTGAGTCTGGGGGAGCCCCCTGGGCAGTTCTGGCTGTTGGAGGAGGTGAGGGCTGCCACCTGCTTTCCTCTGCACCCCGTGGGCAGGCTGGGCCCTGCTTCTGGGGGGCTACGGCCACCTAATGCTGCCTACACAAGCAGGCTCAAAGCCTGGCCCAGCCCATAGCAAACCTGCCCAGCCCGGCCTGGGGCTCTGCTGGGTGCTGTAGCAGGGGATCCGAGCTCACAGCTGCCTAGTGGGGGGGTGCGCGGGGACTGGGCGGGGGAAGGGCCTAATGCAGAGCCCACCCCCTCCCCCGATCACCAGGTCACTGAACCAGAATGTTTTTCTTTTCACTCCATGACCATAGTGTCACGTTGCCCTTCTAGCTTAATCCCAACCCATCCAGCTCCTGAGCGAGCCCTGGGCTGCCCCCTGGCTTCACTAGGGAAACCCTGCCACCCTGCCCAGCAGTCCCTCTGATTTTCTCCATGTGCCAAATAATGTTTGTTCTCTGCATCAAGGCGTGTGGGGCAGCGCCCTGCCAGGGCTGCATCTAGCCTGGCATGATGCTGCAGAAATACTTTCAACAGAAAAGTTTTTCCGTTGAAAGTATTTCCGCAAAAGCGCGTCTGGATTGGCACCGATGATTCTGCGCAAAAGTATCCGTGGCCAGGCTAGAGGCAATTTTGCGCCAGAAAACCCCAATCGCCCTTTTAGCTATCAGGGCTTTTTTGCACAAAACAGTTCTTCCCAGTCTATATTGGCCCTCTTGTGCACGTATTCTTGTGCAAAAGGGCTTTTTCCCGAGCGGAAGCGTGAAAGTATTTGCGCAAGAAGCACCGATTTTGTACATTACAGTCAGTGCTCCTCTGCAAATTCAAGCGGCCAGTGTAGACAGCTGGCAAGTTTTTGCACAAAAGTGGTCGCTTTTGCGCAACATCTTGCCAGTCTAGACGCACCCCCCAGTAGAATCAGAGGCTGCTTTGCTAATCAGCTGGGCAGCACCTGAATCTCTTCTGGGTGGGTGCCCATGTGCTCTGCTTACAGGGAACACTGGCCCTATGTGAGGCAGGGCAGCCACGGCTGAATTTACAAGGGCTCGGGGTGGGGCAGTGTTTGGTGTTAGCAGCTCTTGGGCCAGGTTGCAAAGAAACCTCCACAGCAGCCCTGGCTCTGTGGAAGAGCATCCCGTTTCCCTCAGCTCTGAGATGGCACCCGTGTGTTTCACTCACATGCTGCCTTGCAGCTTGACAGCAGGAGAGCCTGGCCTATGCAGCCAGCTGGGTTCCACCACAATGCTTCCTGCTGCCAGGAAATCCCACAAGACTTTGCTTGCACATTGGCAAAGGCCCAAGGACCTGAGATTGCCACAGCTGGGGGACGAGCCATGCCCTGGCCAACTTGCAGGCAGCTGCAGGGGCAGGGCTGGAAAAGAACCAGGGCTGCAAGTGTGAGGCTTTCCCTGTTTTTTCCTGGAGTAAAGCTGAATGAGTCTTCCTGGTCTAGCACTCCACAATCATGCTCCTTTCCTGCTACACAGGCCTGGCACAATCTAGCTCCTAGGCCCAGCACTAGGGGGGTAGCTGCTAGAGCCCCTCCCAGCAGGAGGCTGATGGGGACAGCAGCAGTTATAGGGCAGGGCAGCTGCCCCATGCACTCGCCTCTCGCACGCTGCTTTTGGTCAGCTGCTGCCAAGGCGCCTGCATGAAATTGTGCCACCCCGGGCCCCGCAAAATTATCATCTGCCCCTGGATGGGGAGGTCGGCTGGCTGCATCCACTGGCCTTTCTGACAGGAGGGAAGACGACACTTCAGGCCTTTGGGTGCACGGGATAAAAACTAACCCTCCTTGTGACAGGCAAAATGGACCCAGCCTGGCAAGCCCAGGGCAGGTGCTAGGAAAGCCCCGGAACTGCCAGTCTGCCTGCTCTGGCTCCCCGTGGGGAGGTGTCAGGCACAGCATCAGCAGGCAAGGGAGGGGTGGTCCCACCCAGCCACAAGCCCTCCCCCCCAAGGCACAGAGACAGCTCAGCTGTGCACTGTTTATTTTCCTGGGTGCCAGTGGGAGCAGCTCCTCCCTGCAGAGGCTCCCAGTGCTGCTGCCTGCCCCTCGCCGGGCTGGGGAAGCGCCCGGTTACAGCCCAAGCCAGTCCAGCCACACACAGGATGCGGCGCCAGGGCCCAGGCCGGGCTCAGTCGTTCTGCTCCATCCAGTGCAGGTTCACAAAGGTCTCGCTCTCCATTTTGTCGATGTACAGGACGCCCTGCAGATGGTCCATCTCGTGCTGGACGATGCGGGCCGCCCACCCGCTGGCCTGCCAGGACACGGCCTCTCCGGACTCGTTCAGGCCTGCAGAAGCAAACAGCCCAGGTGAGCCGCTGCCACCCCGCTCCCCCTGGCGGGCAGGTCCCAGCCCCGGGCAGGGCTCGCAGCGGGGGCAGGGGGCACAGCCCAGGGAGCCTCTGGCAGGGCCGGGCAAGGCGGGGGCACAGCCCAGGGAGCCTCTGGCAGGGCCGGGCAAGGCAGGGCCGCGGCGGGGAGCCTCTGGCAGGGCCGGGCGAGGCAGGGCCGCGGCGGGGAGCCCCTGGCAGGGCCGGGCGAGGCAGGGCCGCGGCGGGGAGCCCCTGGCAGGGCCGGGCGAGGCAGGGCCGCGGCGGGGAGCCCCTGGCAGGGCCGGGCGAGGCAGGGCCGCGGCGGGGAGCCCCTGGCAGGGCCGGGCGAGGCAGGGCCGCGGCGGGGAGCCCCTGGCAGGGCCGGGCGAGGCAGGGCCGCGGCGGGGAGCCCCTGGCAGGGCCGGGCGAGGCAGGGCCGCGGCGGGGAGCCCCTGGCAGGGCTGGGAAGGTGCCCGGCTGCGGGGGCATGTGCCGCGCAGCGCCCGGCCCCCTACCTGAGACCTGCACCGCCCGGTAGCGGGGCACGCAGGCGGAGAAGCCGGCGATGCTCTCGCAGCCCTCGGGGAAGGAGACCAGGCGGGAGTCCAGCACCCGCAGCGCGGGGTTGACGAAGACTTTCAGCGGGAACGGGGCCATGCGCCGGGCGGCCCGCAGCGCCGGGCTGTGCTCCAGCACCAGCCGCTCGGGCAGCTCGGCCACGAAGACCTGCAGCGGGACGCCGAGCTGGGGCGCGCTCAGCCCCACGCAGGGCAGGCGCCGCATGACGCGCACCAGCGTCCGGATCAGGCGCTGCGCCTCGGGGCGCGCCAGCTGCGCGGGATCCAGGGGCGCGGCGGCGGCGCGCAGCACCGGGGCGCCCACCTGGCACACGCGCTGGAAGGGGGGGCGCGGGGCCGGCAGCACCTTGCGCCGCAGCCACCGCCAGTAGGAGCGCGGCTGCGCGGGGCCCGGCCCCGATCCCGCCTGCGGCCGCCGCACGTGCTGCCAGGCCGGGCGGGGCAGGAGCCAGCAGCCGCGCGCCCGGGCCCAGGGCAGGGCCATGCTGCGCCCTCCGGCCGGGCCTGCGCGCCCACGTGCAGCGGAGCCCTACCCCCGCCCGCGGCGTGGGGCGCAGCCGGAAGCGCCGGGGCACGCTGGGAAATGTAGTTTCTTCAGGCAGCGCTGGCGCGCTCGACCCCTGGCGGTGGAAGGTGGGGTCGCCGCCCCCGGCCGAAGGGGGCGGGGCCTGCAGAAAGGGGCGCTATGACTGGCAGGAACGCTGGACCCCGCCAGCACAGCAAGAGCAGCCCCATGGGGGGGGGGGGGCAGTGCAGGCCTGTACTTTGTCCTTGTAACTTCCGGCCACATCAGCAGCCCCCCCCCCCCCAGGGAGGGGCCTGTGGGCAGGGAGACAGGGTGCACCAGGCCTGAGGCACACCCGCAGGCAGGGACAGATCTGCTCCACTGGCCCGAGGCTGCTGGGTAGCCTGTGCCTGACTCAGTGCTGCCCCGGCCCTGCGCTTTCCTGCGGGCACCCTTGGAACAGGCAGGCAAAGCAAAGCGGGGGGGAGGGGCAGCAGGATACCACAGGACACACACACATTCTCATCCTCCACTGCCCTGCGTCCTCTTGCCTGGCCCTAATCCCGTCACATGGGCTGAAAACACACCTGCCACCTAGGAGCCCTCTGAAAGCCAACCCCATGGGCCCAGGAAGGTCAAGTCCAGTCCCCTGCCTTCACATCAGGCCCAAGCTCCATCTAGAGTTCTAGACCATCCCTGACAGACATCTGTCTAATCTGCTCTTAAAATGGAGATTCCACAACCTCCCCAGGCAATTTATTCATGTTTAACCACCCTGACAGGCAGGAAGTTTTCCCTAATGTCCAACCTCAACCTCCCTTGCTGCAGTTTAAGCCCATTGCTGCTTGTCCTGTCCTCAGCGGCCAAGGAGAACAATTGGTCTCCCTCTTCCTTGTGACACCCTGTAGCACAGCTGCCCTGTGCAGCTCTTTCCCCTCCATGCATGCTGCCATGTTACCTCTGCAAATACACTGACTTTCTCTCCAGCAGTTGCCTCTTGCACAATCAGAGGTTTGAGCCCAAAGGCCAGGGGTAACAGCAGCGGCTCAGCATCCCTGATGATCGTTGACAGCTGAGCCCTTGTCAGGTTGGGGTAGGGACACACAGGCCATAGCTGCCTAGTATGCAAAGAGCAGCTGCTTGCAGCTGGGGTCAGGGCAAATGCAGCCCAGAATACACGAAAGAGCTTTATTTATGCAACAATCAGCCCTTTTCAGAGGTATGTACATCATTGAACCTGCTTCCGAAGTCAGAAAGTACCACTCGATACTACAGCCTCCTTCCACCCAGGACAGCCCCAGGAGACCTGCAGGGGCCAGTTACAGGGAGCCCAAGGAAGTGGTTACAGATGACAGGGCCTGTAATACTCCGTACTGTTCCCCATCACCAGACACAGCCAACGTCCCACACCCAGCACCGCGAGGGGCAAGACCCCACAGGCTTCCGACGAGGCTGGACTCACTCAGCACATGCCCACAGCACAGAGGGCAAGCTGTGCCAGTCCCCACCCTGTTAGGCTGTGGCTAGAGGGCCATCAGGCTGCAGAACATCCCCTGCGCACTCACTGCTCTCCTCCTCAGGCACACAGAGTTCTACTCCCTGCTCCGGCCCTGGCATTTCTGGGGCTGGTGCAGGTGCTGGGCTCTCCTGGGCTGGTTCCTTCTCCTCAGCTGGAGTGAACGGGGCCTCCCTCACAGGCAGGAGAAAAGCCAGTGGCTCCTTGATCACATTCACATCCACACAGCCCAGGCTGCCGTACTTGTGCAGCTGAGTGGGGGCAACACCTGGCCAAGAGAGCAGAGAGTTAACTCACCCAGAGCCCATCTGGAAAGGGACACGGAGACCATGACAAACTCACACAGCTCAGGCAGGGATCCTTGTAGACTGGGGGCATTAGTGGGAGGGCTCTGAGCACTCCAGCCACCGGATCTCCCAGGAGAACCAGAGCAGAGCAGCTAAAGGGGTTCAAGGTCAGGGGTCATAGAATAATCATAGAATAATAGGACTGGAAGGGACCTCGAGAGGTCATCGAGTCCAGCCCCCCGCCCTCAAGGCAGGACCAAGCTCCGTCTCGGGGATCCACCTGCTCAGCAGATTTGCCCAGGCTCCACGTGAGAGTCGGCACTTTCATAATCCCTCTCTGGTGGGGGAAGGAGGGATTCTTACCTAGGGTTTGTGCTATCTGAGCTGGAGGATAGAGGACCTGGAGGCAGCGGTTAAGGTAGGGGAGCAGGTCTTCTAGGAATGCCGTACAGAATTGAGCAAAAAGCTCCTGCTCCCGGCTGCTGAAAGCTGCCTCTTCTGCCCGGTGAAAAGCCAGGATTGTTTTGGTCACCTGCAGGAGAGAGAGAGAGAGAAAGCGCAAGCGTAACCACCGTGAGGTCCTCTTTCAGCAAGGTGCTCATTCAGCGAGCAAGACATGGGTTCAGAAGGGAGCGGAAAGCTGAAATTGACAGCCTGGTGACTGCTCTCTGTCTCACCTTGCCAAGGGCCTCCTCCAGGGAAGTCGTCACATCTTGAGCAAGAGCCACCGGGCAGCAGAGACGCAGATCATTGAAGGCTACCAGGATGTTGTTTAGGAAACAGGCAAGAGGTGGGAATTCCAACAGCACCATGGGAGGCTGCAGGGTTCCTGGCTGGGCGGTTGGCACTTGCACAGGGATGGTGCTGCCCAGGCCAGCAGGAGCGGAGATCAGTGTGTAGGAGTTCATTTCATCATGGAATTTGTCCACAGCTTCCTGAACTGCCTTCCGGAAAGTGCCAATTGTGACTTGCTGGAACACTGGGGCCAGCTGGCCCCGGAAATCAGCCCCCACTCTGCTGAAGGACAGGCCAAAGTACATGCACTGACCCAGCAGTGACTCCAAGCGGCTGCCCACCCCCCGCTGGAGGTCACTGTCCAGAATCTCTAGGAACTGTGACACCTTCTGCAGCACCCAGCCATGGAAGACAGCACTCTCATTGATCGCATGCTCGCCAGGAGGCAGCAACGGCTCCTCGTCCGAGAAGATGGCCCGGTACTGCGTGATGATGTCAAAGAGGTGGACGCGGCAGGCCTCAATGGTCTTGGTGATGTGGAAGTAGGGGTCGTCATCAGGGATGGAGGCCTGGATGGACTGGAGCCAAGCGTCTCGGGCCTGCAGGAACCTGATGCGCAGTTCGGCCTCCGTGAAGACATCCATGCGTCGCAAGTAGCCAATGACACGCAGGCAGGCCGGCAGTTGGATATTAGTGCGCAGCTGCTGGATCAGCTGATTCAGCATCAGCTGTGAAGACTGACGCACTTCGTCCACAATGCCCTAGAGCCAGGGAGAGACAGACCTCAGCAACGAGACAGTCCACCCTAGCATCGGGCACCATGCCCCACACCTGAACTCCAAGTGCCACCTCCCAAATCACATTCCCCTTAGAACAAGCCCCCACTCGCTGCATGGAGGTAACATAAGAACATAAAAATGGCAGTACTGGGTCAGACGAAAGCTCCATGCAGCCCAGTGTCCTGTCTGCTGACAGTGGCCAATGCCAGATGCCTCAGAAGGAGGGATCACAACAGGTAATCCTCACGTGATCCCTCTCCTGTCACTCACCTCCAGACAAACAGAAGCTAGGGACACCATTCCTACCAATCCCGGCTAATAGCCATTGATGGACTTAACCTCCATGAATCTAGCTAACTCGTTTTTGAACCCTGTTAAAGTTTTAGCCTTCACCACATCCTCTGGCAAGGAGTTCCACAAGTTGACTGTGTGCTGAGTGAAGAAAAACTTTCTTTTGTTTGTTTTAAACCTGCTGCCTATTATTTGATTTGATGACCCTAGTTCTTAATTTCTTTGGTGACACACACCAGCCACCGTCTGAGGAGCTCATCCCATGCCCAGGGCCTGCAGGCCCCTCAGAAGTGTGGGCAGCCCAGCTCGGACGAACCTTGATGACCGGGATGGAGGCGTGTTTCCTCTCAAGTCGGCGCACGTAGGCAGCAAGCTCCAGCGCCTCCTCATAGTAGCCATTGCGGACGCAGGTGTCCATCAACTGCGGGATCTCCAGGATCTCCAAGATCTCTGTGTGGCGGTTCAGGGTGAGGCTATTCATGCGGCGGCTGGAGGCGATTTCCTCGGCATCCCGCATGAAGGTCCTGTGGGAAGGTAGGAGAACTCAGACCCGTGCAGAACCCTTGTGGCCTCCTTTCCCCTGGCCAGGTGTCCCCATTTCACCCCTAGTGCAGGGGTGGGAAACCTTAGACCCGGGGGCTGGATGCTGCCCCTGGCTTCCTTGCATCTGGCCCCCCAGACTCAGGGCTCCCCTCAGTGGCCCCGCCCCCCTGCAGCTCTCCTGGAAGGGGGCTGCTGTGCCCCTCAATGGCCCCGCCCCCGCCCACCTGCAGCTCTCCTGGAAGAGGGCTGCTACCCCCAGTGGCCCCGCCCCCACCGGGCCGGCCCCACCCACCTGCAGCTCTCCTGGAAGGGGACTGCCCCGCCCACCTGCAGCTCTCGCGGAAGGCCCCGCCCCCGGCCGGCCCCGCCCCCCTGCAGCTCTCGCGGAAGGCCCCGCCCCCGGCCGGCCCCGCCCACCTGCAGCTCTCGCGGAAGGCCGGCAGGCGGCCCAGCAGGCGGGCCAGGCCGCGCTCGATGCCCCCGAAGCCGCGGCCGGCGCGGCGCGTGCACTCGGCCGAGCGGATGAAGATCTTGTAGTGCGCGAAGGCCAAGTGGCGCGTGCGGGCCGCAGCCCCCGCCCGCTCCTCCGCCAGGCGGCCCGGCTCGCGGCCCAGCGCCTCCAGGCCCCGCCCCGCCAGCTCCGCCACGTAGGGCGCCAGCTCGGGGCCCGGCGCCCCCGGCGCGCCGCGGAACAGCCAGGCCAGCAGCCCGGCCTCCTCCAGCGCCGCCATCGCTCTATGGCTTCCGCTTCCGGCCGCGCCACTTCCGCTTCCGGCCCCTCCCCCACGTGGAGCGATGCGGCCCCTGACGGAGGAGGAGACGCGGGCCCTGTTCGAGAAGCTCGCCAAATAGTGAGGGGGGGGCTCGGAGCGGGGGGGGCACCCCGGGGGGGGGAGCGGCTCGGAGCGGGGGGGCGTCCCGGGGGGGGGGGGGGGGCGGCTCCGAGCGGGGGGGGGTGTCCCGGGGGGGGGGAGCGGCGGGCGGGGGGGGGTCCGGAGCGGGGGGGGTCCCGGGGGGGGGGGTGTCCCGGGGGCGTAGGCGGGGGGGGAGCGGCTCGGAGCGGGGGGGGGGGTAGGGGGGGGGGAGCGGCTCGGAGCGGGGGGGCGGGGGGGGGGGAGGGCTGGGAGGGGGGGGGTGTCCCGGGGGGGGTGTCCCGGGGGCGTAGGCGGGGGGGGAGCGGCTCGGAGCGGGGGGGGGGTGGGGGGGGGGGGGGGGCTGGGGGAGGGGGGGGGGAGCGGCTCGGAGCGGGGGGGGGTGTCCCGGGGGGCGGGAGGGGGCTCGGAGCCGGGGGGGGGGGTAGGTGGGAGGGAACGGCTCGGAGCAGGGGGAGGCAGTAGGGGCGGGGTTTGGGGGGGGCGGCAGGAGCGGGGGGGGGAGCTGTCAAGGGGCTTAGAGGCCCCCAGACGGTCCGGCCCCGCGCTCACTGTCTCTCTCCCCGCAGCATCGGCGAGAACATCCAGCTGCTGGTGGATCGGCCCGACGGCTGCTACTGCTTCCGCCTGCACAAGGACCGGGTGTACTACGTCAGGTGGGAGGCTCAGTCGGGCTGCGGGGACCCTGGGCCGGAACGTGGGCTCCGCAGCTGCCAGTGAACTGGCCAGTTCTGTGGACTGGGCCCCGGGTGCTTGCGTGGGTGACGCCTGGCTCGGAGTAGGGACTAGCCTCCAGCTCAGCTCCCAGGGCCCTGGCTCCTTCCTGGGTTCCAAGGGGGGGTTGCTGCTCCTCAGGGCTACAGGTCCCCATCTAGCACAGACCCCCAGGCCGCCCAGTTCTGGCAGTGCCTGTAGCTGCCAGTCGGGCAGCAGGTGCTGGTCAGAATTTCTCTTGCAAGCGTAGAGGTGCTTCAAGAACTAGTCACTGATTGGCTACATTTGCTCCTTCCTTAGCGAGAGGATCTTGAAGGTGGCAACCAGTGTCCCTGGAGACAAGCTGGTGGCACTGGGCACCTGCTTTGGGAAGTTCACCAAGACCCAGAAGTTCCGGCTCCACGTCACAGCCCTGGATTATCTGGCTCCCTATGCCAAGGTGAGAGGCTTGCTAAGGAGAAGCTTTCAGGCAGCAACCTCCCTTTTGGCCACGCTTAGCTGTACTGGGTGGGATTAGAACGTAGCGTGTCTGCTGCTTTAAAGGGCTGTGGACCTTGGTGTAATTAACCAAGATAGACCAGTTCTTACCCCTACTCATTTGCTCTTATCTTGCCCTTTGTTGCTGCAGCTTGTAAGCATGGAGTGTCTTTAATAGGCTCATGCAGTGCCCAGCACAGTGGGACCTGATCCTGGTGTGGATTCTACCAGCATCTGTTTATTGCTGCTACTTCCCTTCCTACTCATTCCTCTTGTAGCTCACTCCTGTCTCAAGTGTCTGCCTTCTACCGGGGCTCTTCCTACTGGCATGAAATCATCTGCCTCCTTGGGCCTTCCCTTCCAGCTCCCCCTCACCTGTGTGAAGAGCAAAAGAAAACAGGACTTATGGGCTGGGGTCTTCCCTGCTGTCATGTGTGACCACAAATGTCTTGCATGTCCCAGGTACTCCCTTGCGGAGCAAGGTTCACGTAGGGTATCACCTGTATCTCTACCCTCGTGCCCAGTTGCATGAGGAAGACACTAGTAGGTTCAATAAGATGTTTTAACGTATGCAGCTCTGGGTGAGCAATAGCTGTACCTCCTGAAGTCAGGTCCTTTTCTCTTGCAGTATAAAGTGTGGGTGAAACCTGGCGCAGAGCAGTCCTTTCTTTATGGGAACCACGTGCTGAAATCTGGCCTAGGCCGCATCACTGAGAACACTGCTCAGTACCAGGGCGTGGTGGTGTATTCCATGGCAGATGTTCCTCTGGTAAGTGGAGGGGCAGTGGATTGTTCTTCAAAAAAATGGTATCAACCTGCTTTGGAGGAGGGTGGTGTTGATACAAGAGCAGCTGGGGAAAGGAGCCAGCACAGTGCCTGACTTCTATTAATTCCCAGGGTTTTGGAGTAGCTGCGAAGTCTACCCAAGACTGCCGGAAAGTGGACCCCATGGCCATCGTAGTGTTTCACCAGGCTGACATTGGGGAGTACGTGCGGCATGAAGACACGCTCACTTAAGAGGGCAACCAGCAGCAAAAGGCTCTGAGGACTCAGCTGCGCATGTTGTGGAATCAGAACTCAAAGTACAGGGAGCTTTCCTGGTGTGAGGCCTTGTAGGCAGCTATGGAGAATTACAGGCCAGTCTACCTGTGACCAAGTCACACCTGTTGTGAGCTGTGAGGCTGCCTGGCCCAGCCTGAAGGAGAGCAGGATTACAATAAAAGTTTTCCTATATAACGTTTGTATGGCCTAAGTGACCACCCAGCCACCTACTGAATCCATGGGGGCCTGGGCCTGCTGGAAGTTCTGTGTAACAGTGACATCAGCACAGCTGTTTTAGTCAACAGGAACAAAGTGACTCCTCTGCCCCAGGGTTATTTCTGTCCTGTTCCCCTAGAGATAGGGTGGGGATACTGAGGGGGTTATGTCACTAGAGGGCACTATTGGTGCTAGTCCAAGGCAGAGAGATGCTCTACTTCCTGTGGCAGTGGTACCTGCTGTGGCTTCACACAGCAAACAGTTTATTTGTGAAACATGAAAAGATTTCCAAGCCATGTCACTATGAAACCCTGAATGCAGTTAACCGTCCCTGCTGCCTTCCCCTACCTTGGGACTCATACCAGAGGCCCAGTAGAGAACAACAGTAACCTCTAGAAAGGGAATTCTGAACCTGACAATCCCCCAGCCCCACTTCTACAAGTAGGAGCTTCCATTCTTCAGGGGAGGGGTGGCAGAAAGGATGAAGTTGGGATAGTATGCTCTGCAGAGGGAGGGGGCTGTCCTGCCTGCTGCATGGCTCCACAGGTGGTAAAAGCCAGTGGCCTTAGCACCTCGGTTTGTTGGTGGCAGTAGTGGGCTGCACATTGAAAAGCCGCTTGAGGAAATGCAGCTGCAGGACCCCCGAGAGGAAAATGACGAGGCTTTGAGCTAGCGACCACCAGTTCACATAGTGATAGTTGGACTGAAGGATGAAATAATCAGCCGTTTTCCTCATCCGGGCAAAGTTATAAAAGCGCCACATGTGGAAGATGTGGGCCTGCAGCTTGCGGGTGCTCTCCTGAAACAAACACAGGGCCGTTAATAAAATCTCCCACCCCCATTAGACTGGGCTCCATGCCACCAGGTACCACTGAGGCCAAGAACTGCAGAGGATAGTCCTGGTCAAACTAGCAGTTGTGGAAAAGCTTTAATCACATGCCTTAGGCCTTAAAGCCAGGCCTGGGTAAAATGGTAGCAGGGAACCCCAGGCAGGCTCTCCTGCTTGCCCTGCATGCCACTCAAATGCAGCTGCCAGCCTTTTTCTATTTCAAAACTGGAGGGGAGGGGGGAAAGCTTCAGGAGCTACCCCCAGCACAATCCCATTGGCCAGTTTCTGGCCAGAAACTGACCAATAGGAACTTCCTGTTTGAATGGTAGGCAGCCAAGAAGAACCACGCCCCTTCTCAGTTATTCACAAAAGCACATGGCTGGGAGAAACATTTTAAGCTCTGCAAACCTTAGGCTCTGCAGGCTGGTAATTCTCCTGGCCAGAGCTTGCCTCTAGGACCCCACCCCCTCACTTCCCCAACCACCATACCCAAACCCTCTGCCCCCCTCTTGCACCCATATTCTCCCTCAGATCTGGCACCTCAATCTCCTACCCCAGATCATAATCCCCTCCTACTGTAGGTTATATCCCAAACCCCTGCCCTAGGTCACAACCACCTCTTTCACCCAAATGCCCTCCCAGACTCCATTCTCCCTCCTGCTCCCCAAGCTCCCTGCTGCACCCAACTTCCATCCCAGACCCTGCATCTCCATTAATATCATAGAAGAGTACGGCCTTTGACCACTTTCCAAAATCTTGGAGTACCCCCCCCCCCTCAAAAATTGCCCACCCCCTGCCCTAAGCCAATCTCTAGTGACACTTTCCCCACAGCTGCCTCCTGCCAGGTTTCTGGCACCTTCCTGTAATGGACCTTGGGGCAGACCTGGTCTGATAGTTACTAAGTTCCTATGAGGACATGTTTGGGAGTGAACAGCAAGAGCAGAGTGTTTCACAAACAGAGCAGGAGCCTGTTGATTGACACATGCCAGCCAGAGCCCCGCAGCAAGCCCCACTAAGAGACCTCCCTCTGCCTGCCTTCCTATTTTCACACGCTCCCTCCAGTCTATGCCTACTGTAACCTGTGTTCAGTATCAGGCTATTTTCAGATGATGCCTCCCAAGCCTGCCTGCAGCGACGTATACAGTTATACTATCCCCCTGTAATGATGGTAGGACACATTCCAACCCACGTTACAGCCCTAGCTAGGTACAAGCTGTTCAATAGGTCTGTCCTAAATGCAATTTTGCTGGGAACATGCAGTGAGGATTTTACCATCGAGCTTGTTGAGTTTTAGCTACCAAAGACAGTGCTGTAAGTCTCTGGTAGCCATTTCTGACTTTAATGTCTTGTACTCACCTAAAGTCTTTGTCCTTTGAAACTCATTTCATTTTAATCAATCCAGGCTGAGTTTAAACTCAACTGGGTAACTCCAGTTAAGGGAGCCAGCTTGAGCACTGGGCCCTGGGAAGGGCAATGGATCTCTAACATCTGATCTGCTCAGGAGAGGGCTGGGCAGAGCAGAACAGGACTGGGAGTGAGCTGTGTCACTCTACAGGGAGTACCCAAGGCAGAGTGTAACTGGAGTGTTGCTGCCAGGCCAAGGCTCTGGCTACAGTCAGATTCCAGGTGTAGCCTGCATACTGTTTGGTGGTCATAGACAGCGCCAGCTGGGAGGCCTCCAGCACTATAGGGCAGATACTCTCTGGTCTGGATTGTGCCTGAGAAATGTGACCCCTCCCCCATTCCTGGCACTCTCTCTAGAGACAAGTGCCTCAGACTAGTTTAACACCACTCCCACTGCTGCCTCATGCACGTGTCCTGGGTGCAGCAGCTGGAGGAGGGTTCAAAAGATCCATGTGTCCATCAGAGTTTGCATCAGCCATGCAGCTGATTCCAAGGCAGCCTAGAAGGGAAAAACAACGTTACCTCAATAGCCTCCAGCGTGTCGTTCATTTGTTTCCTTTCCCTGTCTGGTGAGTTTTGCAGGTCAAAGCCTTCATAGAACACACCGAAGTTGAGATAAACCTGGGCAAAGCCAAAGTGGTTGAACCGATTGCTCAGGCACAGCTGGTAAAAACCTGTAGGGAGAAGTGGTTCTAAGCATCAGAGAAGAGGAACTGGTGCTGTGACAGGCAGACATGACCCCAACTCAGTTCCAGTTCGCCCCCTCTGCAGCAGAGACATGGTCTCTCAGCTTAGCGGCCACCGAAAAGCTTGACTGCCTGGATAATCAGGAGCCAAGCTCACATGCTGTGTCTAGCAGACTTTTACAGGCCTGTGGCTCACATCAGCAACTATCTGCAGGCTGCACTGGACAGAAGTAGCCCAGCTTTCATGTGGGCCAGGGAGGTCCCATGGAAGAAGCAGGGGTGGTAAGAACCTGTCTCTTTGGTTGGGAAGTTAATCTGTCCTCGTACATCCTGGGAAATGCCCACTTGGAGGCCATTGGGATCCTTTGCCGTGGCCAGGACGTGCCGGTCGTGTCCAATTCCCGAAGTCCGTTGTACCTGAAGCCAAGAGCAGAGCAGGGTACTTTGGGGGCAGCTGTGAGTTCTAGCAAAGAACAGCCCAACTGCTGCTGCCCTGGGACTCCCTAGGGGACCAGATGGTGCTGCGTTAATTGTAAAGGCAGCAAAGCCCCTGTCTGTTCTGTGGCAGGCACTAAACATCCCTACTCCTCTCCAGGCGCTCCCATGAGTTTACAGGTGCTGCAGCATCCTGAGCAGGCCAGGCTGGCCATGCAGAGGCCCCATCTGGAGGAAGAAGCAGAGAAACGGGAAAGGCCTGACTTTCCACAGGCTGCGCACCTGGAGGGCCCAGTTCCCATCAGCGACGGGGAAAATGCCACCATGCTGCAGTACTGCAGGTGAAAGATGGGAGCTTCCCTCGGGCAGCTAACAGGTTTCCTGTGCTCTCAGGCCTCGCGCAAGGGGACGCAGGCTCACAAAGCGAAGCCAGGGCAAGGCGAACCTGCCAAGGCTGCTTTCCCCTTTGCCCCGGCAGTGCGAGGACAAGGACGTGGCTGTTTTCGCTGTTCCGTGTACGTTTCCTCTCCCACAATCTCCTTTCTCTGCCCACCTGCTTCAGGGATTTCAGTGGAGCTTGGCTTGACCTGTGGAATTTTAATTCCTAGTTTGTGTACTTAGCCGTGCCAAGTACAGAGCTAGCAAGCCCTGGGCAGCCACTCGCCCAAAACCTGTGGATTCTCTTTCCACTGTGTACAGTCAGCCCTGTGTTAGCGTGCAGCCCAGCCCTCCTAGCCCTGCACACTGGCAGCAATCAATACTCCTAGCGACCCCCCTTCCTTGCTTTGGAAAGGGGGTCGGGGAAGATCCCTTACAAAGCAGCCCCTTGGGCTTGAGCTCCAGCTCAATCTGCCTATTCCTTGAGCAGCTCCAGGCCACTGCCAACAGCGCAGCTGCTGTGCTCCACAGGGCTCTGGCCCACCACAGATAAAGGGAGCTGCTGATAAACATGAATGGTGACAAGAGGGCCAGGCGCAAACTCCCAGCTCTACCTCTACTGGCTGTGTCAACAGAAACTGGGCAGTGGCAGGGTTGAAGAGAAGAGGACTGGAGGGCCAAGTACCCAGCACTGGCCATACGTGAACCCAACCCCACAGCAAGAGACCTCCCATGCTCCTGCCACTCGCAGTGCAAGGGAAAGGGAAATCGCTTGGTGCACGTGCCCAGTGGAGGCCATGCACTGCAGAACCTCCTGCCCAGAGAAAATACAACCAACACGGCGACTTGCACTCGCTTCTCTGCTCTGCTCCCAGTGTGGCAAGCAGAGACGACATGAAAGGCAGAAAGTCGATACAGAAAATACCATTTTCACAGATTCTGACACCAGAAGGGGTCATTAAGATCACAGTCTGATCAAAAACCCCTCAGCTAACCGCTGGAGCTAGATTAGAACCAACAAGGAGGTGTAGTGCTCCAAAGAGCACAACCCTCCAGACAGCTGGCCATCCTGAGACCTGGCTTCAGGAGTTTTGTCCTTTTTTCAGCCGGGGGCCGTGCGTGTGTACACACGCATGATGCAAATGTTACACGTTTTACACAATGAACAGTTAACCTGTGGAACTCTCTGCTGAACCAACTCAGGGTATGTCTACACTGCACGGCTATTTCAGGGTAGTAGACGTGTCCCGAAATAGCTACCCCGCATCCAAGGAACGTGCCTGTTATTTCAAAATATTTTTCAAAATAACGGATGCGCTATTTGGCCATTCCTGTAAGCCTTGTTGCAGGAAGAATAAGGGATGGCTCAAAATAGCGCTTTATTTCTAAGTTTGGCACCATGTAGATGTGCCAAATTTCAAAATTGCCTATTTTGATACGCAATTTGCGGGTCTTATTTCCATTCGAGAGTGCAGTGTAGATGGATCCTAAGGGAGAGTTTGGGATTCAAAAAAGATTGGAGATTTAAGCGAACACTGAGAACAGCCAGAATTGCTTCAAAAATATCTAGTCAGAGTAACCGTTTTTGGGAGCTATAAATCCTCCTGCTTTAGGACTTAAAACCAGTTACTGACTGACCACTTCTCTGCCTTAGAGTGTTGCCTAATTCTTGACTACAGGACTCACTTTACCGTCCTGCTGAAGCAGCAGGGAACCAGCCGTTGCCAGAGACCATGACAGATGGACCCACTATGGCAGCTCGTGTGTTGGATTCTCAGCTGTCTGGCTGCGGAAAGTTATTTGTTCCACTGAGCCATTAACAAACCCTCCCCAGCACTCACCTCATAGCTGAAGTAGAAGTAGCCGCTCTGATGTGCAAACTGCCAGAAGCACTCCGTGCCGCCTCCCGAGACAACAATGGCGAAGTCATAGCGATCAGCTCCCCGGAAGAGAGGCTGCTCGCTGGAGCCACTCAGGGCCAGGGGCTCAGTCTTGGGGCTCCTGGCAGGGCCTGGCAAGCTAAGCAGCCCCACAATCACAGCCAAGGCGAAGAGCGGGACCATGCTGCCTTAGTCGCCTCCGCCACTCTAGCTAGGGCAGAGCAGGACACGGTTCCCAGGGGATAATCATTAACTTCACTCTGCACCCCCCTGCTTGCGCCAAAGTTTTCCTTCAGCTCCCTGCACAGCTGCACTTACGCAAACATCGGGGCACCTGGAAGGAGTTCAGCTCCTCAAGGTAACCTCAGTGCAAGTACCAGACCTGCGTGGGCAGCTGTGCAGTCTGTCCCCGTTAGAGCTCAGCACTCAGAAACATTCTGTCAAGGCCCGAAATGTCACCAGGCACATGCAGTCCTGCCCAGTGCCCTGCACTCAGACATCTGCCCACAGCCTACACCATGGACTGAAGGACCATGCGGTAAAGCATTCCTAGAAACTTTATTTAGTACAAGAAATACTGACACTCATCACAGAGCAACAACACTCCAGCCCCAGGGACGTGGCTACATGGGCTGCCATCGCATCAGGGTGCTGCAAGGCACAGCTTGGTTCCTCTTTGGCTGTGACATCTCTTCCCTTACGTGCAGATTGTGGCAATATCCTCCCTGTGTACATGGGCTGGAAGAGTTCTCGTGCACGGAGTGGGAGGTGGCAAAGTGGGTTTTGGATGCGGGACAATATTCATTCTCATGCCCTCGTATGGCACAAGGAAGAAAGCATCCCATCGACACTTACCTAGCCCGAATGGAAACACAGGGAAAACGTGGTTCCGTTCATGTGCTTTGCCAAAGGCGGCACGTCACAGCCAGGCCACTCAAGCACAGGGGGATGTTTTGGAACAGAACATATAAAATACACCAGGCAAAGGGCAGGGAGAAGGTCTGGCTACTAATGAAGTTGAAGAGGTTAACTGAGCCATGAGTTCATCTGGCAAGGTTCCTTCCAGCAGCTGCTAGTGCCAAAGGACATAGCTAAGGCAAGCAGGGGGCTTCTACCCTACACTGGTGACAACAGAAGCAGCCCACAGGATCCCGGGTGTGGGGGTATTTCTGCAGCGAGAACCAAAGGAAATTTGATGCATTAGTGTTGGTGGAAGCCAGGGGAAGATGAGACACAAATGAAATCCAGCTGGCCCTACAAAGTGGCAGCATCCCACCAGAGAGGGGAACAACTCTTTCTGCTGCTCCAGTGCTCCCAGCTTGAGCTGGCTCAGGAAGTCAACGCAGGATGAAATTCTGGTCATTAACCAGCTGTCCCACAAGGCTGTGGCTAGGCCCAAGACCCAGGGATGTGCTACGCTGCTCCCTTTTCAAGGGGGGAATATTCATCTTCAAGGGAATGCTGGGGAGATGCAAATCCGGTCTGTTGGAACGGTTACATGCAACACAGGAATGGCTTTCTTTTACACAATGGGCTCACACGATCAGACTTGGCCCTAGAAGGCAAGGTACGTACGGTGCCTGCCAAAGATCCCCAGAGACCTCTAAGAGACAGCGCACTATTCCAGAAGACAGGAGGGAGGGAATTTTGCAAAGAAGGAGGCCACTCAAAGAACATAAAGTCAAGCCAACTGAAAAGTGCAACTTTTAACTTGGTGACGTCTAGCTCTAAACAGCCTAGAAACTAATGAGCACAAAGACAAAACATCTATTTGTAAAGCATCAAAAAAGAAAAGAAAAATCCCCTCTCAGAATATAAAAAAGTTCAATAAGAAACGTGAAAACAAACACCGGTCACCTTGCCAGGAAACCAGAGTTCTTCCAGTGCAACTTGGCAGCAGCTCAGCCTACACTGGTGCTTGCCCCTCCAGGCTGAAGTGAAGAGCATATGAAGACTGATCTGCCAAGTGATTCACAACTGGGTTAAGAAAATTAAAAACGAGCTATAACACTCGGTGATAGGACTGCCCTGCCGTCCAGCCGACATCTGCAATCCCTGGTTCCAGCTCTCCTGCTCACCGGGCAAAGGCTGCTGGAATCGTGGCTGTTTCTAAACACGTACAAAGCATCAGCACCACAGCGCTTTTATGGCACAGTCCATCGTTACTCAGGCTCCCTGCACCCATTGACGGGCCTATTCAGTGACTCTGGCAAAGCAAGAGAACTAGGAAGGTTTCCCGAGTTCTAGTTAAACTTCGCTTCTTCCCAGTGGCAGCACTCAGCTCTGCCAAGCCGCTACCCCAACTCTCCACATCATTCCTATCCGGCCAGCAGGGAGGGGGCTTGGACAGCCCCACTTGCGTGGCTGCTGCTGCCTTGGTCCATCTTTTGGAGAGAAACAAGAGTAAGTGTCACTCAAAGAGTTCCCTCCACTGCTGTTTTCAATGGAGTCCCAGCTTTTTCATGGTCCGCCAACGATCCTTAATCATCACTGAAGTGCGGTTCTCAAAGGGGAACTTTTGGCAAATGATTTTCCAGTTTCCTTCTCCAAACTTCTTCACTCCTTCTTTGATCCACTCGCTTTCCTGCACAGTCCATCTCTGCAAAAGGACAAGGAGCCCCATGACTCTTAAGGAATAGGTCCTATCACCTCTGCACTAGACACACGCTTGGCCTCCTTGGTCCCCCTTACAGCCATATGATCAGCACCTTTTGAAACACATAGTAATACGGCACAGATGCACTGCCAGAAACTCTGTGCTGTGCCCAGTGATCATCCCATACCAAAAGAACAGTTGCAAAGGTTATACACAAGGAAAATACAAAGACTGCAGCCGCAGTTCCAGATTAGTTCTATTCCCCAAATTACAGTGCAGATTACACAAATTCCTCAAGAGCAATAATCATGGAGAGTGTGCGGCAGTTACATGCCCTGTGCAATGTCCATACAAGAGAACGCCAGTTCTGACTTACATACAGATTCAACTTAAGAACCCCAGGCATCCCCAAGTCAGCTGCTGCTGAAACTGATCAGCGGCTGATTCCAGGAAGCCTGGGGCAGGGGCTTCCTGTAGTCAGCCACTGGTCAGTTTCAGCAGCGGCTGACTTGGGGACGCCTGGGACAGAGCAGCTGGGGTGCTGCTGGGTTGGTCCAGTAGCGCCGCCGCTCCTCGGCGCTACTGGACCAACCCAGCAGCACCCAAGCTGCTCTGCCCCAGGCGTCCTGATTCAGCCGCTGCTGAAACTGACCAGCAGTGGCTGAATCAGGACGCCTGGGGCAGAACAGCTGGGGTGCTGCCCGGTTGGTCCAATAGCGCCCAGAGCGGCGCTACGGGACCAACTGGCAGCGCCCCAGCTGCTGTACCACAGGTGTCCGGAGCAAAGCCACGGAGCACGGGGCAGCGGGACAGCCCAGACGCGCCGTGGCTGTCCTGCTGCCCGGGCGCTCCGCGGCTTGGCTCTGCTTTGCCCCCCGTCCTCCCCCCGTCCCCCTGGTCTGCAGACCAGGGGGACGGGGGGGCAAAGCAGAGCAAAGCAGAGCCAAGCCGTGGAGCGCGTGGGCAGCAGACAGCCCTGTCCGCTGCCCACGTGTTCCGCCGCTTTGCTTCCTCTCCCTGGTCTGCTGGAGACCAGGGAGAGGAATGGCCCCGTTCGTAACTGCGGATCCGACATAAGTCGGATCCACGTAACTCGGGGACTGCCTGTACTGCCTTCCTGGCTTGCAGAGAAGCTTAAATCAGGCTAAACCAGGCCCTCTCCGTTTAAAGAGCTGTGTAAGCCAAATCATCCTTGTGTAAGTTCAATGATTGGATAATGCAAGTATTGACCAGCTACTCCAGTCCTTTAGTAACCATCTATCTGCAGGACCTGGGGGATTGCTCCATTCAGTGAGCATCGCTCACTTGGGCTCAGAGGGATACCAACACTAACATCTGACAGCAAAAGGGATTTCCACCTCCCAACCCTCTCTACTGCTTCATTGCTTCCCTGCCGCAGCAGAGCCCCGCGCTGGGTTCAGAACTTGCTGAACAACATTGGAAGGCTCTACATTACCTGCTTCTTGGAACCAAAGACTGAAGACGTGTGGCTATTTCTCCCAGGGGATCCTGAAAATAAACCCAAAGAGTCATATTTCAGCATTCACCTTCTGCTGTACATGCATCTGCAAGAGACTGGCCTGTGCGATTATAGGGGGAGAGCCACATGACTACAAGGGGAACACCCCTAGCCAGGATATGGAAAATACAAATAAATGTCTTTACTTCCTCAAGTTTCCTCATTTACTGAAGGGACACATGGCCCATCCGAGCCCTAGTTACCTCACTAGAAATGCAGCTGAAGAAATACAATAACTAAGACAATGTCTAAGCAAGATTCAGTTTGTCTCAGGTTAGCTGATGTGTCTAAGAAAAAAGAAGACTGTCTAAGCCAGAAAGCCTCCTCAGTAGTAACCTCTGTTCTTTAACAGAAGCACATTCAGAGCACAGCATCCCGGAGAAAAGGCTTAGCTGCACTTAATTACGGCATTTGAAACAAGCACGCAGACGCTGATCTGTCATCCTGCAGCTTTGGGTTTGGGGCTCAAACTAGAATAGCTGACAACGACGGACGGGTTATTTCACCTCATGTCTGAATCTGTAATGAGCAGAGCTTGACAAATGGTGGCGAAAGCCACTCGCCAGCCCCGCACTGCGCATGCGCAAGAGCTGCATTGTGCAGCGTGCACCGCCGGTAAACGGGGCGCGCGGCTGAAATCTACTTGCCATGGGCAAGTAGATTCTATAATTTGTCGAGCCCTGGTAATGAGGGTATTTGGCAGATGTTCCATGACCAGGTACACAATGGATTTAGCAGCTTCCCATTGCTTTGGCCTGTCCAAGAAAGAGCACAATCTCCATTTTCAGTCATATCACCATCGACCCAAACCTTCCTGGATTTAAGGGATTTCTAGACTTTTGGTTTCTCTCAAATACTTAGGCAGCAGAGTCCCTGGGGCAAACAGGTAAAGAAAATGCATGCCAAAAATAGCACGCTCACCTTTGTCCAGGAAGAGCTCATCTTCGTCACTCCACGTGTCCTTTTCTTCTTGTCCATTTGAGGTGTTCAATCTTGCTTTCTGCGGCCTGAACACACACAACACACACATTTTAATTGCAACAAGCCAGCCTGGTCAAGGAGCATTGAAGAGACAGTCGCTGCAAGAGCTAAAGGAAACACCCAAAAGGCCCACAGACAAACTGATCGATCACCTACAGGCCACTGGCAAAACAGTCCAGCACCACACTAGTACCAATGAGTCAACACTCACATGATTATGCAGCACTGGGAGTCAGGAGAGCCTGCCGGACAGCTAGATTATAGGGATGCAAAGATCCCTTTTAACTGATTAACCAGATAAACATCATGTTTAACTGGCTAACCTATTAAAGGGGGAGGCAGGCAGAGGGCCTCTCTCCCCTCCCCCCGAGCACTAAGGATGTTAAAGGCTAGTCAACTGCCGATAAGTATTTGCTTATCAGATCGTTTTTTGACTAATCGACTAGTTTATAGGCACTTTCGCATTCCTGCTTTGACATCTACAAGAGCCCCACCAGTGGTCTTGTACATGTCAAAGGAGGAATGCCGAAGTGCCTATCGACCAGTCGATGGAAATTCCATCGACTAGTCAATTAACCACATTCTAACATCCTGACTGAGCACCCCCTGTCTATGGTGGTGGAGGAGCAGCCCAGCCCCCACCGGTTAACCCCTCACATCCCTACTTGATTATGTATGCTTGCTTCAATTCCACAGCACATGCATCTCAGTCCACTGCTTCTCTGAGATCTTAATCATATGGACTGGTTTGTAGATAAAAGGTGCCATATGCATGTCTGGCATTCAAAGACATTCAGTGCCATTTTAATAGCTAGTTGGTTCTGATTTTGAACTTTGACAGATCCCTGTATCCCAGCTGGAGCAGCCCGTTTTCAACAGGAGAGAGGGGCCACTCCAGCCGGGCCACAGTGGGTGGGGGGGTGAGTGCCAATCCATCCACTCACCCGTTTAATTTGTTAACCAGTTAAACGTTGTTTGAATAGTTAACCAATTAAATGGGATTTTACATCCCTATTAGCAAGAGTCACATGTGCCACAAAGCTGTATGACATTTTTACTAAAGGCAAGGCCAACTGGTTCCAAATCCATTATGGTCCTTATTTTGGTCACTTACAGGCATACACTCAGCTTTTTACAGAAGATTCAACTGAAATCAGGTGTACAGCCGGTCCCAGACTCACACAAGCCTTTGGGCAGTGGAACGCTTGAAGCTAAAACTTCCGAACTGAAAGCTGACAACCCCTGTCATCAGCAGCCATCCCCATCGGCATTGCTGCCATTTAAAGCATTGCAAGCTAGACGGGAATAGAGCCAAGGTGGGAGGGAGCTCTGGAAACAGGCAAATCTTGGGTGCTCCACAGAGACCTGGGAACAACTGGAGCCGAGTGAATCACAAAGATCTAACTGCTGTAGTGGCCAACTTCCAAGCATTTTATTACTTTGGCATTTAACCCTGTAAACATCTGAGACCTGAAATGCTAAGCTCTAACCCGTCTCTTCTCAAGCATGAAACTTCATGCAGCTCAGTAGAGTCTGCTCTGCAATCAGAACCCAGCAGAGCTCCTACATCCAAGACCCTGAGAGAACTACCACATTTCCCTCACCTTTCTTGGGGAACTCGAGTACTGCTCAGGAAAGGGAATTCCCTGCTGTTTCATTCTTGCAGATCCACCATACTGTCTTAAGTATGCAAAAGCATAGGCCCTCATCTGCACAGCCTCCAATATGCATTAGAAGGGGATCCTACTCCACCCTCATCAAGTCCTGCGGAGAATATTAATCTCAGAAGCTTGGCTCCAGAGAAAGTTTAAGCCCCTCACTCACACATACATATTCCCCCCTCCCTCTAACTTACAGCTAAGGTTACTGTACTGAGCCATGTAATACTTATGCAAGGTACAAAACAAGAGTGGAAGAATTAAAGTAACTTACATCAATCTTCTATTACTCTTGAAACTCATACATGGTTTAGCCTCACCACTGATGTGAAAATTTACCTTAATCTGTCCCATGAAACATACTTACAAACTTTTTCCAACCTGTGTATTGCTAACTGCAGATTTCCAGAGTCAGATATTTGTGATGCATACATTGAAAAGCAGTTTGCAAGGGTATCAAGGGTCAGCATTAAGGTGACTGGAATGTAGGAGGTGAACTCATTTCCCATGTTGCTAACCGCATGTATGAACTACAAGGGCAACAGAACATTTGTTTTCACTATGCATTTCCACATGTTCCAACAAGGAGGGATGTTTGATGTTTTAGTTTTGTGCTGATGAGGTTCTATTGTGTAACGCAGCAGTACTAGCTATAAGTCCCCAAAGCACTGTGGCTGCACTAGAATACATAGTGCCACAGATATGCTTCATACTTGGGACTGCTGGACGACGGAAGTGGAACATATGGCTTTTGAACAAGAGGCCTGGATGCAGACGAAACCACTGGCTCCTGGGACGAGTCTGGAATCTCATTCAGCTCAGAGCTCTGGCTGTCCTGCTCCATAACCAGTCTGCTTATAGTCAACAAGCGTTTACTCTTTGGAAGTGGTTTAGGAATGTCTGAGGTCCCAGAAGTCTCCAAGGGCAGAGTTTCTTCGTCTCTCTGTCTCTTGAGTCTGTGGGATACAGAAGGGGACAATTGCTTGGGGAAAGAAAAGTCGGTTTCATCCAATTTGGTAAAGGCTGCATCAGAATCTTGGGAATCTGACAAGGTCTTGAAAGCTTCTCTCAGAGCAGAAATCCCATATGAGGTTACAGATCCAAGGGGCAGCCTATAAAATAAAAGCAGCTAAAGCAGGTTGCATCAACTATTTCAACAATACAAGACTCTATATCACTAAAAATCACAGTTGCTCCCCTCAGTCCACCTCTTAGCTAAGCCCCCAACAAATTAACATCCATGAAAAATCATCTCAACCCATGAAATCAAGCCTCCCCCTGTGAAATTGGAGCACCCTGCCTTAAGAACCCAGCTTCCAGCCCCTTCAAGCTTTAGAGGATCCTAGAGGTGATCTGACCCTCTCCCTGACTGGCTGTGCAGTGAAAAAGGAAGTCCTATCCTTCCCCAGTTGCCCACACTAGCAGGTAGGATTCCCCATAGTTGGGAGGTTCCAAGCAGCACAGGAGGAAATCAGGCCCACCTTGATGAACCTCCTCCAGTTGCAGTAAGCTCCCTGGCGGCTATCTTCACAGCCCAGCTTGGAAGGGATCTGAGACGTGATGGTGGCAATTCTGTTGTTCCCCCATCCCCCGCTTCCCTCCACAGTCCATTTTTGAGTCAGGATCTCCCATGGTTATACCACCATGATGTTTCAGGTGTAAACATCTCAATGTGAAACCGACTAATTTTACAACCCTCTTGCCATAAAATTGACCAAAATGGGTGGTGAATTTGGTAGGGCCCTACTCATAGCAAACAATCATGCCTGAAAGATGATCCATCACCACAGAAAGCACTCCCAATCTCCAGTGACTCAGCTCCCTTCTACAAGAACATCAGTGTAATGTTCCCTCCTGCCAGCAGGGCAGATGAACTGCCTCCTCCAAGACAGATGTCACTACCACTTGGCAGAGACAGCAACAATCACGAAAGCACCCGTGTTGCCACTTGGAACATGGGCACCATTTAGAACATTATTGATGCCAATGTTACAAAATTGCAATGAATCTCACAAGATGTGTCATGTAAGGTATCAGTGGGAGAGTTATGATTTGAAAAGGATAATCATGTTGATACATACGTATGACCTATATGTTGTGATGCATGTGACATTGTACAAACTTGTGCTGTGTTTCTGGGTGACACGCCCAGAGAGACTGGCTTTCACATTATCCAGCCTATTTGATCACCCATCAAGGGCAATCAGCTGTACACTGAACCCATTAGGGAAGCCAGGGACTACCCCATGGAGTCAGCAGGATGTGCAGTGATACTCATGTAGGCAAGGGTCTTCAAGTGCTTGTGAGCTTATAGGACAGACAAGGGATATAAAAAGACAGCTGCATTTTCAATCCTGCTTTCCACCTCTGGGGCAGCTTCTCTGCAAACTGAAGCTTTGAGCAAAGGACTGACAGACTCAGCCAAGCTTTGGATGTTTTCTAGGGGGACTTTACAAGCTAGCAAATTCACCAGTGCTGCTAAGAAATTGGCACTTATGGCATCACAGTCCATATAGGTCTCAAATTGCTTTGACCACTTTGTTCTTTTCTAATAAAACTAAGTTTTCAGTACTAAAGGACTGTGCTGGCAGCATGGTATTTTGGGCAAGATTCAAACTAATGTTGATCTGACAACATGGCTGTTACTTTGGGGATCAGAAGAACATTCTGTATAGTGAAGGGATTTTTAAGGAACTCCTCACTTTACTGGACTTATTTGCTGAGTGGGAGCCAGAGAACTGGAAGGCAATAAAGGGAGCTGTGCGATTTCTTTCTTTCAGCTTCTTGGTGATTGGCAAGGGAGATCAGGAGCACAATTAGGGACTGGTTGGTGAATCTAATTATAGTGTTAATTTTGTGAGTATCTGCTTTCCTTTTTGTAGCCTCTCCAGACCTCGGCATTTTCACTGTCAGCTGTCCTAGGCACCTCAGGGCACACCACCCACCTGTTTTATCCCTCCAAAGAGTGATAAGCTACATGCCAACCTATGTCCTCTGATCCAAGACCCCCCCCTCATTCACCACCTGTCACAAGGGACACCTTTCCTTCCTGTAGTTCAAACACTCACCAGGGAACCATTCAGAAAATAGATGAACACTTTAATTCAGAGCTAGACAGTGTGGTGAAAAATCCTGAAATAGTCTCTGGAGCAGCCCAACCACACTGCCATGTGGAAAAAGTTATGGCTGCCTACGCACAACATGAAACCAAGGGGCGCTATCTTTCAGAAGCCAAATTCTGCCAAACTTCATTCACCGCATGGGGTCAGATTTCCCCTCTAAGCGCAAACGCAACACAATAGCTGCTCACCTCTCAGAGTTCTTTGAAAGCATTTCCATATTGTCTGAAGCCACTGCCACTGGTTGCTTAGCCACTTCCGCGTGCTCTGGCGCTGTTGCTGCTGGCTGCTTAGCCACTTCCGCGGGCTCTGGCGCTGTTGCTGCTGGCTGCTTAGCCACTTCCGCGGGCTCTGGCACTGTTGCTGCTGGCTGTTTAGCCACTTCCGCGGGCTCTGGCGCTGTTGCTGCTGGCTGTTTAGCCACTTCCGCGGGCTCTGGCGCTGTTGCTGCTGGCTGTTTAGCCACTTCCGCGGGCTCCAGCGCTGTTGCTGCTGGCTGCTTAGCCACTTCCACGGGCTCTGGCGTGGTTGCCAGCTGCTTAGGGTCATCAGTACATTCGGAATTCAAAGTCTGTTTCGCCATCTTCGACAGGAAGAAAGCACATAATCATTACCAAGAGAACACCATGGAACTGCATTTATTGTACCCCCATCCATAGGCATGGGACATTATTTAATCAGCCAAGTGCACCATCCCTGCAATTATTTGTTGCTCTCTGGTCAGGGCCCTTTTTAGGAAAGACAGCTGCCACGCGACATCATTGTGACAGGAGCAGAGAAAGGTCATCCTAGTGGTTGTCACAGTGCCCTTCGAGAACTAGACCCTGACCTTCCACTGGGCCTAATCTTGGAAGATCAAGATACCTGCTGGCTGATACCCTGAGGGCCCAGGGCTACAAGGTCTAGATTCACACCCTGCTCCTGGGGGCCCTGGGTGTGTGGGACCTCCAAACGAACCAGTGCTACGAGCGGGCAGCATTGGTCAGTGCTCAGCCAGATCATGAGGCAGCTGATGGTGCCTGATGACATCCTGTGGTCCAGAGACATCTACATGGAGCACATCACAGGCCACCATCAATACCAGGACAAGTGACTGAGACCACTGACAAGTGACATGGCCAGAGAAATCACCACTTCCTTCTATGACAGACTATGCATCTTCCCACAGGAAACATACGAGACAGCCAATACGGGACACAGAAATCGTCCGCTTCTTTCCCTGATCGACTATGTAACTATTCACAGAAGACCCACAAGAAACCGACAGACCAAAGGACATATGCTACTGAGGGATGTGCTCCATCTATGCACTTAACCACCAGAGACTGTGACTTTATACCCTGTATGGATGGCTTCCCCAAAGACACTGATTTACTGACACTTCAAAAAAATACATCCACCTTAATCTAGGACAATGCTGATTATGCACACGATGTATCTCATTAACCATGTAAACCGATACTTGTATTTCCTCATAACCCAAGCTTGACCCCCAATATACAGAGCCTTCCTTTTTTACTTGCATCATATAAGCATTTGCTTTAATAAAATATTTTCAGTCTATTTGGGATACAGTGACAACTATGGTCATTTGTCAGGCGCTCCATAGTAGTTACATGATTAAGATCTATAATAGTGGCCAATTAATTTTACAACATAGAACCCGGAGAGAGGGTCTGCATTTTAAATGCTAAGAATTCATTCCCTTGCTGCTCTGGTCCCAAAGCTTTGGAGTCAGACTTATGTATCAGACTTTTGAATACAAGTAAAAAATGTTCCATTTGAATAAGAATGAAACAAATTGGTACCTTCTTTCCAATTCACATCAATGGAAACTATGGTATCAATATTAGCAATGTCATTTGTGCCTCTAAGCCAGAGATGTTATTCTGCACAGAGGAGGGTTACCAAGCTTCAAGAACTACAATCACTGGGAAAGAATTACTGCACATTCTGGGACATGTAAACATCACCAACACAGTAAACCCCCAAGGATTTTACAAACACAGTAAAAGCTTTTTTATCCAACACGTTGGGGAAATGGGGGTGCTGGTAAGTGAAAAACTGGTTAATGAAGAGGAATTTGAACATGTAAAGGGGCCTCAGAGTAGGGTGTAAAGGGTTTTGGAGTGCCAGATCCAGAGGCATTCACCTTGGGTAGCTCCTCACAAGCAGCGTCCTGTCCTTGCTGCTCTTGGTGGAAGCACGGCAGGGTAGCTCTATGTCCTGCCTCAAGTGCTGGCTCCACAGCTCCCATTGGCTGGGAACCATGGCCAAAGGGAGCTGCAGGGGCAGCACTTACAGGCAGGGGCAGCACACAGAGACACCTAGTCACACCTCCACCTAGGAGCAGCAAGAGAGGTCACCACCTGTGAAGAGCCATGCAGGGAACCTGCCAGCCCCACACTAGCCAGACTATAAAGCAAAATTTCTATAGAGATTAGAGCACTTTCTGATTTCTACAGGGCTAGATAACACAGCTTTTACTAAGGTGGGTCAGACCAATTTCCGCAGGCCCAGGAAACAAAGAAAGGCTTTCCATAAAAATGGTGAATTTAAAGCAGGGTATGTAATGGGAGGGGAGGTTGTTCTTGATATGACATGAACCTTTAACAAGAGGGCAAGCCCTGCTGAAAAGGTCTGAAGGGCTCTGACTCTTACCAAAGCCTCATGTGGAAGATGAGTGACTTTTGGTAAACTTAATGTGGGCAGACCTTTAATGATTTTGTGATAAGTTTTCCTCTGTTCTTTTGTTCTTAAATAAACACACTTTGCCTTGTGAAGGCTTGCTGGTTCCTTGTCCTTCAAGAAAGAGTGTAATCATGGGTGGAGAGATAGATCAGACTGCTAGGACAGTCCCAGAGAACTGCAAGCCTAAATTCCAAATCTGAAAACTAAAGAGTCACAACACCCTGCCTACAGAGGTTACAGCTGGAGGCCTCAGACCTTTTGATCAGAGCATGGAGGGATTAGAGGCAACGTGCAACACAAGCAATTTTCCTGCAGGCTCTGGAGATGGGGGAAGTGACAGCTGGAATAGGGCTGAAATATGGGTAGCCAGGGCAAACACTTACTGTCAAGAGAAAGGGCTCTGAATCCTCCAGGTAGGTCTCCAAGAACTGGAACGCACTCTGTTGAAAAGCTTTGTAGGAAAAATTTCGGATCATCGTATGAGACAAATTCTTCTCACGGATAATGCTGAGCAACTCTGTCCTCAGTTTCTAGTCAAGAGGCAAGAACATTCTGAATATGTACAAATGATACATGTTATAAGTTCAGGAGCAGGAGGATTTGGGTGAGAGGGCACTACAACATTATTAACCAACTCACACTGATCTAAATTAAGAAGCAAAAGCCAAAAAGCCTGGAGTCTGTGTCAGCCTTGTCAACTACACCCCCTTATTGTTCCTAACACAATGGTAACAGCAGACAAAAGCAAAGAAAAGGAAGCATGGTTGGGAACATATTGCATAGCCAACAAGGCATTCCATCTCACCCCACAAAAAGTCACAAACTCACCTGGGTGTTAGGATCCTTTGCCATGATTTTTTTCAGAATTTTTGAGGCTTTATCAAACTCTCTCTTTTTAATACAAATGATAACAGCCTAGAGAGGGAGGAGAGGGGGAAAAAAAAAAGAGGATCTCAGTTTTTCTATGCTCATCAGTTTAACCACATCTCCTAAATCAGTTTCACAAACAGCACAAGCAAAATGCAAGCAAAGCCTTTAATGTTACTACCAAACACTATCCTAGTAATATGGAAATAAACAGTTTGTAGTAAACACCTTAATGAGCTGCTAACCTAAAATCCTACTATACCTTTCTGACTCTCCCATTCATGCAAGGTTATGATTAAGGTTTGTGTTACCTGATTTTCATTTGTATGGTGCCATTTAATTCATGTACATTAAATTTGAGAACTCACTAGTTCTCATCCAGATTTCTTAATTTTGAATAAAACAAGTGGCCTTCTCCAGGATCCAGAGTTACCTGGCACATCAGAACTTAAGCAGCTGATGTGGCCCATCCCCAAAGAGTTTACAAGTGAAGGTAGACAACATGTGGCTGTAGGAAGGGAGAGCAAATTTGTCAAAGACGCTTTGGGGAGGGTGGGCAAGTGTCTCCTTGTCTCAGGCTTATTTATTGCAATGTCATATGCAATAAGACATCACAGTTACAATTTGCATACATTATACATACCAGCTTTATCCCATGCCAGCAAATTGTACAGACTAGTTGCAATACCATGTTTTCAAGTGTCTAAAAATCTCTCCTAAGAGCATTCTGGTTCTACATGTAAAAGGCCCTCCAGCAAAAGGAGAAAGGATGCAATATTTCTAATATATTCCACGGAGAAAAATGGTAATAAGAAACGTTCTGCTTTTCTTGCTAGCAATTTATAGGTTCCCCCAGCAGTAAGACAAAGACAAATGACAGAGGGAAGACCTGAGAAGGGACAATTACCTACAATGTAAGCAAATCCTTTTTATTAAATTAGAATAAAACTTATAAAAGTTTAAACCATTTGAATGAAAAAGGAGAACTTGACCCTTACAGCTTCTTTCACCATTTTTCTAACAGATTCCATTGTCACCGCAGACACAGGAAATTCTCGATTAATCAGCTCCAGCACACCGATTGCTGATTCAAGGGGGGTGAGCTCTGACTCTTTATCAAAGGTGCAATCTGCAATTCACAGAAACAATTTATTTCAATTGGTTTTAAAATAAACACACATCTGCCGAGGCCAAAGAAAACCTCTACAGAAAACTGCCAAGACAAGTAGGCCACAACTGCTTAATTAGGCCACTAAGACTGCAGTAACTGACAACAGAGAACAGCACACACAAAACAATTATAAACATGCAATTCAACTGAAAGAAGGACTGTCTAAGGTATGCCATATCTTCAAAAAGAAACATTTGGTGAGTTTTGAAATTAAAAGCAATCAAACATTATGAGCTGAGGTTGTGGAGATATGTTTTAATTTATGCCAAAGAGAGAAAAGTCAGGAATTAACATACTGAATAAAAGTTACACAAGGTTACACAAATGCAGTTTAAAATCACAAACATTAAGAAACTCAGAATTAAAGTTTGTGCCATATTATTGAATCCTCGTGGAATGAGGTTTAACAGTTAATTCGAACTAAGGGGTTTATCGCGGAATCGTGCTTCTCTGCCACATGTAGATGCGGGCAGTTACTTCAGGCTAGTCAGTTTCCAAAATGGCGACCAGCCAGGAACATGTTAATCAAGCGCAGGATATTTAAATCCCAGGCTTCATTAGCAATTTTGGTTGCCCTCATTAGCCTCCCTAGTTCGAACTAGGGGGCTAGTGTAGACATACTCTTACAGAAAAAATTTAGTGTACGTTATCAGTCAGATCAAGGAGCAGCAATTAATCCTATGGAGTGCCAATTTATTACATCTAGTATACACTAGGGATGTGAATGGTTAACTAGTAAGCATCACCCTTACTGGGTGATGCTTACCGGTTACAGTTGACCCACAGGGGATGGAGCGGCACACTCTCGGGTGAGGAGAGGTGCTCCAGTTCAGTCAGGTTGGTGCACTCCCTTCCTCAGTTAAGTATAACAGTTAGCCAGGTAACTGATTAAACAGGACTTAACATGGCTAGGATAGACACAATAAATTGACCGCCAATTGCTCTAGCATCAACTTCAGTACTCCATCTCAATGAGAAGCACAAGAGGAGCTGACAGGCAAGTGTCTCCCATCAACAGATTGCAGTGAAGGCACCACGGTAAGTCTATCCAAGTTAGTCAACTTCAGCTATGTTATTCATGTAGCAAAAGTTGTGTAAGACTGATCTCCCTGGTAGCATATAGGGATGTAATAATGTAGTCAATTAACCAATAAGCAAAAGCAAAAGAGACCACTGCATCTCTGTGTAACAGCTCTTACTACATTTGAAAAGCAGAGCCAAACTGGTCCTGGAGCCAGCATGAACTGGGACTGCTCAGTGCCAGCTCATGCTGCCCCCGGGAATCAAAACCTCTTATCGACTAATCGAGTAGTTGATGGAATTTACATCAACTACTCAATTAGCTTATTAATTGCTACTTAACATCCCTAGAAAAGACTCTTAAAAAAAATACGTACAAGCAGATAATTTCAAGGAATTATAGCAAAAATTTCAGAGGCCTCTGTGCAAGCAAGAACTTCAACTTTAACAAAGTAGAGTAGTTGGTTTTCCTCAGCCAAACAACAGGTAAAAAGTGATTTCAACAGATTGGTGCCGCGCAGCACTGCCCATGGACAACGCAGCCTGGGGAAGGCCACTTTGGGAACAGGGCTGAACACCAGTAAGGCAAACTGAGGTGCCCTTCTCTCATACCTAGGTTCTCTCCCTCCTCAATTCTCGAAAGAAACTGCATAATGCGCAGCAGCCGAGAGACTGTGGAATCTTTTGTTAGGGGCCGCAGCAGCAGAGCTGGGGAGAAGAAGAGGCAAGCTTGAGACATCTAGAGCAGAAACACACGGCCCCTCCCGGGACCGTTCCCCCTACCAGGGCCATCTCTCCTCCCCCCCCCCCATCCTCTACCAGCCCCCTCCTGGGACTGCCCGCCCACCTTGCCTGCCCCCTCCCACTCCACGAACCCCGCCCCCATCACTTGGTCCCCTTCCCCTCGGCCGGACCTTCCTCCCTCACCCCCTTCCCCCCTCAGAGGCAGGCCCCCGCCCCGCCCCCTGCCCGCGCGCTCCCCCCTCAGGCGCCCCGCCCCCTGCCCGCGCCCCCCCCTGCCCCCGCCCCGCGCTCCCCCCCCCCCTCAGGCGCCCCGCCCCGCCCCGCCCCCTGCCCCCGCGCCCCGCCCCCTCCCCCCTCAGGCGCCCCGCCCCGCCCCCTGCCCGCGCGCTCCCCCCTCAGGCGCCCCGCCCCGCCCCCTGCCCGCGCGCTCCCCCCTCAGGCGCCCCGCCCCCTGCCCGCGCGCTCCCCCCTCACCCTGCATCACTTCGCGGAACTCGCGGAAGTCCCGGTTGCGCCCGGCCCGGTAGGCCCCCACGGCCTGGTGGAAGTAGAACTGCAGCACCCAGCGGTTCACCGCCTCCTCCGGGACGCGGGGCTCGGGCGGCCCTCGCCTCGACGCCATCGGCGCCCGCCGGCTGCCTGCCGCCCGCGCGCGCCCGCCAGCCATCCCGCGCCAGGGCTCTGAAGTGACGCGCACAGCGCGACGGAAGTGACGACATCCCGCCGCGGCCTTCGCGCCTCCTCAGGGAAAGCGAGCGCCCCCTCCGTTCCATCCTCTTATCGCCAAGTGTGGCGACTACAACGACCGGCATGCACTGCGGCCCTCGGGCGGATCTCCCGGCCTGCCCCGCGCGCCCCCTGCTGGCTCGGACCTGCAGTGCAGGCCCCAGCTCCGGAGCTGTAGCCGCACGCCTTTGCCTGCCACGTGGCCAGGCCGGGCGTGGGTGGTCCGCTCCCCCTGAACCGCCCGGGGCTAGAAACCATCGTCTGCCATGCGCAGCGCCGGCTGGGCTCCCCTGGACCACCTGTCCCGGAGCCTCTTGTGCTGCCTTAGGCCCAGTGCAGCCTGGCCCGCCCCAAGCCCACAGCCTGGCCCTTCGGCGACAGGACAGGGGGGAGCTCTCCTACTCTGTCTGAGATTGTGCTAGGGCCCTTCTCGTCTGTTGTAGTTACACACAGGTGAAGGCGGGAAGGCAGTAATGCTCTCCAGCATAAAACACAACAGTGCCCCCCCCCCCCAACCTGGCCATATCCTAGCTGTGTCCTAATTTCATCATTGAGCTTGTTCTCTTCTAGTTTAGTATGTTTGGTGACATCTTTTGTCACCAACAACTCTTCTTTTTCCCCTCGTATTTATATAATATTCCATCCAGGAATAGCGACGAGGAGTCCCGTGGCACCTTATAGACTAACTGAAGTGTAGGAGCATAAGCTTTCGTGGGCAAAGACCCACTTCGTCAGATGCATGTAGTGGAAATTTCCAGAGGCAGGAATAAATATGCAGGCCAGGATCAGGCTGGAGATGACCAGGTGGATCCAATCAAGGAGGATGAGGCCCACTTCTAGCAGCTGATCTGGAGGTGTGAATTCCAAGAGAGCAGAAGCTGCTTTTGTAGTTAGCGAGCCATTCACAGTCTTTGTTTAATCCAGAGTTGATTGTGTCAAACTTAAAGATGAACTGTAGCTCAGCAGTTTCTCTTTGAAGTCTGGTCCTGAAGTTTTTTTGCTGCAGGATGGCTACTTTTAGATCTGCAATTGTGTGTCCAGGAAGATTGAAGTGTTCCCCTACAGGTTTTTGTATGTTGCCATTCCTAATATCAGATTTGTGTCCATTGATTCTTTTACGTAGGGACTGTCCTGTTTGGCCGATGTATATAGCAGTGGGGCATTGTTGGCACATGATGGCATATATTACGTTGGTGGATGTGCAGGAGAATGTACCAGTGACAGTATGGCTGATCTGGTTAGGTCCTGTGATGGTGTTGCTGGTGTATATATGTGGGCAGAGTTGGCACCGAGGTTTGTTGCAAGGATTGGTTCCTGAGTTCGAGTTATTATGGTGCGGTGTGTAGTTGCTGGTGAGAATATGCTTCAGGTTGGCGGGTTGTCTGTGGACAAGGACCGGCCTACCTCCCAAGGCCTGTGAAAGCGAGGGATCATTGTCCAGGATGGGCTGAAGATCACTAATGATGCGTTGGAGAGGTTTTAGCTGGGGACTGTAGGTGATGGCCAGTGGTGTTCTGTTGGTTTCTTTCTTGGGCTTGTCCCGTAGCAGGAGGCTTCTGGGTACACGTCTGGCTCTGTCGATCTGTCTCCTCACTTCCTCGTGTGGGTATCGCAGTTTACAGAATGCTTGTTGAAGATCTTGTAGGTGTAGGTCTCTGTCTGAGGGGTTGGAGCATATGCGGTTGTACCTCAGTGCTTGGCTGTAAACAATGGATCGTGTGGTGTGTCCGGGATGGAAACTGGAGGCATGCAGGTAAGTATAGCGGTCGGTAGGTTTTCGGTATAGGGTGGTATTGATATGACCGTCACTTATTTGTATCGTGGTGTCCAGGAAATGGACCTCCCGTGTAGATTGGTCCATGCATCTGACGAAGTGGGTCTTTGCCCACGAAAGCTTATGCTCCTACACTTCAGTTAGTCTATAAGGTGCCACAGGACTCCTCGTCGCTTTTGCAGATTCAGACTAACACGGCTACCCCTCTGATACTTGACATCCAGGAATAGTGGAAACTCAACTCACTTTACTGGGCTCAATTCTCCAGTTCCCTCTCTTCTTCTTCATGCAAATTCTATCAGAAAACAGCTGCCTTCCTTTCAATAGTCTTTAATCATTTTTGTTGCTCTTCTCTGGACTTTTTCCAGAAATGTCTACATCTCTGCTGAAATATGGTGCCCAAAACTAGGCACAATACTCCAGGGGAGGCCTAATTAGCACAGCTAATTACTTCTTTATTTTTACAACACTCCTGCTAATATGTCTCAGAATTATGTTAGCTCTTTTTAAAATATGTTGACTCATATTTAGCCAGGGGCAGCCCATGAGTATAGGCAGACTTGGCAGTCGAAGGGTGTCTGGGGCGCCCGATTATGACATCATGGGGCACCTGGGGCACCCGGTGATTACATCACGGCTATTGATGGCCGTGCAGGCGGGGGCGCTGATCGTGTATTCCACCGGGGGCGCCAGCTGCCACAGCCAGCCTCAGGCTGCTCCTGCATTTAGCTTGTGTTCCACTACCATCCCTAGGTCCCTTTCTGCAGTTCTCCTTCCTAGGTAGTCACTTCCCTCTCATATGTGAAACTGATTGTTCTTCCCTAAGTGGAATACTTTGCATTTGTCCTTATTGAATTTAATTCTATTTACTTCAGCCCATTTCTCCAGTTTGTCCAGAACATTTTTAATTTTAAACCTATTCTCCAAAGGACTCGCAACCCCTCCCAGTTTGGTCTCACCTGCAAACATTAAGGCTATGCCTACATGACAGTTTTTTTTGCGGAAGAGGCAATGCAAATGAAGTGCTCATTAGCATTTTCTTGTGCTTCATTTGCATACTCTCTTCCAATCCCTTTTGCACAAGGTTTTGGTGCAAAAACAAGGAATGTGGACATTTCCGTTTTGCACAAAAACCCCTTTTTGCACAAGATCCTTATGTCTGTAAAATAGAAGCATAAGGGTCTTGCGCAAAAAGGGGTTTTTGCGCAAAACGGAAACATCCACATTGCTTGTTTTTGTGCAAAAACCTCTTGTGCAAAATGGGTCGGAAGAGATTATGCAAATGAAGCACGAGGAAATGTTAATGAGCGCCTCATTTGCATTGCCTCTTCTGCAAAATGTTCGTAGTGTAGACATAGCCTAAGTCCACTCACCGGGACATTATTTACATAACTGATGAAGATATTGAACAGAACCAGACTCAGAACTGCCCCCGTTAGAGCTCTCCTCATTATGACCTTCCACAGTATCACTGTGAATAACTGATAACTACTGTCTGGAACGGATATGTACCCACCTTATAGCAGCACTATCTAGGTTGTATTTCCCTAGTCTGTTAATGAGAAAATCATGCAAGACTGTATCAAAATCCATTCAGAAGTCTAGATATAATACCATAGCTACCACTTTTCCCCTTCCACAAGGCTTTTTGCCCTGTGAAAGAAACCTATCAAGTTGGTTTGACACTATTTGTTCTTGACAAATCAATGTTGACTGTTATTTATCACCTTATCATCTTCTAGATGTTTGCAAATTGAGTCCTTAATTATTTGCTCCATTATCTTTTCTGATACAGAAGTTAAGCTGACTGGTTTGTAATTCTATGGGTTATCCTTAAATTAATTTATAATATTACACCCAATGACTGCCTAGCCATTCCTTTCTTATTTTCATACCCAACATTGTTTTTCTGTTAGATACCTTTTCTATGGAATCTCAGTTCTAATCCCCAATGGACCTAAATTCTCTCTTTGGTGAGTTCGTCCCTATAAAATGTTTCCTGTTGCAAAAAACAACTCTGCATAGTGCCTAAAAGAGACCCATGTTTGAAATACTGCACTGATAGGCTCCAAAAAGGATTTTGTCAATTTCTACTCAGATAAGTCATTACAAATGGGAGTTCTGTTTGGCATTCAGGACATCCATTTTCCCTCCCCTCCAGCTGTTCACTAGAGGAAAAAGAGAAGGAAAAACAAACAATAAACGTGTGCAAATGGAAAACAATAAATCTGGGAAAGAAAAAATGTTAATGGCAAACAAAGGGAAGTAAAAATAAAATCTGCAATAGCAAGAGGATGATGTGTTTTCACCTCTGGATTGAGTGAGTGACCTCTATAGTGTATACCCATTCAGGGAGGAGTTAGAATGGAAATATTTGTAACCTAGTGTCACAAGATTGAATTTTCAAATGTAGCACTGAAGGGATAGGAAGGATACGGAAAAATCTACAAATCCATGCCATGTCCTGTTCTATAAGGCAGCATGACAGAATCATACAGTTTGCTTAGGATCCTTTACCATATGAAATAGGTAGGCCTATGAGATAATAGCCACTCAGTTTGGCATGAGTGAGCTGCATTGGTTACTCATGATCGAAGGGAAACAACAAAAGAAATCAGCCCCTGCCAAAATTTTAATTGCTAATTGGGGTGCCCCTACATGTCCCCTCTGGTGGTCCTCCCTGCAGCTCCTCACAGCACAGACACCAGTTGCTTCTGTCTGTAAGATCGTTACTCTATTTGCATCTGAGTTCCAGCTTGACACGATCAGACTGAGTCTGAACAGAGATCGGAAGTGGCTAACTCACTACAAAACGTAATTTTCTGCTCTTTTTATATTCACTCCTTCTCATCAGCTGTTGGGAATGGGCCACATCCACTCTGAGTGAATTGACCTCCTTAGCACTGGTCCTCTGCACAGTCATGTAACTCTCTCATCTTTGCATGTGCATATACCTGCCAAACTGAAGTTTCCATTTCATACATCAGATGAAGTGGGTTCCAGCCCATGAAAGCTAATGCTCAAATAAATGTGTTTGTCTTTCTCGACTCCTCATTGTTTTTGCTGAAACAGACTAACACGGCTACCCCTCTGAAACATCCTACAAGTTATTCATAAGGCCTAAACACCACCATCCTTACAACTTCTAATGTCTAGATTAGCGTATAAGGTAGCCAGACTGGTTTCCAGCAATCCCTTTGTCAGTGTTCTGTGAGACCTGGGGCCTGGAGCTGTCCTGTCCATAGGATCATAGAATCATAGGACTGGAAGGGACCTCGAGAGGTCATCGAGTCCAGCCCCCCGCCCTCAAGGCAGGACCAAGCTCCGTCTACACCATCCCTGACAGATGTCTATCTAACCTGTTCTTAAATATCTCCAGAGAGGGAGATTCCACCACCTCCCTTGGCAATTTATTCCAATATTTGACCACCCTGACAGTTAGGAATTTTTTCCTAATGTCCAATCTAAACCTCCCCTGCTGCACTTTAAGCCCATTACTCCTTGTCCTGTCCTCAGAAACCAAGAGGAACAAATTTTCTCCTTCCTCCTTGTGACACCCTTTTAGATATTTGAAAACCGCTATCATGTCCCCCCTTAATCTTCTTTTTTCCAAACTAAACAAGCCCAGTTCATGAAGCCTGGCTTCATAGGTCTCTAGACCTTTAATCATTCTTGTTGCTCTTCTGTGTACCCTTTCCAATTTCTCCACATCTTTCTTGAAATGTGGCGCCCAGAACTGGACACAGTACTCCAGCTGAGGCCTAACTAGTGCAGAGTAGAGCGGCAGAATGACTTCACGAGTTTTGCTTACAACACACCTGTTGATACAACCTAGAATCATATTTGCTTTTTTTGCAACAGCATCACACTATTGACTCATATTCAACTTGTGGTCCACTATGACCCCTAGATCCCTTTCCGCCATGCTCCTTCCTAGACAGTCGCTTCCCATCTTGTATGTATGGAACTGATTGTTCCTTCCTAAGTGGAGCACTTTGCATTTCTCTTTATTAAACCTCATCCTGTTTACCTCTGACCATTTCTCTAACTTGCTAAGGTCATTTTGAATTATGTCCCTATCCTCCAAAGAAGTTGCAACCCCACCCAGTTTGGTATCATCTGCAAACTTAATAAGCGTACTCTCTATCCCAATATCTACATCATTGATGAAGATATTGAACAGTACGGGTCCCAAAACAGACCCTTGAGGAACTCCACTTGTTATCCCTTTCCAGCAGGATTTAGAACCATTAACAACAACTCTCTGACTACGGTTATCCAGCCAATTATGCACCCACCTTATCGTGGCCCTATCTAAGTTATATTTGCCTAGTTTATCAATAAGGATGGTTTAGGGCAGCCACAGCAGGCCCCTCGCTCTCGCCCCCTCCTCCCACTCATTGCAGCAGCGCAAGCCAGAGAAGCCCAGCAGCCTGCTCTGCTCTGGCCTGCTGCCCTCTCCCAGCCTGCTGTGCTCAGCTTCTTCATGGAGGAGAATAGCAGAACTCCTCAGCCCCAAGGCACTCTGCCTCCCACTGCTGTGAAGTGGGGCATGGCAGGCTGGAAGAGGATGGCGGGGCAGGGCACAGTGAGTGTTGCAGGGGAGAGAGGCCCCCTCCCTGTAATCCTCTAGTTTGTGCTGCTCCTAGGAGGGGGAAGAAGGTGGAGCAGGGGCTGGAAAGGGAGAGGCAAGTGCAGAATAGGGGTGGGGTTTGGAAGAAGGGATGGGACAGGAGCAGGTTGAGATGAGGGTTGACCCAGACCCTGCCTCCCTGGGGATGGCCCTGCTGGGGCCTTGGCATGAGATGGTCTACCAGCATCACAATTATATTCTGCAAAGTAGCAGGAGAAGACAATGGAGCATGAAGACCTAAGAAGAATCAGGAGGGAACAGCCCACAACCTCTCTAACACAAAGCAAATTAATCCCCTGCTCCTCAGACCCCTAAGCCCAAGTAGTGTTGGGCCGGGCTGGCACCTGGATGGGAAATATGGACAGAAATCAAGAAGTGGTGGTGGTTAAAGACTGTGAGACATTCTTCCCTTTGAATGAGAGGTGAACTCAGCCTTGTGCTGAAGAACTCCAGTGCTGTTGGAGTACTTGTTTCTGGAGGATGGTCTGAGCCACTTGATGGTAACTAAAAATCCTGTAACAACTTTGCCAAGGTAGAAATATTTGTCTAATTCCAGCCCAGGTAAATTACTCTCTGGCTGACCTAACTTGTCCGTGCTAGCCCAAATACAAACAATTAGGGGGTGTGCTGCATTTCAACCTAGAGGGCTATGAAGTCTCACACACAATCTGCCAAGTACCTTAGCATCTCAGTTTGAAAGGACCTACAGAAATGTAAGAAAGTATTTGCTCCAGAACTTCTCTTAACAGCCCAGTGCCATTACCAATCCTTGGCCAAGGAAAGGTTTGGTTTTCTCAATGCAGAAAAAACAAAACCAAATCCAACCTCAGCAGGAAGGAACAAATCACAGCCGCATTTGTGCTTTTTGTCCAGGCTGCTTGATTTATGAGCTGCAGTGTGGTGATTAGAGATGAAAGAAAACAATCCAGAGGCCATGACCTGCACATTGCTGGTGTCTCATATCTGCTTTGCTGCCTGAGCAACCTGGATGGGAAACAAATCAGGAAAATTACAAAAGTAATTCTTTTTCTATTGGTTACCTAGCACCCACTCGGTGTACAAGCAGAGGAAAATAAAACCTGCTCTAAAGTGTTTGTTATCTGGACAGACGAATGATACATTTCAGACTCACATTGGTATGTAAAAACTGTAAGGAGTAATAGTGGTCAAAGGATAAGTGTTTGGTATATTTTGCTATTTTATTTTAAGCAAATGAATGTGGAAGGTCTCAGTTTACTTGATTAGGGTGAGCTGCCAGAGAGTATGTTTGAAGGAAGGTTTGAAAGGAAAAAGGTGGGTATTTGTGGCACTGGACAGGAAAGGAGGATGAGAAAGGGGAATAAAGAAGCTGCTAGAGATGGTGCTGTATGTACAGGCAGTCCCCGGGTTACGTACAAGATAGGGACTGTAGGTTTGTTCTTAAGTTGAATTTGTATGTAAGTCGGAACTGGTACATATTGCAGGGGAAACTCTAGCCAAACATTTCTCCAGAGCTCAGTTTTATTCTCCCACACCTCACTTCCCTCAGTCCTTTATTCTCAAGCTGAGGTGTCTGCTGAGAAAAGCCGCTCCGCGTCTCCCTGGTCTGCTGGGGGGAAGCAGCTAGTGCGGGGTTGCCTCACCCCGTTTGTAAGTAGGGATCTGATGTAAGTCGGATCCATGTAACCCAGGGACTGCCTGTAAATGAAAACAAGATAGAGTTGTAACTACAGGGATGGCTCACTCCCCTGGACTCAGCACTGCAACAAAGGAGCTCACACACAGGGCTCTACAAAGAAGCTATGGACAAAACATAGCACTGTCATGCAGACATTTACTGTAGCAACAGAGAGCATTCTTCCACCTCTGTAGTAAATCCACCTATGTGAGGGGCAGTGACTAGATCAACAGGAGACCTTCCATATGCCTACTGGCAGAGTCTAGGTCAACAGCAGAACCCTTTATTTTTCACAGCCCTGAGTGATAATAAACTGACCTAATTTTGTCGTCGTGTAAACCAGTCCTTGGTGTTTTCTGCCAGCAGAGCATAGAATAAGAATTATGACGGTCTATATAGCAACTGTCAAGTGCAAGGCAATCTGATCCATTAATAAAGGAAAACAGCTTTCTTTGGACAGATACATTGTAGAACCCACATGCTTGTCTATGCCTAGAAATGAGATCAACCTTGCTACATAGCTCAGGGCTGTGAAAAATGTCACATGCTGTATGATGCAGTTAACATGAGGAAAACGTTTATCCATGCCAGAGGATATCAAGAGATAGTAAGCATGTGCCATTGTAGTGAGGAGTATAAATGGTTTAATACAGAACTCCCTGTTTCTGGAGTAGAGGCATAGAAGATACACGGTAGGAGCAGGAAGCTGGTCTGAAGTCAATATGCATGAGCTGTTTCTTGGGCTGTTTTCTCCTGATACATCTCACACCGTGTCTCTATTTATTTGCTAATTCTTTGATGGTGTCTTAATCCAGATTAATTTCCTTAGGCAGAACCAGTAAAATAACTAAGGCAAGGGTCAGCTTTTAGCTCATAGCAATACTAGCTGCACTATGCAAGACAGCAGTTGAATTGATTTGAAGTGATGGTTGGCAGGCACGGATGGCGCAATTTCCTTCTCTTTGGTAACAAAATATTCCTTCCAACCAGAAAGAAACCTAGAAGATTTGGTAAGAGACTAACTGGGATTTTAAGAAAGTCTAAGAACAGCCACACTGGGTCAGCCCAAAGGTCCATGAAGCCCAGTGTCCTGTCTGCCAACAGCTGCCAATGTGGGGTGCCCCAGAGGGAGGGAACAGAAACAGGTTATCATCAAATTATCCCTCTCCTCTCCTCTCATCCATTTACAGCCCCTGACAGACAAAGGCTTGGGACACCGTGCTTACCAATTCTGGCTAATTAATATTGATGGATCTGACCTCCGCAAATGTATCTAGTTCTTTTTTGAACCCTGTTAAAGTCCTGGTCTTCACAGCATCCTCTGGCAAGAAGTTCCACAAGTTGACTGTACGCTGCATGAAGAAGGTAGGCACCTAGCTCCCATTATATTTAAATAGGTTTGGGTGTTTAACTCCCTGGGTCTCTTTGGAAATTCCCAGCTGTAGTAAAGAGTGCTGGAGTTAGTCACTGTTTCTCTTTCTGCATGGAACAATAGACAGTTTTAGTGACACCCCTTTTGAGTTATGCAGATTTCTTCCCTCTACAATGAAATTAAAGGTTGCAGTCACTTGCCAACTAGTAAACAGAGCTGATTATATTTAAATATATGATGTACACACACAAGAAAACCCCATTAGAAATGAGGGGCAAAAACTTCCAACCCACAGATACCCCTTATGTCTGCAGTGAGCTTCTAAGCTGTGGCCTCTTCAGCATGCTGGAGAGGAGCAGCACTGACCTCTACCCAGTCACTTGGCTGTGTTACCTACCCTATGAAATGGCCCAGGGAGCTTAGCATTTTGTTCTGCAGTTTTGCAAACGGACATTTTGGAAATTGCTAGACAGTCCTCTTTGTTTTCTAAATGCTGTTAAAGCACCTGGCCATTTTAACGGCTTGTGAGACAGATTGTCTTCTGCACATGCTTTCTGAAGGAAAAAACCAGTGTGGATCTCATTCCTGTTGAGATGCACCTGCTTTTCAGACCAAAGCCACTAGAAGCCAACTCTTAATCATGGAACACTCTGCCATTTTGTCAGCACTGTGTAGGAGATCGGAATTGTCATTTAGAGAGACTAATAGAGTTTCTTTGTTCAGGTTTTTTTGTCTTTGTTACTAGAGATGGACTAGAACCAGACTATCTCCAAAAATCTCTGCCCTTTGGATCTGGACTTTGTGACTCTGGCTCATCTCTGCTTTCTACCATTTTAACCTTTCTTTCACATCCATGGTAAAGAAAGGAAAAGGTAGTTGGGCCGGTCTCTGGCTCATGTGGTTAGACGAGCTTAACTGGTAACTGAAGACAAATGCACATTTCCTGTGAAATGAGATTTATTTTCCAAAATATTTCCCCTTACTTACTGAATAAACATAGAACAGGAAGACAGGAATTTTCCAATAAGGCCACGTGACAAAAATACAGTCACACCAAGAATAACTCACATGACATAAGGTAAACATGACACCATGTGAGCAGACTCTAAAGGGACTTCATGTCAAAGCTCCACAGCTCACATGCTTCCTTCCCTGTTCATCTGTACATAATTACAAGAGGACTGTTGGCCCCTTACTAAAACTCAGTGTGGGAGGGAGGGGGTTGGTTGGCCAGCTCTCAGCACCAGAAGGAAGGGGAAGGGTGGATGGGAAATCAGGACCCGGAGGTTGACACTCCCCAGGGGCAATGGGGAGAGGCCCATAATCCAGGCCAGCCTGGTTGGCAGAGCAGGGTAGGGCAGGGCAGGGCAGGGCAGGCAGGCAGGCTAAGGAGAGAACTGGGATCGGGTCCTGTCCTCCTGTGAGCTGGAATCATCTGGAGCAGGCAGTGGGGCTGAGCTAAGGAGAGAGCAGGGGCCCAAGCTGAGCTAGGGAGCGAAGTGAGGCCTGCCAGAGAGAGCAGGGAGCAGAGCAGTGTTGGGAACAAAGCCACAGCAACAAAAGCCAGAGAAGCAGCCCCAAAAGCAGATCAGTACTTGGAACAGACCAAACCTGAGCTGGGATGAAAGCTGCAGCAGCCAGAGGCTGAGGGACCAGAGAAGCAGACCCGGGGTCTGGAGGCAGAGCAGCATCAGTGCTGAGGAGAGAGGAGCTGGAGAAGCCTGAAGAACATAAGAACAGTCCCCCAGAAATCCTGAGCCCAGCCTTGTTGGGGTTACAAGGACTGTTCCACACAAGAGAGTGGAAGAGGTGCCCTCAAAGTCAGGGAGACCTCTTGGCAAAGAGAGCTGGAGCAAGGACTGAGATCCTTTTGCTAGCCCATCTCCTGGAGGTGGAGGGGGGGGGGGAGTAGAAGCCAGGAAAGTTCACCACAATAGCAGTTCATTCCCTTGCTTATATACATAACAAAGGAATCACTGCGACTATACACGTCCTTGGATTAAAGCTGGTTTCAGCCTTGTACTGGATCCAAAGCTGTATTTCTAGGCTTTTCTCCCCAGAGCCAAATGGCAAGGGAGTGATAATGATGGACATGCCCACAATACTCCCTCTGTAGCACTCAGTGGATGTAATAACTGACCTCTGGCTCCCCCTTTGCTACCACATGGGATTCAAAGTCCTTGTTGGCACCTCTGCTCTCCCCGTGTTGTCCAACCTAGTTTTCTCATCAGATGCCAGCTTTGATGCCCCACCATCCATTTCTCCCACATTTCTTTTCTCCACATTGTTTTCCTTGCTGCCCACTACAGACAGAACATGTCCTATACTCCAGCTCACTCCACCTCTCTCTCCTCAAAATCTGTCTCTTCCATGGTGCTTACAAGGAGATACTGAGAAAAATCTCATGTGAGCCACTTAAGACACATACAGCTACTGCTTCCTGCTCTCACCTCTCCCCATCCCCTCTTACTAGCTGTTCCCTATTATGACATTTTAGGATACAGGTAGCATCCATTTGCTCTGCAAAGTGCCATCCACTGTAATCTATGAGAATTGACCATTCTGTGTCAAGCCCACTAATCTACCATCTCCAGCTGTCTCTAGTAGTAGCCATGGCTGGTCTAAGAAGGACTGCAGCGAAGTCCAGTCAGCAGACCAGTGGGGCTAAGGCAGGCTCCCAGCACAGTACTCATACATAGCAGCATGTCCCTACTTCAGCTCCTATGCATAGGGGCAGCAAAGCAGCTCCACATGCCACCCCTCCACAAACACTGGCTCTGCAACCTCATTGGCTAGGAACCAAGGCTAACAGGAGCTGCAAGGATGGTGCCTGCTGGCCACATCTCCACGTTAGAGTTGGAAGGGGGACAAGTTGCCACTTCTGGGAGAGGCTTGAAGTAAGTGCTGCACTCATAGCCAAAGCCCTCCCCCCAAACCCCAGCTCTCTGCCCCAGTCTGGTAAAAATGATCAAATCACAGTGGGGAGAGTGAGCAGGGTCTTGGAGGATGGGTGGGACAGGAGGCAAGGCAAGGGTGTTCAGTTTTGTTTGTGCAATAGAAATTTGACAACCCTAACTGCTAGGGGCACAGAGGCCACCCCTGAAGCACCCAGCTAGTTGTACTGCCCCATGGCAGCCTTGGGCAGCAACAGGTGAGCTGGCAGGTTTGCTGGGCCCTTGGGCCAGGTAGGGGTGCTTCATGCTCCTACAAGAGGCATATTCTTGGCAAAAGGAGCTGTCAGCTCTCCATGACTCCCGGACTACACTCTCCCAGTGTGCGCCATCTAGGGCTGTGGCAGCAATTTAAAGGGCCCAGAGTTCTGGCTGCCACACTAGCAGGGGCCAGGAGCCCCAAGCCCCTTGGAATTGCTGGGTACCAGGCCTCTACCCCCTTTGCCTTCCCGCCCCCATCAGCCGGCCTAGGCAGGGATCAAAGGTGGAGTCGGAACCTGTGGGGACTGCAGAGGGAGACAGGGCAACGTCACTGCAGCAGTAGGACCCCACTCCCCATGAAGAGGCAATGGAGTAAGGCAGCCTAAGGAGCCACGGTGGCCCAGGGGTTGGGGGAGGGGCCCTTGCTGCACTCCCAGAGTGGCAAGTGGTGCCTGCAGGGGAGGGGGTGCAGGTCACCAAGATGGGCAGGGAAGGGGCACGTGGGCACCTCCTGAGTCACCTCTGCTGCTAGGGATGGGCACTGGCAGCCCCAGGGAGGTGGGGGGAGGGGTCAGGGAGTGTGGGCAGGCACCGCAGAGAGGTGGGGGGAGGGGCCCAGAGATGGGTGGGAGGAGGGGCCAGGGAGTGGGGGCAGGCACCGCAGAGAGGTGGGGGAGGGGCCCAGAGATGGGTGGGAGGAGGGGCCAGGGAGTGGGGGCAGGCACTGCAGAGAGGGGGGAGGGGCCCAGAGATGGGTGGGAGGAGGGGTCAGGGAGTGGGGGCAGGCACTGCAGAGAGGTGGGGGAGGGGCCCAGAGATGGGTGGGAGGAGGGGTCAGGGAGTGGGGGCAGGCACTGCAGAGAGGTGGGGGAGGGGCCCAGAGATGGGTGGGAGGAGGGGCCAGGGAGTGGGGGCAGGCACCGCAGAGAGGTGGGGGAGGGGCCCAGAGATGGGTGGGGGAGGGGCCAGGGAGTGGGGGCAGGCACCGCAGAGAGGTGGGGGAGGGGCCCAGAGATGGGTGGGGGAGGGGCCAGGGGGGGGGGCCAGGGGGGGGGAGAGGGGGGGGGGGGGCAGGCACCCGCAGAGGGAGGGAGGGGCCCAGAGATGGGTGGGGGGAGGGGCCAGGGAGTGGGGGCAGGCACCGCAGGGGGGGGAGGGGCCAGGGAGTGGGGGCAGGCACCGCAGAGGGGGGGGGGGGGAGGGGGGGGGAGGGGCCCAGAGATGGGTGGGGGGAAGGGCCAGGGAGTGGGGGCAGGCACTGCAGAGAGGGGGGAGGGGCCCAGAGATGGGTGGGAGGAGGGGCCAGGGAGTGGGGGCAGGCACCGCAGAGGGGGGGGAGGGGCCCAGATATGGGTGGGGGGAGGGGTCAGGGAGTGGGGGCAGGCACCGCAGAGAGAGGGGAGGGGCCCAGAGATGGGTGGGGGGAGGGGCCAGGGAGTGGGGGCAGGCATCGCAGAGGGGGGAGGGGCCCAGATATGGGTGGGGGGAGGGGTCAGGGAGTGGGGGCAGGCACCGCAGAGAGGGGGGAGGGGCCCAGAGATGGGTGGGGGGAGGGGTCAGGGAGTGGGGGCAGGCATCGCAGAGGGGGGAGGGGCCCAGATATGGGTGGGGGGAGGGGCCAGGGAGTGGGGGCAGGCACTGCACAGAGGTGGGGGAGGGGCCCAGATATGGGTGGGGGGAGGGGCCAGGGAGTGGGGGCAGGCACTGCACAGAGGTGGGGGAGGGGCCCTGCGAACGAATGGACGGGTGCGGGGGTGCCGAGGCTGCAGCGCTTCCCCTTTGCGGGGGGGGGGGGCGCTACTCCTGAAGAACCCGGATGACGAAGAACGTCCCCCTCTTTTCCCGACTCTCGCGCCAAACACCCCATCTCATCTTCTTATTGGTCAAGTCTGTGGACTCGCGCCCTTTCATTGGCTGCGGTGGGGAACAGGGCGACTCTGATTGGCTACTAGGACTCGAACCACAGCTGGCTGCTAGTGGCCGGCCGCTCCTCTTTCCCCATTGGCAGAGAGCGAGCGGACCGAGCAGAGACCCGGAATAACCCCTCGGTTGCTAAGGGGAAGGGGGTGTGGCCTAGCTACGGCGGCCGCGTGGAGCCTAGTTCGTTCGCCGTTCGCTAAAGGAGCCGGGATGGGGAGCGAGCAGCTCGGCGCGGCCGCGGGCGGCCCCTTCTTCACCCTGGCCGAGGTGGCGCAGCGCAACTCGAGCCGCGAGGCCTGGCTGGTGATCCACGGGCGCGTGTACGACGTCAGCCGCTTCCTGGACGAGGTGAGGCCCGAGCGGGGCCGGGGCCGGACCGGCCAGGCAAGGGCGGGGCCCCAGGGGATGGGGAGGGGGAGTTTGGAGGTGGGGGGGGACTCGGGGGGAGGAGTCTGGAGATGGAGGGGACTCGGGGGGAGGAGTCTGGAGATGGGAGGGGACTCTGGGGGGGAGGAGTCTGGAGATGGGAGGGGACTCTGGGGGGGAGGAGTCTGGAGATGGGAGGGGACTCTGGGGGGGGAGGAGTCTGGAGATGGGAGGAGGTTCTGGGGGGGAGGAGTCTGGAGATGGGAGGGGACTCTGGGGGGGAGGAGTCTGGGGAGGGGGAGTCTGGAGATGGGGGCTCAGGGGACTGGGGAGGGTCCCTGGGGGCAGCGTATTCATGGGTCTGCTCAGGTGTCTCCCCGAGGGGCGGTAGTGTCGCTCCCGTGCCCAGCCGGGGGGCGGCTATTGGCGACGGTTGTCCCGTGACAGGGGTTCATTACTGGGTCACGGGGCCCGGCCCGGGGCATGGCGCGCCCCACGTGTGCAGCAGGACCCACCTGGGCGGCTGAGCGAGACGCAGCAAGTGAGGGGGTGGAGGTAACCGTGTCCTCACAAACCTTTCACACAGGCTAAATGTGGCTTCACATCACGCGGCTCCTTGTGCTTTTCCAAGCACCTCAGTGAACCTAGGAGTTCCCTGGGAGATGGCAGTAGTAAATTGAAGGCTGGGATTTGCATTTCCATGTTGGTCCCCTTCAGCTCAATGGATTAGTATAACAGCAACTTGTACTGAATTGCAAAGCAGTGTGGATGAGGCAATATCTTTTACTAGACCAACTTCTGTTGGTGAAAGAGATAAGCTTCATCTAGCCTAGTATTCTGTGTTTTGACAGTGGCCAACCAGGTGTCTCAGAGGGAATGAATAGAACAGGTAATCAAGTGATCCCTCCCCTATCTCTTGTCCCCATCTTCTGACTAACAGAGGCTAGAAATACCATCCCCACCCATCCTGCCTGATTGATGGACCTATTTTCCATTAACTTATCTAGCTCTTTTTTGAACCCTGTTTAAGTCCTGGTCTTCTCAACATCCCCTGGCAAGTAGTCCCACAGATTGACTGTGTTCTGTGTGAAGAAATACTTCCTTTTAAGAACATAAGAACGGCCATACTGGGTCAGACCAAAGGCCCATCCAGCCCAGTGTCCTGTCTGCCGACAGTGGCCAATGCCAGGTGTCCCAGAGGGAGTGAATCGAACAGGGAATGATCAAGCGATCTCTCTCCTGCCATCCATCTCCACCCTCTGACAAACAGAGTCTAGGGACACCATTCCTTACCCATACTGGCTAATAGCCATTTATGGACCTAACCTCCATGAATTTATCTAGTTCTCTTTTAAACCCTGGTGTAGTCCTAGACTTCACAGCCTCTTCAGACTAGGAGTTCCACAGATTGACTATGTGCTGTGTGAAGAAATACTTCCTTTTCTTTGTTTTAAACCTGCTGCCCATTAGTTTCATTTGGTGGCCCCTAGTTCTTATATTATGGGAACAAGAAAATAGCTTTTCCTTATTCACTTTCTCCACACCACTCATGATTTTATAGACCTCTATCATATCCTCCCTCAGTCTCCTCTTTTCCAAGCTGAAAAGTCCCATTCTCTTTAATCTCTCCTCATAGGGGACCCATTCCAAACCCCTAATCATTTTAGTTGCCCTTCTCTGAACCTTTTCTAATGCCAGTATATCTTTTTTGAGACGAGGAGACCACATCTGTACGCAGTAGTCCAGATGTGGGCGTACCAGGGATTTATATAAGGGCAATAAGATATTCTCTGTCTTATTCTCTATCCCTTTTTTAATGATTCCTAACATCATGTTTTCTTTTTTGCCTGCCACTGCACACTGTGTGGATGTCTTCAGAGAACTATCCACGATGACTGCAAGATCTCTTTCCTGATTAGTTGTAGTTAAATAGCCCCCCTCATTTTATATGTATAGTTGGGGTTATTTTTTTCCAATGTGCATTACTTTACATTTCTCCACATGACATTTCATTAGCTATTTAGTTGCCCAGTCACTTAGTTTGGTGAGATCTTTTTGAAGTTCTTCACATCTGCTTTGGTCTTAACTATCTTGAGCAGTTTAGTCTCGTCTGCAAACTTTGCCACCTCACTGTTTACCTCTTTCTCCAGATCTATTCGACTTATTCATAAATGGATTGGTCTTAGGACTGACCCTTGGGGAACACCACTAGTTACCCCTCTCCATTCTGAAAATGTACCCTTTGTTTCCTGTCTTTTAACCAGTTATCAGTCCATGAAAGGATCTTCCCTCTTATCCCATGACAATTTAATTTACGTAATAGCCTTTGGTGAGGGACCTTGCCAAAGGCTTTCTGGAAATCTAAGTACACTATATCTACTAGATCCCCCTTGTCCACATGTTTGTTGACCCCTTCAAAGAACTCTAATAGATTAGCAAGACATGATTCCCTTTTACAGAAACCATGTTGACTTGTGCCCAACAAATTATGTTCTTCTATGTGTCTGACAATTTTATTCTTTACTATTGTTTCAACTAATTTGCCTGGTACTGACGTTAGACTTACTGGTCTGTAATTGCTAGGATCGCCTCTAGAGCCCTTTTTAAATATTGGCATTACATTAGCTATCTTCCAGTCATTGGGTACAGAAGCTGATTTAAAGGATAGGTTACAAACCATAGTTAATAGTTGCACAATTTCACATTTGAGTTCTTTCAGAACTCTTGGGTGAATGCCATCTGGTCCCAGTGACTTGTTACCATTAAATTTATCAATTAATTCCAAAACCTCCTCTAATGACACTTCAATCTGTGACAAGTCCTCAGATTTGTCACTTACAAAGGACGGGTCAGGTTTGGGAATCTCCCTAACATCCTCAGCCGTGAAGACTGAAGCAAAGAATTCATTTAGTTTCTCTGCAATGACTTTATCGTCTTTAAGTGCTCCTTTTGTATCTCGATCGTCCAGAGCCCCACTGGCTGTTTAGCAGGCTTCCTGCTTCTGATGAACTTAAAAAACATTTTGTTATTACCTTTTGAGTTTTTGTTTGTATTAAACATGCTGCCTGTTTGGTGACTTCCAGTTCTTGTTATGGGAACAAGTAAATAAATTCTTTATTTCCTCCATCCCAGTCACATTTTCTTAGGTCTCTGACATATAGTCCATTAGTCCTCTCTCCTCATAGCAGCTATCCCATACCCCCCTAGTCATTTTTGTTGCCTTTTTCTGAACTTTTTCCATTTCTAATACATTTTTTTGAGATGAGACAAAACCTGAACACAGTATTCATGATGTGAATGTACCATAGATTTACATAAAGCAGGGCTGGGCAATCATTTTTTACCAGGGGTCACTTAAATTTTTGAAGTGGCCCAAGATAAGGATGTTAAGGACTAGTTGAGTATCAAATAAGCAAATGTTTATCAGATAGTCAAGTTGACTAGTAGATTTCCCCCCCTGCCCTTGCTGCCTCTATCAGACAGAGGCAGCAAAGGGGAGGGGAAGATGGAGTACTTCAAAGCAGCAGCGCCACAAGGATCCCAGGATACGGACTCCATGCAGCGCTGCCGCTTTGAAACACCATGGTCGTGTTTCCGACGGGCAGTGCTGCACAGCTGATCCTGGGCTCCGTGTGGTACCGCCCCTTTGAAACGCCACCATGGTGTTTCAAAGTGGCAGTGATGCATGGAGCTGACCCCGGGCTCTGTGCAGCGTTGCCCCTTTGAAACACCGCTGCAGGGTTTCAAAGTGTGCGGAGTCCTGAGGGCCACTGGGGAAATGCCGCGCAGAGACCAGGGTCAGCTGGGGAGTGCCCAGCTGATCCCGGGTTTCCCACAGCATTTCAAAGTGGCAGCATCGCACGGAGCCCAGGATCAGCTGGGGACTCTCCACCTGACTCCGGGTTCTTTGGAAATGCCATATGGGCTCCATGTGGCGCTGCTGCTTTGAAACGCCCACTGGGGCTCTTGTACATTTCAAAGGAGGAATGTGGAAGTGCCTGTCGAGTAGTTGATGGAAATTCCATCAACTACTCGACTAGTAAATTAATCAATATTTAACATTCTTACCTCTAGCCACTCGGAAAAGGGTGGGGCCTCACAAGGAAAGGGTGGGGCCAGAATACTTCCCTGCTTCCCCACTCACAGACCATGATCGATCTGGGGGTGGGGGAGTGCATGAAGTCTTTGTCCCCCTGAGAGGTTCCCCCTAGGTGTCCATGCCCATAGTGGTGGGAGGAGCCTTTGCGCGCTCTCCCTTCTGCCCTCAGGCCAATCAGGCGTTGGGGGTGGGGGAGCGCACAAAGTCTCCTCCCACCCTGCTAGGAGTGCATGGCGCTTCTAAACACCATATGCTCCTTGCAGAGCGGAGGATATTTAATTCATTCCCTCCCTCCTCCGTCCCCAAGCCCTGATTGGCCAGAACGGGGTGGGGAAGGTGCATGAAGTGTCCTCTTGCCCTGCCAGGAGTGCATGGCTCTTAGAAGCAGGATGGAGGAAATTTTGTGCACTTCCTCCCCCTCCCAGGTCCCAGGGAGGCCCTTTTGCCCACCCCTCATAGAGAGAATAAAAGAATATTTTATGCCTTTATCTCTTTTTTTAATGATTCCCAACATTATGTTTACTTTTCTGACTGCTGCTGCATGTTAAGTTGATGTTTTCATAGAACTATCCACAATGATTCCAAGATATCTCTTGAGTGGTAATTGCTAATTTAATCCCCATAATTTTATGGCTATGTCTAGGCTATGCCGAAGTTCTGAAAGAGGATATGCAAATTCTGTGGGAATTTTCATATTTTCTTCCGATCTCGCTTTCAAAAGCAGAGCTTTTGAAAGTGAAAGTAGTTGGGACATGGTTGTTTTTTTTTTTTTTTTTTTTTCCGGCAACCTTCCCCCCCCCCCCATTCCCCCGCTTTTTTCAAAAAAACGCTCTTCCTCAAAACATGAGATTTACACGGCTTTTTTTTAAAAAAACCGTGTCCCAACTACTTTCACTTTTGAAAGCTTTGCTTTCGAAAGTGAGATCAGAAGAAGATATGCAAATTACCACTGAATTTGCGTATCCTCTTTCTGAACTTCGGCGTAGTCTAGACAAGCCCTATATGTATAGTTGAGATTATGTTTTTCAATATACATTATTTTGCATTTATCAACACTACATTTCCTCTGCCATTTTTGTGAGAACCTTTTGAAGCTTTTCACAGCTTCTTCTATCTTGAGCTTTTTAGTATCATCTGCAAATGTTGCCAGCTCATTGTTTACCCCTTCCTCCAGATCATTTATGAATATGTTGAATAGCATTGGTCCCAGTATGGACCCCTGCGGGATACTAGTTACCTCTCTCCATTCTGAAAATTGAGCATTTATTCCTACCCTTTAATCGGTTATCAATCTGTGAGAGACCCTTCCCGCTTATCCCACTGCAAGCTAACTTTAAGAGCCTTTGATGAGGGACTTTGTCAATGGCTTTCTGGAAATATAAGTACATTATATCCACTGGATCCCCTTTGTCCACATGCTTGTTGACCCCCTCAAAGAATTCTAGTGGATCAATGTAGCATGATTTCCATTTACAAAAACTATGTTGACTTCCTTAGAAATTATGTTCATCTATGTATCTGACAATTCTGTTCTTTACTGTAGTTTCACCTATTTGCCTGGTACTGAAGTCAGTAATTGAGCAGGCCAAAAATGGTAATAAAATGTCAGCAGTGTTTTTGTCCTACCTCAGAATAAAATTTCAGCTGCAGTGCTACCCTGACCCATGCTGAGCTTCTGGCTTCTACATTGCAATGCATTTATCACCTCATTCTGAATCAATGCTAAAATAAGCACTTTATTGAAAAAGCAGCAGCTTCCTTTTCAGGACTGTTTGTACTTTGTCTAAACTTGGCTTGGGTTTACTATGAACAGAAATGTCTATTTACCAACACTGGCTATGCGGACATAACATTATTAAAAGTATGAGCCCAATGCTTGAACTCCAGGGGACGATGACTAAAACTAATCTAGTAGAGTCTCTGATGGGGGAGACAGAATGACATCTAAGCCTTTTTTGGTCCCCATCTTGCAGCATCTGAGATACTGGAGGCCATAATTTTGTATGAAGCATTCCAGGAAGTGTACTTTTAACTTTTTATTAACTACAGCGCAGTGATACCGTATGCTGGACAAGAGGGTGCTGCCGATATAGCACAGTTGAGTGAAGACTTTGGAGATTGTGTGTGATGGGCAACTCAGGCTGCCAGTTTAGAATAGGATTCCTTATTCTCACACAGTGACTTGACCCATGTCACTTAACTTTTGCTTTTCTTGCAACAAATGTGTCTTTGAAGATGCAAATTGTAGTCTCACCGCTTTTCTTTTCTTCACTCCAGTTGCCATGCACTGATCCATAGTTGATTTTTGAAGGGCTGAGGCCCCAGAACCAACCTTGCAGCTGCCAGCACTGATGATGTGAAACAATGCCATTCTTCATCAGATGAAATGTTAGAAACCAAAGTTTCACTTTCTTTGTTGACAGTCTTGACCTGCTTGGAACAGGACATTGTCTGTTAACTGGGCTCTAATAAGAGCTCTTGTTTCAGTGTATTAGCTGGCTGATGTCAGTCAGAGGTGCATTTTTGTAAGCAGAAGCTGAGGGTCAGTGCCCATTTCAGCATCTCTGCAAACTTATATGTCCATGACTGTAGACCACCTTTGCTTGTTAATGAAGTCATAATTGATGGCAGTCTTAGTTAAACAATGTGGAGTGTACCAGGTTTTGTTGTGAATCTTCAGGTGATGGAGAAGCAAGTCAACCATCACTGTGTTCTAGGCTGTTTAGCCTCAGTGGACACATTGGCACATCAAGCTCACTATGAAGCAGTGGGTCTATAGGGCTGTGGCTATACCATCTTGGGTCCAGAGAAGTGGAAATGAGGGCTCTGATGAAGGTTGAAGAGCATTGGATTGAAGTCTCTGATGCTTGTCTTTGTCAGCTGCTACATGACAGATCAAGATCTGCAATGAAGATATTTCTACCTATCAACCACCTCCATCAGCACTGGTTTGTTTTTGGCATCTTTCTTGGTGTGGACATATTATTAGGATGGAAGGCCAATGAATTACGGTGCATACTTGTTGTGAAGGACTCAATAATGGCCTGAGTGCCAGAAGCTGTGGTGGTACAGTAAGGTTGCCAGAAATAATTATAGATGAACATCCAGCAAGGCTGTCTTAAAGATCTGGCTAGAGCAGGGGTGGGGAACCCATGGCCAGCCTGGATCCAGCCCCTGAAGCTCAAGGCAACCCTCAACAGGGGGGAACTGGCACTCCAGCTCTGTGGCCTCCTTCCTGCCCAGACTCCACACCTTAAGCCTGCTTCCCAGCAGCCCCCTCCCACACACTGAACTTATTTAGGCCCCATCTGAGAGCATGCGGTGGCCACAAAATCTACTACCCAGGGTCGCCCAAGCTCTGATGTGTGTGGGGAGGATTCGTTTTGCTGTGCATCTCACTTTTGAGTAACCCCCAACTGACCTTTTTTCTGTGGGTCGGTGCCCCCCCCCACCCCCAAGAAATGTTCCCTACCCCTGGGCTAGAGATTGATCTGGTGGTGCCAGAGATGCAAACAAGCTATGTTCCTTTGGCATGTGCAATGACGATACTCATGGTCATTTTATGGGAAGACTCTTGTAAAAAGTAGTACCAGTGTATCCCTTTGAGGTGCAGCTCGGCATTATGTCCCTTCTTTGCTTGAATTAGTTTTGCACTTACTTGCAGCTTTCATAGTGAAATGAAATCTTTTCTTGTCTTGGGTGTGGTCTATACTGCAGACTTCTAATAAAGTAGCTATGTCAGGCCATGTCTTCGCTACAGAGAAGACTGGTGCTGCTGCAATTGATCTTCTGGAGTTTGATTTAGTGGCTCTGGTAAAGCTGGCATGCTTAGAACAAGAAAGCTCCCCTAAAATAAGCCATAAAGGTCCAGAAAACATGACATATGAGAGAAGACTGAAAGAACTGGGTTTATTTAGAATCCTACAGTTGGCAGAGACCTCAGGAGTCATCGACTCCAATCCCCTGCCCAAAGCAGGACCAATCCCAACTCAATCATCCCAGCCAGGGCTTTGTCAAGCTGGGAGTTAAAAACCTCTAGTGATGGAAATTCCATCCTCTCCCTAGGGAGCCATCCCAGTGATTCACCACCTTCCTATGAAAATAGTTTTTCCTAATGTCCAACCTAGACCTCCCCCACTACAACGTGAGACCATTGCTCCTTGTTCTGCCATCTGCCCCCACTGGGAACAAACCTCTCTCCATTCTCTTTGGAACCCCCCATCAAGTAGTTAAAGGGTGCTGTCAAATCCTCCCTCCTTCTCATCTGCAGACGAAACAAGCCTAAGTCCCTCAGAGTCTCCTCCTAAGTCATGTGCTCCAGCCCCCCAATCATTTTGGTTGCCCTCCGCTGGACCCTCTCCAATGCATCCATATCCTTTATGTAGTGGGGGGTCCAGAACTGGACACAATACTCCAGATGTGGCCTCATCAGTGCCGAATAAAGGGGAATAATCATTTCTCTAGGTCTGCTGGCAATGCTCCTCCTAGTGTACCCCAATATGGCGTTAGCCTTCTTGGCTGCAAGGGCACACTGTTGACTCATATTCAGCTTCTCATCCACTGGCATCCCCAGGTCCTTTTCTGCAGAACTGCTGCCTAGCCAGTTAGTCTACAGCCTGTAATAGTGCTTGGGATTCTTCTGTCCTGAGTATAGGACTCTGCACTTGTTCTTGTTGAACTTCATCAGATTTCCTTTGGCCCAATCCTCCCATTTGTCTAGGAAAAGAGACGACTGAGAGAGGACGTGATAGCAGTCTTCAAGTACCTAAAAGACTGTTACAAGAAGGAGGGAGGAAAAATTGTTCTTCTTGGCCTCTGAGGATAGGACAAGAAGCAATGGGCTTAAACTGCAGCAAGGGAGGTCTAGATTCCCAACCGTCAGAGGTGGTTAAGCACCGGAATAAATCGCCTCGGGAGATTGTAGAATCTCCATCACTGGAGATGTTTCAGAGCAGGCTAGAGCAGTGGTTCCCAAACTTTTCGGCATCACGCCCCCTTTTTGATATTTGAGAAACCCTCATTTGCGCCCCCCCTTCCAAAAAAAAGCAGCAAAACTTGGAGTGGGATTGGTGGATGCATGTGGTTGGGTCCCTCACGCCCCCCAGTTTGGGAACCCATGGGCTAGAAAGACATGTATGAGGGATTATCTAGATCAGTGTTTCTCAAACATTTTGAGACCATGCAACACCAAACAATAATATTTTTTTATGTGGAACACCCATGGAAAATTTTCTTTTAAAAAAAAAAAAAGGTTGTCACACGAAAAAAGACCAAAATAAAGAAGAGGTCGTGGCACACCGGCGAGTTGTTCACGGAACACCTGCGTTCCGCAGAACATAGTTTAAGAAACACCGATCTAGTTGAGGTGCAGGCAATAATTTGTGCAGGAGGGCCACTTCACAAGTTGTGGTTCGGGGTGGAGGGGTCTCTGGCAGAAGGGGTGAGCGGGGGCTGCAGAGAGAGACAGAGCGTGTGAGTATGAAAGGGACACTGTGTGTGTGTGTGTGTGTGTGTGTGTGTGAGACAGACTTTGTGACATTGTGTGGCAGTGTGTATGTAACAGTGACTGGCACAGGCTGGGGGGGTGACAGTGTATGTGTGTTGGCTGCTGCTGGGTAAGTCTCTGAGAGAAGCCACGCGCTGTCTCTAATGACCATCCATCCTGCTCTGTTGTCTGTCTTCTCCCCTGCTCTGTACTCCTGAGTCACCATCCATACTTCAGGTTGGAGCAGCTCCGCTGTGTGCCGCCTCCTTCCCTGCCCCATCTCTGCAGACATGGAGTACAGGGACAGGTGAATAGTCTGACTCCAGCCTACCCTCTCCCCTCCATCCTCCTCCCCCACCCATTGTGCACAGCTAGAAGGAGACTCGGAAGCAGCTCGGCTGCACAATGGAGCAAGTGGATCCATCCCCCAGGTATGATTTTGCCCACCCAGGTCTAGGAAGAGTTCTTGAACGAACAGATTCTCAGACAGATGTACATTTCCAAAATATGCAGACAGATTTTTCTCTCATGGTACTGCTGTGAACTGCACTGGCAAAAGCACTCTCTTCCCCTCATGGCATAAACTGTGTCTGCACTGGAGCATTTTCTCGTGTAGCTGTACCTGCTTTGGTATTGCAAATCTGTTGTAATGTAGGCTATTCTTGCATCTACGCTACAGCTCTGTGACGGGGGGCAGTCACAGACGACCTCTCGGGGATGCTTCCTGGGGAGCTGACACGGCCACTGCCACTCGCCTTCCCACTCTCTGGGGCTCCTCACCGCCCGGTCCTGCTACGCCAGCTCCACTGGTCTCCCCCAGCCAAGGCCCCGGGCTGAGGTCCCTGCCCAGACACTGAACCACTTCAGGTCTGAGGAGAGAGCAGTTGGGCCCATCCTCCTGAGAGCACTCCCCAGATGGGATCAGACCCCAGAGAATAGGGGCGCCCCTGGAACAATGAAAGGGGGAATGTCCACACTGGTTCCCCCCAGGTAACAATTATTTACACTGCGTTTGATAGAAAATAAACATGATATTCTAAAGTGGAAGCAGCAGGATTGAAGTGGGAATAAATGAGACCAGGCAGAGCAAAGTAAGTTACAAATCAAAAGAAACAAAACCGCTTGGCTAATTCTTCACTGACACCTCAGTTCAAACTCTTCCAACTCCCCCTAAAACCTCTTTTCCAGCTGCCCCTCCGAACCAGGTCCCTCTTCCCCACCCTGGGGTCTTCTGCTCCTTCCTTCAGGTGCAGCCCAGCCAAAAGACCAAGGTCTCTACTTTCCTATTCCTTTTGTTAAACAGTTGAGGCCACTCGCTACCAGCCACTGCTCAGACTGAAGGACAGAAGAGATGGTTTAACAGTTGAGGGTAGCACCGTCCATTTCTCTCATTCACACATTTGAAACCCACCAAGTATTCCCCACTCCATGTGTCTAATTTTACACCCAAAAATGATACATACATCAAAGAAAGATAAACAGAACCAGCAGGTCGTGACACGAAGATCGGTGGGTTACAGGAAAAAATTTGCTCAATACACTTTTGAGTTCTGTATATTCATGTCCATAAGTCCATTTCATAAAGCACGGGGTGGGTGGTGGGGGGGGGAGGGGGCTTGTCACAGGCTCTTACTGAAAAGATGATGGATGCAAGCTAATGACCCAACAAGTTCAACTTTTCACCATTCAACTCTTGAGTGTAGATTTTTATTTTACAGGCAAGAGCAAGTTTTCCCCTTGTTAGCTTGATGGAGAGCCAGATTCAGATCCAGTGTCTGATAAAGTGTTCTGCATTGGATCTCTGAATTGCTGTAACCGCAGAAGTCACAGATTCAGCATGAAACGTTTCCCCTCAATCCTCTGTAATCGGTGGGACAATTGCTAATTGCTGCCTGTTCTAGCCCTTGGCACATGTTATTTGTCCAGATTTGCTGAGCTCACTGAAGTGCTATTGCAGGGCTATTGCATAATCTCCGAGAGGCTGCGCTGGTTCCTGCAAACCAGACACTGTGGGTCAGGGGCTGGTCAGTCTGTCTGAAGTGAGTCAGTTGCAGTATGGATTGTTTTCCACTGTGTTGATCGTGTTGTGTTGCTGATTACACAATAGAAGCTCTAAGACATTGGACTTGGCACATGGCAAAAGTCCATCAGGTCATTAAGAACATGGGGAGATGGGCCAAGGGAGCGCCTCAGATTGCATCTGAAGCCCCTGAGTGAGTTGGTGTCTCTCCCAGAGCTGGCCATGCTGCAGGGGGTATGCCTGGTGTGCATGAGATGAAGCAGAGCCATTTCCATAAATCCCTGCCAAATAGCAAAAGGGCAGTTCATGCCCCACTTGAAACAAAATAAGCCCAGAATGCAGGTTTCAGTGGTATAACTGCTGCAACCGCAGGAGCCATGAAAACTAAGCCTGTCTCTCTAAATATAGGTGATCGGTGAACTGCTGAGGGTTAACTTACCAGTTATGGGCTGAACTGGTCTGTCAGGAGTAGAGATACATTCACCTTTTGATTAGCACTGTTAAATGTGAGTAGCCCTGTCCTGCATAGCCCTCTGGCCCCCACGTGCAGGGCTACCATTTGGGGCATTTAACTTGCACCCTGCCCCACCCAGTCCCCGTTGGAGGTCTGCCTCGCTAAGGTGCTCATGGACATCCTGGGGGGGCTTGCAGTCTTTACTGGATTTTTCCTCACAGCCTGTTTCTGCAGTGGGCAGGGGTGTTGCTTGTTTTCGAGAAGGGGAACTGACGTGTGCTGAGTCAGGGCTTATCGTGAAGCCGTATTCTGTAGCTACGGCAGGCGTGGGTAAGATCCGGCTGCTGCTTCTGGCCACAGGCCGCCCCCTGCCGGGACCCTCAGGCGCAGAGCAGCCAGCCACTCCGGAGCAGCCCCATGCCACTTTAAACAGCCGGCTGCATCCTGTGTCTGTCTGCTCTGGGCATGGGGCGCAGTGCGGAGAGGGAGGCTTTGTGGAACTGGCCGGTGGGAGCTGAGAGATTTTGCTGGGAGTAGGGGCAGCGTGTGAAGCCTCCCCCTCTCTCTGGTGCCCAGAGCGAGAGCCGCAGGGAGCAGCCAGCCATTTTGAGCAGCCTGGGGCTGCAGCAGGCAGGGAGCCTGCTTCGGGGTCTTGCAGGGCTGCTGGCCAGGAGCTGCCTAGGTAAGCACCTCCCAGCTACAGCCTGCCACTGGCACGCCAGGCCTTCCCTCTCCCCAGCTCCCTGCCCCAGGTCACCATCCAAACCCTCTGCACCCTCCCTCCCCTCCTCCCCCAAGTCACAGTTCCCTCCCAGAGCTAGTAAACATGACCTCTGAGGAAAGATTGAAAGAACTGGGTTTGTTTAGTCTAGAGAAGCCTGAGAGGGGACATGAGAACAGTTTTCAAATACCTCAAAGGGTGTTAGGAAGAGGAGGATGAAAAATTGTTCTCCTTGGCCTCTGAGGACAGGACAAGAAGCAATGGGCTTAAACTGCAGCAAGGGAAGTTTAAGTTGGACATCAAGAAAAACGTCGGGGTGGTTCAGCACTGGAATAAATTGCTTAGGAAGTCGGGAAATGTTCCTCACTGGGGATTTTGAAGAGCGGGTTAGACAGACACCTTCAGGGGCGGTCTAGATCAGGGGTCAGCAGCGAAGGGCACACCTGCCGTAAGTGGCACGTGAGCCGATTGGAGTGACCCACGCTGAGCGCCGTGGGAGCTTGGCCCCCCCTTCTTTCCCTATGCAGTGGGGAGCCCGCACAGCCGTGAGGCTTGGAACATCAGCTCCGGCTTCTGGGTGTACAGGAGGGGGGAGGTTAAGAAAGCCCTGACCAGACCTGGCTCCTCACTTGCATCCACCCCGGTGTCCCCAAGAGTTGCCCCAGTTCCCTACCCTCCTCCGCCGGGCGGCATAGGGACCCCGCACAGAGCCGAGACAGCCCCCCACCCGACAGGATTGAGACCCGTCCCCGCATGCGCACTGCTGCTGCTCCACCTGTCTCGGCTCCGCCAGCATGCAGGGGGCTGGGGGAGAAGGAAGCAATGGGGTGGGGGGCTGTGCCCCCAAGAGCCACTCCTGCTTCCACTGGGCGGCACAGGGATCCCAGGCAGGGATGTTACATTTTGATTAGTTGATAGGGTGCCTCCTCCTTTGAAGTGAGGCAACAGCCCTAGGGGCTACACTTCAAGGGCGAAAGCGCTGTGGGGAGCACGGGGCCAGTGGGGCAGTCCGCTGCTGGCCCCGTGCTCCCCACAGCATCTCAAAGCAGTAGCAGCAGTGCATGGAGCCCGGGGTCAGCTGGGGACTCCCCTGCTGGCCCCAGGCTCCATGCAGCGCTGCTGCTTTGAAACGCCACATGCAGCCGGGGGACACCCCAGCTGGCCCCAGGCTTCATGCAGTGTTTTTCAAAGCGGCAGCACCACCTGGAGCCCAGGTCTGGCCCCAGGCTCCACGGGCGCTGCTGCTTTGAAGTACCCCTCCTTTTTCCCCCTTCTCCTTGCTGCCCCTTTCTTGTAGAGGTACCAAGGGGGTAAGCGACTAGTTGACTAGCCTGTTGACTGTCCGATGAGCATTTGCTTGTCAGATAGTGGACTAGTCCTTCACATTCCTAATGCTGGGCAGTGGCGCAGGATTGAGGTCGCACCACTGCTGCTCCACCCACCCCAGCCCTGCCGGCATGAGGGGATCTGCAGGTAGGGGGTGGATAGGAACAGGCTGCCCCGCTCCTGGGGCCTGGCTGAAACCATGCAAGATGGATAGAGGGGATCTGGGGTGTCGAGGGCTGTAGGGTGACGAGGCAGTGGAGGGGGGGCAAGAAGGAAGCAGTGGGGTGGGAGAGTCCACCCCCAGAACCCCAAGAGCTGCCCTGGCTCCTCACCCCCGCCACGGGCATCACAGGGATCCCACACAGAACTGGGACCCCTTTCCCCCATGGGAGGGGTGGGGAGAAGCGGGGGCTGGAGTGAGGAGGTAATGGGGGAATTGAGGACTGGAGAGTGTTGGGGTCAGGCTCAGAGATCGTAGGACCTGGGGCACATGGTAAAGTGTGACCCCCTCCCCACGGAAGTCAGGTAAGTGTCCCCCCACCCTTATGCTCAAATCCCTACACCTCAATCCCTCCCACTCATTTCCTTCTCCCTCCTCCCAAGACTCCACACCCCCAGCTTGCTCCGGCACCCTCCCTTCTGGCCACACACTGCACCCTCCCTTGCTCTTGTTCCCTCCCCCTGTCCAGACACCCTACTCCCAGGTTGCTTCTGCTTCCTACCTCCCACCCAAACCTCCCTCCCTCCCTCCTGCGCCCCACCTCCCACCCAGATCCTGCACCCCATCCCTATCCCACTTGCTGGCAGCCCTGTCCTGCACAATGAACCCCTCATTTTTGTCCCCACCACAGAGCCTAAGGGGGTCCACAAAATCCACTATCTCCAGAACCCCAGGAGAGTAAATCTAGTCTATGGGAAGCCCTGAACTTCCGTCCCCCCTGTTCCTTCCCCTCGCCCCTCTTGGGGAGCACCAGAGGAGTGAGGTGTCTCAGTTGGGGGCCACATCAGTGAGGGTTGGGGGTTTTTGGAGGAGTTTTTTTGCTTCTCACTTGTGTGGTCCCTAACTGATTTTTCTGTGGGTCAGTGGCCTCCGACCCAAAAAAAGTTCCCTACCCTGCCATAAATAAAGAAAACATGGAAACCTTTTGTGCTGGACGTAAATTAATATTTTACTTTATTTAAAATGAAGTTTGATAAACTAACATGAGAAAGTTAAAATGCTTAATCTGTTTAATAATTTAAATTAAGCCATTCTCCTTAGCTGCAGCACTAGCAAAATGGCTTGGATGTAATGAACGGTGAGTTTCCATTAGCAGCTGGTGGTCTGCGGAAAGGTTTGCATTGAGTCAGGAGGTCCAAGGACCAAAAAGTTTGAGAACCACAGTGCTAGAGTGTCAGGGCTGCGGCTCCAGGGCTGGATGGCAGCAGGAGTGGCTGAAGGAGAGGAAAAGGTGCCATGGACCGGCACCCCGCACCCAGTAGGGCTGGACACCCAAGGGTCACCCACCTGCCTCCGCTTCACCCATTTCCCTGACCCCAGCCCGTGCTGGAGACCCAGCATCACGCCCCCCGCGAGACTGGAGCCAGTGCTGGCTTCCTGTGGAGGGAGGGGGAAAGCCCCGAGGCTCCGTGCAAGAAATGTGAGCTGCTCTTCCCTTCCCCCACAGGAAAAGCCAGCGCGGCGCCCAGGGCAGGAGGTCGGGGGAGGAGGTGGGAAGCTCTCTCCACCACGTGCCCTGCTTGGAGGGTTACAAAGCAGGAGGGCTCCATCATGGCACGCCACTTGGGAAAGCTTGCTGCCCCCTGACTGGTCCTGCCTAGAATGCAGGGGACTGAACTTGATCTCTCAAGGTTCCTTCCAGTTCTGTGACTCTACGCTGGGACCTGCGGTCATCAGGAGCCCTCTGACTCCCTCCCTCCCAGCATCTCCTCTGTGATGCTTCAGGGGCAGGCTTTTAAAATCCGTCTGTTGCACACTAGGGACGGGAAAGGTTCGTGGCTTAACCGGGAAGCATCGCCCCAAACAGGAAATGCTCACCGGTGCCAGTTAGCTGCAGGGGCCGGAGCAGCTCCCCCACCCAGCCTGGGCAGGAAGCTGCTCTAGCCCTGCAAATCTCGCTGGAGGCAAGGGCTCCTCTTGGACGCCCCCCGCAGGTTACACACTGGCTACCCAGGAGTGGGGAGCAGGGGCTGCTGGTCCCACTCCCGAGGGGCTGGGAGCTCCTTCTGGCACCGCTCCCGGGGAGGCGGTTTCTCTTCGGTAGGGACGCTTCCTCCCTGGGAGTGGAGACAGCAGGACTGGGCCGCCCTGCTCCTGGGGAGGCTTCGCTGCAGGCTCCACCGTATAAAGCCTGTTTAAGCTTTGCACTGCAGAGCCTGCTGCGCGCGTAACCACCGAGATTATCAAGGCTTCACTGACCTTTTTACATCTCTATGTAAACAGTAAAACTGCTGTGCAGGGCCTCCGCTGCCCCGGCTGCTGAGTGTTTGCCCTGGCTGGATTTCAGACGGGGCCAAATGCAGGCTGCTCCAAGGCGGTCACTAGCATGTTAGCTTATGCCATTGGCAAGCTTGGCCCTCTGGTCTTGTTCCTGCAGTGGAAAGATTACAGCAGACCAAGACCCTTTGATTGCAGCGCCCTGGGGAGAGGGAATAGCATTGCTGCCTCCACTGACATCCAGGAGGAGAGCATCTTAGAACAAGCAAGTCTCAGCCCTTCTGTAGCAGGGGGGATGAAATAATGCCTCCTGCATGGAACGAAAAGGAAAAGCACCCGGTGGGAAAGCGTTCTCTGCAGTCAGGAGTGCCTGGCCTGCCCTGCGTGTGCTGTGACAGTCATGAGGAGGGGCTCTCTCACCTATGCCTAGATCTGGCATGCTCACGGCTAGAGTGTACTCAGCTGGTTGGGGCCCCTGTGCTTGTGTGGTGTTGGCTCTCCTCTAGAGAGGAACTGGTCACCGCATACACTGTGCTGCTGCATGAACATACATCTAGGTGCATCAGGAGTCAGACCAGCCCGACTTGCCTCCGAGCCTTGGGGCCTACGGCGCAGATGTGACTGAGCGGGCCAAGTCAGTGGCTCCTTGGGGATGTTGGGGAATTGCTGCCTGTAAAGCCGGTGCGGCTGGATTCCAGGTGTTTGCCAGACCCTGCAGTGCTCTCGTCTGACTCATGACTGCCTGAAGGGGTGGTTGCACGCTTAGCTCTTTATTGGCGTTATCTTGTGCTCTTCTGCGGGGGCTGTGCTGAACCGAAAGGTAGGGGCATGTTTGCAGCGTTGGACCTTGTGTCCTTGGGGGAGGGGATTGGAGTTCTTGGCATTGCTTTTTATCCCTCACCCCTGAGCTCACTGAATTCCTTCTTTTCCAGCATCCAGGCGGAGAGGAGGTTTTGCTCGAGCAGGCTGGCAGGGATGCCACAGAGAGCTTTGAGGATGTTGGGCACTCCACAGACGCCAGGGAAATGCTCAGTCAGTACCTCATAGGAGAGGTTCATCCGGTGAGGAACAGCTGAGTGTGACCAATCCGGGGGAGCTGGATTGAGATCTGTCCTGGCAATGTGGAGTTGCTGTGTACCTCCTTTCTCCACCCAAACACCAAACCAACCCCGAAACGTAGGCCAGAGATTAAAATCAAACTAACTCGCCCCATCCAGAGATAGGGCGCACCACTCGCTGCTGGGCTGGCGCCTCCTGCTGGTCACCTTCGGGTTGGTGCTTGAGGCCAGAGTCCCTGGCCACGGTCACATCATCATTCCGGCTCTGCCACTGCTTTCGCTCCAGGACTCACAGCATGGGACTTAGTCCTGTGTGACTTAGTGCTCCAGCTAGGTCCCCCCCCGCATTCCTCCTTCCAGGGTTCAGTCCTGCAGCGGCACTAGGCAGTCTGCCCCTTCAGTGCCTCGGTTCTGTGCCACGGAGGCCGGTAGGGGAACCCCAGCATGCCTGCCTTCTCGGGGTTCCTGCCCAGGGGCCCTTGGCTCAACAATTCCGGGCCTGTCTGGCTCCCCTTCTCTCTCTGGGTGATCCAGCACCAAGAACCCCCTCTTCTCATGGAGAGACTGCTGCCTGCCTCTCCTAGCCACCCAGTACGTAACCCGTTACCTGGCTTTACCAGCCCAGCCTGCTGCTGGCCAGATGAGCCTCTCTAAGGGTATGTCTACACTACCACCCTAGTTCGAACCAGGGTGGTAATGTAGGCAACCGGAGTTGCAAATGAAGCCCGGGATTTGAATTTCCCAGGCTTCATTTGCATAAAGCCGGACGCCGCCATTTTTAAATGTCCGCTAATGCGGACTCCGTGCCGCGCGGCTACATGCGGCACGGACTAGATAGTTCGGACTAGGCTTCCTATTCCGAACTACCGCTACTCTTCATGAAACTCCTCGAGGAGTAACGGTAGTTCGGACTAGGAAGCCTAGTCCGAACTACCTAGTTCGTGCCGCGTGTAGCTACACGCGGCACGGAGTCCGCATTAGCGGACATTTAAAAATGGCGGCATCCGGCTTTATGCAAATGAAGCCCGGGAAATTCAAATCCCAGGCTTCATTTGCAACTCCGGTTGCCTATATTACCACCCTACTTCGAACTAGGGTGGTAGTGTAGACATACCCTAACTGCCTCCAGCCTAAAGCTCCCCGGTTTGCAGCCTATTAGCGGATCAACCCCCCACCTGGCCCAGTTCAGCTCCTGTAGGGCCAGTGTGGGAGTTTACCCCATCATGGCCCCTTAAAGAAATTCCTTGGGGTGGCTGACTGCAGGTGATGGGTCTGAACTCCTTGCCTTGCGGGCCGGGGGGTTAAGACGAGACCGCTCATGCTGTGGACCCTGCATTCTACCTGCTTTGTGATTAAACTTCCTGTGAAGACTTTGCCTTTCAGATATCAAGGCCTTCCTTACAGCCTGGGGGACAGAATGGGGGGGCCAGGGAGCCATGGCCCCATCACTTTTAGAAATAGGAAGGCTGTGTCCTTCCACTTTTTGCTGGCCATAAGGCTGAGCAATAGTGTAGGGGAAGGGGAGAGAAGGGAATGGGGAGATGGGGTGCGGGGCCTGTGGGGAAGGGACAGCATAGGGGCAGGGCTCTTTTTAGATTCCAGTGGCCCCACTTCTTCTGCAGCTCCTGGTCACAGCTGGGAGCTGGAGTTGAAATATTCCAGGCAGTTGCCCAGGTGATGTTGGCGGGTGCATGCTGATTCTTTTGTGATGTTTGCAAACTCCTTTCCAAAAGGCAAAGTGACAATGTTTCCCATCTTTTCTCTTCTCCTCCCACCCCTCCAAAAAACCGCCAGTGTGATCGTAAACATGAAGGCTCTAAGGTAAGAAGCAAATGGTTTTTTTCCTGCCTATAACTTAATGTGTAGGAGTCTAGGCTGGGTTCAATTAGCAGATATTTCATTTTCTTTCTAGAAAGGATGTTAGGTATTAGCCTAGAGGGAAACCTTGCACAAACCATAGGGCTTGGACGCTGTCGTAAAGAGACCCAAGGAAGCTGTGGCTGTGGATGTGTGTGTGTGGATGGGTTCAGTAGAGAAATTACTGGTAGATTGCTGCTTTGGAGCAGAGGGGGCTCACGGCCATGCCAGGTCTGTCACATTGGACCTGAAGTGGAAGAGAAATACGGTCTCTTGATTTGCAGATGAGATGTGGCTTATTCTTTAGAGGGTTGTTACATTTTTATTCTAGTTGGGGAAGGATGCTGCTTTTCTTCCAGAGTCTGTCTTGGTATTTAAACCAAGAGCTGGGGTGTTAGCATTGGTGTCCTGCCAAATTCTAATTTGAGTCATCACCATCTTTTTATTTAAATCCCCCCTTTCAGTTTTCTCTCCCTTCCATTCCTAACCTCTTCTGTAGAGTTTCTGTGAGCTGCAACACAGATACCATCTTAAACAAAGTTAGCTGCATTTATTTGGCAGGAAAAGTTATTTTTGCAAATAAATATTTGCAAGACACTTCAGCATGAGCGACTAGACAGAGTCCTTCGCTTAAAACAGAAGATTGTGGAGTTAGTTGTCTTTTACCTCTTCCCCCCCCCCCCAACACCACCAATGTCTCTGGGTTCTCCTTGCCAATCCAGTGTGTCGCTCAGGAAAATTGAGCGTGAGGAGCTGGGAGGTATGCATGCCTCCGTGGTAGATATAACTTTTAGTCTGATGGCCTCGGTTGCACACCAGCAGTACAGCCAACAGTTCTGGTTCAGACGCACAAATGTTTAGCATCGTCTGTCCCCAGAGGGTCTTACATAAGCAAGAGAGGAGTTAGCTGTTGCTGTGCAGTTCTGACTGTGGAAGGATGCCTACAGCAGTCTCTCCATGCTCAGCTCTGGTACACCAAACATTTACAGGACTATTAAAGTGGTTCTTTGAACAAGTGCTAAACATCTATTGTGCCTTGTCTTTTTTTTAATCCTCAGTGATGCCCTAGTTTAGTCATTTACAAAACTTTTCTTAAACATTACAAGAATATATTGTCTCCTACTATAGAATTCAAATTTATAATCCCTATTCCATGATGAGATAGTTTTAGGTAAGATACATCAAAGCTCAAACATATCTTTACATAGGTTTTTTTCCCCCAAGCATTTTATCAAAATAATCCAATTTAAATTTTAAAAATTGGATTCTTTTTTACCATTGGTTTTTTTTTATCCACCCTGCTACGCAGGTCTCTTGTATAATTGTGCACAAAAACAAACTAGGTTGTGAACTGTCTGCTCCTAAACTAACCTTCGTGAGCACATCTACCCGAGAGACTGTAGAGAAATGTGGACTCTGTCTGGTATTGGTTCCGGTGTAGATTCTTTAAGGGAGTGGATTAAGAATTGAGCAACAGCCTTCATTGCTCTAGTCAAAGAGAGTTAAGCATGGTTTCCCCTGGAGACCGTCAAAACAGCTAACTAGTTCAGTAGTAGTTCTAGTAAAATGTGGCAAGCCCCACCTTTCCAGGCCTACGTGTACTGTGTACATTGCTGCCTCTGGCTCAGGATCGGCATGAAAAAAACCAAGTTATTCTGTGTTTCGTCCAGAGCTGGTGGTTTTGTGTTTACCCAAACTGGGGCACTGAATAAACCTTGCAAGCAAATTATTACTTTGTTTTTGTTCTAAAGATCAGTGGCACCTCAGTGTGGGACTTGAACCTCACTCCCCTGACATCAGCTGAGTTATTTCCACACCTTGAACCACAGACCTCTGTTTGCGTCACCCAGGGTGTCCCGATCACTGAACTGTTAGTGTTGTCCGATTCAGCCCAGGAGACAGACCTAACCACCTGGGTCTGGCCTGAAATCACAGATTCTGTGTTAGCATCTCTAGGGCTTCTGCTGAGAACCTGGGGACTCCAGGACCAGAAGCTGGGTGGGGAGGCACATAGGAACTCTACCTTTGAAAGGATGGTGGTGGGGAATGTAAGAAATGGAATCTACTCGCGGAGTTAAATGTGTGTCCTGCAGTTGGCTTCTCCTTGTGCTTGACTAAGACTTGGCCTGATAGCAGCTGTGCTTTAGACAGTCCTTTTGTTAGATGTCACGGAGAGGCAACTTCTTTTCCTGCAGTCCATTGTCGGGGAGGGGAGGGGAAGGGAGAGGGGGACGTCTGTTTGTTCTGTTCAGCCATGGAGAGTATCGTTAGCCAGCTCAACCCCCCGCTTCGTTACAGAGAATGCCAGGCCTTTTGCATTCCATTTTGTAAGCAGATGCAGAGCCACATACGTGTGTGTGTAGCCATGGGCACCAACCTGAGCTAGGAATGTAGAAATGTAACCATTCAAACGGTTAAACTCTTTGCCGGCTGCCTCCCCGCAGTGCAGGCTGTGCAGTATAAAGCTCATGCTGCAGAGCCCACGGTGCCGCCGGCTCCTTAGGAGTAGGCTGGGAGCCAGTACGTGTGGGGAGCTATCTGAGCCTGCAGCGCAGGAAGCCGGAGCACACCTGGAGCTGGCTTATACTATAAGCTGGTCCCGCTCCCGGGGAGCTGGCTGCACTGCAGGTTCTGCATTGTAAGTCTTATATTGCAGAGGCTGCAGCACATGGAGCCGTGTAACCGTTAGGGTTTTGAATGGTTACACAGTTACTTTTTTAACCATTTTTTACATTCCTACCCTGAGCAGCTTAAGGCATTTCACAGCTTACTGCGCTCTTTAGGTATGTCCAAATGCTGGCCGGTGAGCAGCCCCCAAGGGGCTCTCAAGAAACTGGAAGACTGAGCAGCACTCTGGAAAATGGCCAGTCTAACAACATTCGCTGGAGGGGCAGACCGGCCAGCCCTCTGCCGGGTTCTGAACTTGCAGCGTACTCTGAGCAGAGAGGTCTCTGCAGCTGCCCTAGTTCAGTGGAGAACAGCAGTCCAGCGTGCTGTACAATCTAGGGGAGCAAGTAGGCGACTCAGGTGTATTGAAAAATAACCTACGCTGAAAATAATACAGAAAATAGATCACAAAAGAGGTTGCCCCTTTGATATCTCTTCCTTTTTGAGGAGCTCAGAGTTCTTATCATGCACAAATAATGGTGTCCCTGCACCTAAACCAGTATCCTAATGTGAAAAGCAGCATAAAGGGCAACATGTTGGCTAGAGGGGTGTGGGAACTTAAGGAGGATGCGACACTGTAGAGGCTCCTGGAAAGGGGGAAGTGTTGTAGGAGCATGAAATCAGGATCACTCCTCACTTTCATGCTAAGTCAAAGGAAAACACACTGTGCACAAATGCTTATTGTGAGAGTCCTGTGTGGATACAGCATTTGTATCCACATCCGTAGCTGCAAAAATGAGCATAGAAATCCGTAGCATTGAAGGATTCTAGGTGTAGTCGCCTTGTGAAACTGTCTTCCACTGGAGGCTAATACTGTGGCATACCTCCACTGAAGGTCAATGCCCTCACTTCTATATACACTCATATTTCAAGAACCCCACAGTAGCCCTGGGCTGGCTGGCTTTGTGTCTCCTTGTTATCTGATCATTTCAGTGTTTATGGAAAATTAACTCAGCTCAAAAAAATGAAGGGGTTGGACGATGCTGTGGACATACCAAGTGCGACACAGCAAGTTAAGCTCTAAGTGGGAATCCTGTTAGACATCCTGGGATCCGTTCTTTCCCAAGCGCCACGTTAAATAAAAAAGTTACCTTTTTGTTCCGATGTTGACGCTTCCCTCTGAAGTATCAGGTACTGGTTGGGAGGTATCTGGTTTGCTGAGCCAAAGGTTGATGCTTTAGCGAATCACGTTTCCTTTGCTATGTGGGCAAGTTACTAGGGATTTTTTTTATATTTGGTTACATTAACCGTGTAACCAATCCAAATTCTGTTGGTTACACAGTTAAATGTCTTACCAGGGATGTAGGAGTGGGGAGGGAAGGGTCCTCCTAACCTTAGGCTTTTGGGTGCTGCCTCTCTCTGCAGGCTCCTCTCCTGGTATCACCGCAGCCAGCATGGCCAGTGTCCTGACAACTGAATTTAACCGTTAACCAAAACCAATAAGCATTAGCTTATCAGTTAAACAGTAAGTCTTGCATCCCTACGCTACTGGCTTTGGCTCTCTTGGACAATGTGGCAGCATGTCCCTTAAAGGCTATAGTATCCCTATGTCCTACATAACATATAGTTGTGACCCAAGGCCCTGATCAAGATGGGACCCTGTTGTGCATGGAGATAAAGGTGGTCCCTGCACTAAACTGTTTATAATGAAAGAGAAGGGCGAGACTGAGAATATATAACGTTTTGAAACCGAAATCTCAACTTTCCTTAACTGCCTCCTTCTAGGCATTAATCGTTGACTGAATTCTTGTAGGTGTTCTGGAAGAAAAGGATCTTTAAAAATGATGTGAAGGAGAACAGGGTAGTAGCCTTGCAGATCAGTTCAAGGAGGGAGCCCCATAAATAAGAAGAGACCTGGCAGAGCGTCAAGCTGTTTATGGAAGGAACAGTGCATAGTCAGTAACGTAATCACTAGGGGATTGCAAGAAAGTCAGAGAAATGTGGGAAGACAGAGTTGTAAAGGGCTTTGGTGATAAAGAGAAAAAGCTTGGTGTGGTGGAAGAGGGTTGTGCAGCAGGGGAACCTGCAGAAGGAGGATGTGATATGGTTAGAAATGGAAGCAAGGAAGCTGGCTTCAGAAGGTGTGTTATGACCAGACTGGAGGGCAGCAGAGATGGCTCGGGGGGTCCCAGCTGCTGAGACAGGAGATGAAGGCCTGGATAAGAGTTTCAGCTGCTTGGACACAAGAAGTGATGTTTTGTCAATTTGATGGAGACAGTGTTAGGGTTTAGAGACCTCCTGGACATGTGGTGTAAGAGAAGTTGAAGAACATTTCTAGATCTTGTGCCTGAGTGACAAGAAGGTTGCTGGTGTCAGTCAGTAGGGACGTGGATACAGTTTTAGTCTATTTTTGGGTCCATCAAGTTGTTGGTGAGAGATCTGCGTCAGAGGTGGAGTTTGAGGAATGAACCAAAAGTCTGGAGTGGAAAGGTAGCACATGAAGTAGTGTGACCCGATCCCCCAGAGAAAGAGAAAGAGGAGGGGACTGAGGATGTAGCCCTGCAAGATGCCCATGGAGACTGGGTGATGGAGAAGAGATGAATCTGCCCGAAAAGATGCTGAAGGAATGATCAAACAGAACCAGGCAAAGGCCCAGGGAGGCAAGAGTTTGAGGAGGATGAGACCAACCATGTCAAGCGTGCGTGTGTGTGAAGAGAATGGAATCCAGGGTCAGCAGTTTAGCCAGGAAGTCATTCAGACTTGGTAACAGGAGTTTTGGTCAAATGCTGGGTGTAGGGGACAAACTGGGGGCGGGATCTAGCTGATGCACTTGAATGAGAACAGTTTGAGGTGATGGGTGTGGAGAGGGTGTTCAGAGGTGAAGGGAAGAAGGGTACAGAGACAGGTGGGGTGAAGAGTGGGTTTGGCTTTTAAGGCTGGGTATAATCAGAACATGCTTGTATTTCGAGAGGAACTGTTCTGAGTGTGAGGTTGAGGAGGGAGTGGAGGCAAGTGAGAACCCAGTTATGGAAGGGGAAGAGAGAGATGGGCAAGGGAGGAAGATGTGAGGGGGGTTTTCTGGACCCCTCTCTATAGCCAACTACATGTTCCGGGTTGTCGTTCTGCGAGTACAGCCTGTACAATGTATCTCTCTCTTTCTCTCCTCAGGATCCAAGCACGACGACCGCAAGCCAGTCAAGGTATGGTATCCCTGTTGATACAGGAATGAGGAGGTCTGAGGGACGGGGCACTCTGCAGTGTTACAGATTAATTCTGGGCCTTGTCAAGGGACAGAGCAGAAGTCCCAGAACCTTAATGCAGTGCAGCCATTGCAGGATAAGTAGCCGAATTGCAGCCCAGTGAGTTCTGTGCGAGTCCACAGTTCCCCTCCGCTTTCATATCTGTAGCCACCCATGGAGACGAGTCCCTGCACCCTAAGCTCCATTCTCTTCCGAACATGTAGGCCTTCTAGTGGCCAGTCTAGTATAGCTGAAGTCCGAGAAGTATAGACAGTCCGAACAGGTTTCTAGATTTCCATGACTGATAGGGAAGGCTCCCTTTGTACGCTTGGCTGGAGGTGAGCTCCTCCCACGGTCTTAAACAGTGGGGTCTCCGAAAGTTTCGCAGATCAAACCCCTCCTGATCTGAGCGTGTGGGCCGTTTGGAATAAATGATTAATTTGCTGTTCTCTTCTGTTTTGTGTTGTGTGTTGATTTGACTCCCCTGTAGTTTCTGGCTAATCCCCATCGTCGGCGCACTGGTCTTAGGCTTAATGTACCGATATTACATGTTGGATGGGAAATCCTCTTGATGTGGCCTCGCTGGAACCTCGAAGCAGGAAAGCACGTGCATGCAAGCAAGATCTCCGGGGGCTGGTTTTCCTAGACTTTGCATATTTTGTTCTTTGCTTTTGGGTCTGTCTAGCAATGGTAGTGTCTGCAGAGCCTCGCTAGTGTCAGATGGGGCCTGTCCTGCCTCTGGGCTCTGCCTCCTCTCTGCACGTGTTGGGGCCCAGGGTGAGGTGCAGTGTCCTCCTATTCCATGATATGTCTAGTCTGTCTCACTGTAATTAATCCTGGGGAACTTGTCGTTGGACACCTTGTTGTTAACCCCAGCCACGTAGAACAGCTGCTAGCAGGTGAGCCTTGGAAATGCCTCTGGCCTTCCTGTGAGCGTGGTCGAAACCACCGCAAGCAGGCTGCAATCCCATCCAGCGCAGGTGGTCCGCGGCCGAGCAGAACAGCTCTCCAGGGCGTCCAGGTGACACTGGCAAGAGCACCAGGACATTCTGGCTCTTGTTGTCTTCATCTAGGTGGCTGGCTTGAAATGGTTAAGCAAATACATGTTTTTAAAATGATCCATTTTGTTCTGTAATATTTCTGCCTGTCCTGCAAAGTGGGGGCTCTCAACGTTGTACTTGGGACCCCAGCTCCGTAGGAACGGACAGCTGGCAGCTTGGAACGGGCTCTTCCCTCTGTCTGGACGCAGGCCCTTGGGGTAAAACTCAGTCCGGTGTAAAACAGGAGTGGGCTCGGCAAAACCCTTCCTTCCCTGAGAGCCCCGCTTCCTGGGGAGCAGTTAGAGCTCCCTGCTTGGGATTGGAGCATGACGTTCTGGCTTCCTCTTGGGACCGGAGTGGGGGCGTTGCTGTTTTCCTGTGTTGATTCCAGCACTGCCCCTTGGCTGCCAGCCCCAAACAGGGAGGAGAGGCAGCGCACAGCATGCTTTATGCATCAGAAGGCCTTGAGCGTCCCTCTCTCCCCCAGCAGCGCAGTGGTGTGGCTCTGGAGGGCGGGAACTGCCGGGAGGAATGCCCTGGAACACCCTCTGGGAAGGGGGACGCGTGTTCTGGGGCCTGCCGTCCTGTGAGCCGATTGTTCCTGACCTGCTCTGAGACTCACATCTCGGTCGTGAGGAGAGTAGAAGCAGAGTGGACAGGAATGAGGAACGCCCTCCTCTCCTTGCTGCTCTTCACTGCATGCTCCTGCCCTGCATATGAAAACTGTCTGGAAGGCTTTTAGCTGCTGCTAGTTCCCCACTTGCTCCCCAAAGTTGCTCTTTGAACTCTGGGAATTGCAGGCTTGTTTTCCAATGTAAAAGGCCATAAAATGGCTCTTGTTAGGAAAGAATGGCTGTTCAGACTGCCTTCCCTCCCCTTTCTCTTCCTGTCGCTTCCGCCCTGTCACTCAGACGGCTTAGCACAACGTGACTTCAAGGCAGCAGCCCCCAAAGCCTGCCTCTCTCAGGATTCCTTAGAGCAAAGTATTAAATGCCTCTCCTCGTTGGGGCAGGGCTCCCCTCCCCTGCTGTGGGTTATGGTCTGTCTCCTGGTGCGAACTGAGGGAGGTGGGACCCTTGCGTTACTGTGCGGTGCTAGCAGGTTTTAGCCTTTCCATCGGTTACAAGCTGCACTTCATCTGCAGCTACAGCGGGAGGGAGGGAACCCGACATAACTTCAGGAGTTTGTGTAAGTAAATCTGAACCAACCAAAATCCGTTTGGAAAGACCTTGCAAATATCCACAATTTTTAAAACATTTAAGCAGGATAAATGGGGCGATCTGGCTGATAAGCTTGGCTTCAGTCCCAGGCAGAGCAATGGAACTCCTGGGACAGGACTTCATTAGTAAAAAATGAATCCATTGGGAGTTAAATATGTGCACAGTCGACTGTGTCCTTATGAGACAACTACATCTCCATCCATAGAAATCCTTCCGCCCTCCCCCCACCGCTGCACTACATACGTTTATCGACTTAGGCAGCTAGAGCCACGTTATCTGTGGAAACCATCACATTTCGGCCAGCACTGCCCACTGGCCTGTGGGACGCTTGACTCTTTCCACTGGTGAGAGACTGGGGAAATCTATAGTTTGCCCCCCAGATATTTGCTGACTTTGATTCCAGATGGTTGGAGAGCTGAGTCTGGCCATCAGCCCTCTAATTCTTCCAGAGGGGATGCTTTTGTGACTTCTTTGCTGCTTAACAGCTATAGGGGCTTGTTTTCAAGTCCATGTTGCTACTGTACTAGGTTTAGTTTTAACAGGGAGGAAGGCCTAGTTGGTATCTAATTCCCAGTATTCCTCTAGAGGGATCATATTGTATGTGTTTGAGAGGAGATCTGCAACCATAACCGAGAGCAGCGAGAGTGGCTGACAGATCCTTCACTGAGACTGCAAAATGGCAAGACTTGGGTGCATTTTTTCCTGAGATAAGGACGGCATGTCCAGTTACTTCCTGCTGCTGGGGTCCTAGTCACCAGCACAATTGGACACTTGTGGACTGTTCCGCAAGGCCAGAACTTCATCATGTGAGCCGGCAAGCTGGGCTGTCTAGCGCTGAAGCAGGATGGTGTTACTTGTCCGTGAAGAAGTACCCTGGCGAACTGGAGTAGGAGCTTCCCTAGCTGATGCCGGCACTGATGTGACTGACAAGGTCATCTGTCTGTCACTTTCACAGCACCAAACTTGTGCACTTCCTTTAAAAATACATATATTGGGTTCATCCGGTTTTCTTCATTCCTTTTGCCTTACGGGTCATGTAGCTAATGGTTAAAAGTTAGGTTTAAGACTAAGTCAAACCAGTTTTACAACTTGAATGAACAAAGAAACACGAACAATAGCTTGTTTACCTATTTAGTTTCAGGGTTATTTAAAAACAAATATTTGTCTTTATGCTGTTTCTCACACAGAAATTTGTTACCGACCTGCTACACAATAGAGGTATTAATTACCTCAACTGCCATCCATTCAATAAAGATATTTCAGTGAAATTAAAACTAGTTGTGTAGGGTCTGTTCCCTTTGGGTGTTTTGAAAAGGGATTCTACTAAACTACTGTATTCCTGACCAGAGGCAGCTTTCAAATAATTAATTTTAAAAATGGACTCTCATATTTGAACAGTTACTGGCTTTTGACTCTTTACAAATCTAATTTCCTTGTCATATGAATGCAAGTGTAACATTGGCTTCGTGGGTGTTCTGAAGACCAAGGAGCCAGATTTGAGTGTTTTCATTTTTGTTGAAATTAGCTGATAATGGAAACAAATTGCAAGGGAACAAGGTACAAATCTGTCTGTAAAGCCAAGGTTCAAATCTGGTTGTCTTGGAAACTGATACAAGTAAATTGCTGAGTGTGATGGGAAGAATTTAAGAAGCTGCCTGGTTCTGAAACTGTAACAGTTTGTATCTGGATATTGTCCAGGGAAACACTGAATTATATACTTTTTAAAACAAGCATCTGCACAGCTAATGAATGCATAGTTCTGTATGTGACGGGTGTCCTTCAGGTGTTACACTAAAACTGGAAAATGTTGCTGCGGATTGAGTCTGTTTATTTGTGTGTCTGTAACTGGAAAAACTTAAAAACCAGCAAATAGTCTAGTAGCACCTTAAAGACTCACAAAACATGTCGATGGGATCATGAGCTTTTGTGGGCAAAACCCACTTCTTCAGATGAATGGAGTATTAAAAGTCCAGATCCAAGAATAAATAAGGGAAGGGGGGAGGGGAGGAGAAAAAAAGACAGTGACTAGATTGTTGTAAATTGAATAATTAGCACCTCCATTGGTTGGTTAAGTCATTAGGATGTGGAAGGTAGTGTGAGAGCCAGCCAGCTGATAACTTCATTTACAAGTTTAATTCTTAAGTTCCAACCCTTCCCTGTGTGTTTGGCTTGTGGAATTGGCTTGAAACAACACGGTGACTTGGAGATCCCTTAATGAGTGTGCGGGTAGATTAGAGGAATCTGTGTGTTGCCTTTTCGGAGATCTGATTTGTGTCCATTAATTCTTTCCCATAGAGACTGTCCAGTTTGGCCAGTATACATGGCAGAGGGGCATTGCTGGCATTTGATCCCTTCCAGTCGTCTGAAGAAGTGGGTGTTGCCCACGAAAGCGCATGATGCCATCGACACATTGCGTTAGTCCTTAAGGTGCTACTAAACTATTAGTTGAAGTTTTTACAGTTGTGTGAGACAGGCTGTAACTCTTAAAACTAATTTTCCAGGATACATCAACACAGAATATGGGAAATAGTTGCAGCCACAGTATGTGCGTTAAATCCTTGGTTGTCTTCATTTGATCTTGGCAAGAATTTACTGTTACAGTACCACTTTGGCACATTCACGCTGTGTTGGCCAGCTACAGTCGCATGGCATTCTGGGACTTCCACAGCATCTGTCTCCTGGTATCCAGTACCATGCTGAGGCGAATGAGCACTTTGGGGTGGATGAAATTAGACTTTTCCTAACTGCTGCAGCAGCAGCTGTGGTTTCCCTTCCATGCACCGGTTCGGCTGTGAGCCTAGGCCAAAAGACTTTGTTCAGGGTATTGGAAGCATGTAATGAGTGTGTTGCAAGGAACACCTCTAGGAAAGCTGTAGCCTCTGGGCAAAACACGTGCAAGCAGCGTTCAATGCTTTCTTGCATAATTAAGGCCACAGTGGCCTTCCCCCATCATTGCACAGGAGTCTGGCTGTGGCCACATTAGAGAAACCTTGTACTAAAGACAGCTTGAATTCTGGCTGCTGCTGCTACAAGATTTTGTTTCTTGGGGAATGGGAGCTGTTTACCATGAGGCATTCTTTAAGAGGTGCTTTTCACTATGATTATCCAAGAAGGCAAACACCAGAGCTCCAAACTGAGGTTTGTTAGCTCACTGGCTAAACAGTGTTCAACTGGCTAGTGCTTGTCTGGAAGATCATCAAGGAAACTCCAGGTGGGGCAGTAAGTAGCCTTGGTGACTCCAATAAGGGGAGCAAGGCTCGTCCTGCTGTTATGATGCAGCAACGTCTCTTCGGATGAGATTTATGAGGGATTGTTGGGGTTCAGCCCAGGTTCATCCCTTCCAGCCACGTGGGTGCGTCTCCCAACAAACTCAGTGGGAGCTACAGCCTTGTAATTTGGCTCAGAGAACCAGAACAGAGACCCTCAATGGCCAGGCCAAATTGGAGCTTTGTGAATGAAATTCCCTGTCTGCTGGACATGAGAGGCTTCGTTTCCCACCACTAGCTGGTTGTACTGGGTTGTAGATTCCAGAGCTTCCAGTGGCTGCATTTCCCGGGGGAAGGGAAGTTACGTGTTGTGTTCCAAGCCTGTAACTGTAAAGTGGCGGGAGGGATACAAAGGGTCCTCTCTCCGTCAGTCCAAAGACAAGTCACTTTAGTGCTCCCAGCAGGGATGCTGTACGGGGTGGGGCCCATCTCCCCGGAGCAGCCTTTCTCAGTAGGAGCCCCTGAACAGAACGGGGCATGGCCACCACCTATGAATCCCTAGCCCTGCCAGTACCAGCAGGCGCTGTGGCGGCGAATGGGCATTCGGGTAAACAGTCCAGCCGCTGTGCAGAAGATGAGTGCTTATCAACTCCCAGGAGCAGCTGCGGTAAGCAGAGCAGCAATAAATACCGCTCCCAGGTAGAACAGGCAGCCTTCCCCAAGCCGCCTCCGCTGCTGCCGCTAACCGGGTTCTCCAGTTGACATGGCGATGCCAGGCTTTCCCGGTACCACCAGGGTTTTGTAAGGAGTTAATTTTTAGGGGAGGACAAGAGGCAGAAGGGCCACAATGTTTAACTTGGAACGGTGGCGGCCCTGACTTGCCAGGCAGGATCCTACAGCTGTGCACAGGAAACACCCCAGTGATGCTAGCTGTCATCCCCGGAGCGAGAAGTGGAACATCCCCAGGGCTGGGCAGCTGTGGCCAGCAGGAGGACAGACTGGGCTGACTTCTGGCAAAGAAGATTGTGGCAGCCAGTCAAAGATTCTCCCGGGGAATAATCTGGGCAGCCTTTGGCTGGGACAGCCCCAAAGGAGGGTCCCTGCTGACAGCACTGGCTGCATTGTGACCTTGGGCCGCACACTGAAGCCAAACTGCCACCGTGCAGAGTGGAAGCCTGAAGAGTCTCCCAGCTCCCAAGGGCAGAACCTGGCTGGCTCGCTGGAGGGGATGCGTTCGCTCCTGGGGGACGAGAGGGTCCTTTGTGCAGCGGCACGGCCGGCGTATCCATGGAGTTTTATCTCCAGAGGAGCCCACACACCCGCCTTTCCCACGGGAGGTAAGTGACCAAGACAGTTAACATCTCCCTACCTGCTCCGAGAGTGGGCAGGAAGCGAACACTGGAATAGAAGTGTTCAGTAGGTGAAAAATCACACCCACCCCGCGTTTCAGGGGGTGTCCTGGGACGACTCGGTGGCCGTACAGTTGTAACGGCTTTACCCCCTGTAGGAGAAGCTGCGTGTGCTTGTGCGTGTGGGGCTGGGGAGGCACCAGAGGCTGTGTGCTCCTGCTGTGCAGCTAGTTTGGACACCTGTATGACTGACGTGCTGAACATTTGTATTGCCTCTCGGGTCGCCAGAGGGAAGCCTCCCCCTCCCCAGTCATGTTTGAATGTTAACATCTGAGTCTCTCTTCAAGTAGGCAAATATTGTTAATAACTGGATCCAGCTTATACAGAGTTTGAGAGCACGACTGAGAAGAAAACATTTTATTTTGAACCGATTACAAAAAATGACTTGCCATCTTCTTTACAAACCAGGCAGCAGCGTGTCCTCCCGACAGGGGAAGCAGCTTGCGAATCACTCAGCCCGCTAACTGGATTTTCTTTGCTCGGTGCTGGGGCCCCAAAATACTGTTTTAAGATTTGTCACAGCTGCTCTTTGCCAGGTGCCTTTTTAAACATGATTTCATCCTTTCCGAAAGGAATCCAGCAATTAACAAGTCAACAGTTTTTCCTGAAAATCTCAATTTACAGCACAACATGTGTGATCAGAAATTTAATTAATTGCATAGAATGTGCTGAGATGATTTTTCTCAAAGTACTTTATAGCCTAAGCAGATGTTTCTTATTTTGTTTCCTCATTTTATGTATAGTGCAATGTGCCTTGCATAACGTCAGGTATCTGGCCAAAAGGTCCTTGCTTCGTGGATGCAGCTGAATAAAAGGGGAATATTGTCAGGGTATTTGTAGATGTTTTGACATGGCCTTTAAGACAAGGGACTGCCCTAACATGGGTAGTTTCCTGTGCAGGTTCCATTGTTCTGGGTGGAAAGGTAATATCCCCTCATTTCTAATCAAGACAGGTTTGGGGGGTTAATTTGATGATCTTGCTTACAAAGCTAATGTAAACATGGGTATTAGCCTCACATAGGTTAGTGTGGCTTGAGAAGACGAAGCCCTATTATTTAAGGGCAAAGTTTCAAACCTGTTGGAGCTGTATGTTCAAAGAGGGCAAAAATGTTATGGTCAAATGTTTCAAGCTTTGGTTCCTCAAAGGAGGCCCTGGAGTCCGTCTTTAGCTACTTTAGGAGACGTGGCCACAGTTGCAGCTCCCTCCAAAACTGATGGAAGCTGCTGTAAAACTAAAACTGGCTTTGTTTACACATGCTCATTTTAAGCACCTGCCTTTCAAGATTCAGGTTTCTGTCAGTGAGGGGCATTTGCACAAGGAGGTGTGGTTGAGACAGGAATGCAGGAAGCAGTAATTGTGAGGGAGAGCTCTCTAGACTGTGTCGCTTTAAGAACTTCCACTTCTACAACAGCAAAATATCCCAACTGCTGCTAAAAAACAACCATTCACACAGGGGAGAGTTAACAGCTGAGCCAGCTAGTCCATCAGCCCTGCCAATGCTGCTTCTCAGCTTTCACCACAAACTGGAAAATAAAGGCAGTTTATTTTGTACCTATGCCCTCCATTGTGTGTTTTATGAGACGATGGTGAAATCTGGATACTTCCCGACAGGGGGCGGGGTTCCTCTGCAGCTGCAGGAGAAAAGAGGCGGTTGGGGGTCATCCAATAAACCTCAGTATATTTACAGATCTAAAAAACCAGCCTTGCGCAGTGGAGCAATACCTGGCCTGGGGCCGTGGGAACACTGAGCAAAGCCATAGGACTCGGGGCAGTGATGCGAAGGGGCACTGGAGGGAAGACTGGCCAGTCCTCGGCTTAGACAAAGGGAGGTTCTTTCTGGAGCAGTCCCACAAACAGCCAAAGCTGAGGGGTAACGCGCGGGCCCGGGGGCTGCAGTGGGCTGTAGCCACGGGGCTGCGATTACAAAAGGGTGGTGCCAGGGCCTGTCTGTTCCATGGAATGTTTAATGCCCTAGTGCAGCCTTTCTGTGAACCCCAGGAAGCCCCGCAGCATCGCAAACTGCAGCTCCTGATCACAAGGGCGGTGGGAGAAGGCTCCTAGACCTACAAAATGACGATTCCATCGTATCCTGGCTGTCCCCCTGGTTGCAGCAAGCGAGCCCCCTTGGATCTAGTGAATGGCTCCGTTATCCCCCTCCTCCCCCTGGGAGCTGCTTGGTTCCTTGTGCCCAATGGAGGAAAAATGAAGGGCCTACCTGAGGGGGAAATCTCGCTCCCCTGGGGTACAGAGCCCCCAGAAGGGTCCGAGGCCGGAGGTCAAATCAGTGAGGCAGGAGAGAAACCTAGAAGAGAAAACTTTATGATGCATGCATGCAGGCTGGCACACCAAGAGTGAAGCAGCAGCCCTGACAGACAGATGCAGGTATCCTATATACAGAATGCTTAGACAGCTCAGTTGTGGATTGTTCTTCTTTAACATATCAAAGTCTCAGCAGAAGCACTCTGAGACTTCTGTTCACCCCAGGAGTGCTAGAAGTAAGTTTTTTAGAGTACACAAAGCCACATGAGAACTTGAGTGGAGGAGTCTACAAGGCCAACTGTGACAAAGATAAGGGTTTACATGACAAATTGTGACAGACTAGGAATATCCATGAACTTGAGATAGGAGGCATTTGTAAGGGTCTTGATTAGAGTTAATTTGATTTCTCTCTGTTACAGGGAGAGAGGCCTGGAAAACTTTTTAACCCTTACAGCAGTTTTCTTTCAGAGAGTTTTGATTTCTGCACAGTTCCCCCTTTAGACACAATTGGAGTTATTTGATTTTTCTCCCACAATTCCCCCCTTTAATACTCCTATTGGAGTATTACTCAAAGTTATTCTAGACATTCTTAGGTATTCTTCTTTTGCTGGGATGAATTCTTATCTTAGAGGAAGGTTTTCTTTATCTGCTGGGTAAATGACCCATTGCCCATTCTCTGGATTTAACCTTACTTTACGATAGCAGGTATTTTCTGGGATCCACCCAGATCTTTACCAGTGCCAAATTTGTTTTCAAAACATAAGAGAAACATAGTCCCTGATGGATGTAATGCTTGAGTTAGGGGAATTCCTGAGGCAATTAGATTTTTATGCCAAATCTGCCTGTCTCCCCCCCATGACTATGTACTTCTGGCGCAGTGTAAAAGGCTTTCAGAACAACAGTCACTTGCATTGGTGAGGGACACAACCTTCTGCAGGGCTTCCCAATAAGGGTGGGGAAAGTTATATACTAAGGCTATTCTGACTACTAAAAGAAGGAAAACAATCCCCATCCTATTATAGTATCTTACATTTCTAAAGTAGAAAGGATAATAATATAGTAATTATCTAGCAACTAGCAAGGCAGTCTTTTAACTAAGCTTAATCAGTTAGTATGGTTTGGCTTGCCTCTGCAGGCACTCTTCGAGATTTCGTAGTCTCTCAGTTCACTCAATACTGGAATGGATTCTCCTTTGTGAGAGCTATGGGGCGCCAGGCTCACCTGTAGGTCTTTGCTGGCACAGTCCTACCTCTCAGGTTGTACCTCGAAGCACCTGGTGGAGGCCGGTTTGGTAACAGTCTGGTTTGAGAGTCTGCCGCCTCGGTCCGCTGAACCTCGTCCTCAGGTGATTCCTCCAGGGAGGGGTCCTGGGTGACGGGGTCAATCAGCTCTGTTGGATCTGCAGTTCGGCGTACATGACTTGCGTGGATCTACGAGGGGCCCTCCTTCACCTTTACTGCTGTGTGGGTGATGAGCAGCAATTGGAACGGTCCTTTCCACCGGGCTGTCAGGGAATTCTTTCTGCGATGTTCCTTCACGAACACGTAGTCGCCTGGTTGGATGTTGTGGCACGGCACATCAGTAGGTGCTGGGAGGGCTTCCTTTACCTGCCGGTGCAAGCTCTCCTAACCGTCATTTTATGTCTAGGTTTCTTCTTTCTGTGTGGCTGCTAGCCTGTGAGTCTCCTCCTGCAACATTAAACTGCTTACAAATCACACATGAATTAGATATTCTTGAGACAGCTTCTAGGTGCACGCCTGGGGCGTACCATTGTTTTGGGATTTGTGAGCCCACCCCCCTTTTGCTCATGTGTGTCATTTGATGAGACACCTGAGCAAGCTGCCGTGTGAGAGATTTTTGGGGCGACTGGGCAGCCATCAGGTGCACCCATTATCCCAGCTGGAGATAAGGAGCAGCCTGCTTTTTCCCAAAGGTTTTTCTCTGCAGGTTGAGTAGCTTGCTGTAATTCTATCAGGTCCTGCAAAGAAACAGGGAGAGAAAGAGAGACCAGAATCTGAAAGGGAGTCAGAGGTCCATGTGCTGCTGCACGTCTGGCTACTGCATCAGCACTCCCATTACCCAGAGAAACAGGATCAGTGGCACCTGTGTGGGCCGGGCAATGGGTAATAGAGGGGGATGTGGGTAGCTGAATAGCATCAAGGAGTTGGGAGATAAGGGGACCATGAGAGATAGCAGAGCCAGAAGAGGTAAGGAAACCTCGTTGTTTCCAAATTTGTCCTGTGGCATGACAGAGAAAGCATACTTTGAGTCAGTATAAATGGCAGCAGACTGTCCGGAAGCTAAAAGGCAAGCACGAGTTAAAGTGATGAGCTCAGCAGCCCGAGCTGATTTGATTTCTGGAAGAGAAAAAAACCTTTAAAACATTATTATCTGAGACCACTGCATATCCAGCCTCTACTTTACCAACTTTCTTTTCTTTTACATGAGCTATCAGTATACAATACAAGATCTGCATTTTCCAGCAGTTGAGCAGACAAATCTTGGGGAGGCTTTACACAGTGCTCAAGCAATTCTTCACAGTTATGGGTATGTGCTTTACCAGTAGAGGGTGAAGGAGAAAGAGTAGCTGGGTTAAGTACATTACACCTTTGAATTACCACATTTGGGGAAGAGAGGATAAGATTCTCATACAGGGTTTGTCTCGGAACAGACAGGTGCTGAGTGCCGTGTCGCTGTAAGAGAGCAGAGACAGCATGAGGGACCTGTAAGATAATGCTGTGGCCTAATGTGACAGGTTGGGCCTTTTAAGTAATTCAGCAGTAGCTGCAACTGCCCTTAGACAAAGTGGGAACCCACGGGCTACTGAGTCCAGTGTTGCAGAGAAATAAGCTACTGGACGAGGTGTGGGTCCAAGGGGTTGACAGAGAGCTCCAGCTGCAATTCCATCCTGTTCATGACAAAACAGAGTAAAAGGCTTGCTATAATTAGGTAAGCCTAGAGCAGGTGGCTGTGAGAGAAGAGTTTTAAGGGAAAGGAAAGCAGATTCACATTCTGGGGACCAGGTCACTGGGTCAGGAGCTAAGTCTAAGAGTAGAATAGTAAGGGGTTTGGTGAGTTCAGAAAAGTTAGGAATCCATTGTCTGCAATATCTTGCAGTACCCAGAAATTTGTGTACCTGACTTTGGTGAAAGGGTGAGGAATGAAAAAAACTTGAGATTCGCTCAGGTGTTAACTGGCGGCCATCTCCTAAAAGTAAATGTCCTTAAGTACTGAACTCTTTGTTTTACAAATTGCAATTTGGCTTTGGAAGCCTTGTGACCCTTATTAGCAAGACACTTTAACACATATGAGGTATCAGTTTTACATCTTTTCTTAGTTTTACTAGCAATTAGCACATCATCAACATACTGAACTAACACAGAACTGCAGGGAAGAGAGAGAGAATTAAGGTCAGCTTTTTTAAAAACTGAGAAAACAAAGTAGGGCTTTTACAATAACTTTTACAAAAACATGTCCAGGTTAATTGATGACCCTGAAAGGAAAAGGCAAAGAGAAATTGGGAATTCTTATGCACTGGAATAGAAAAGAAGGCAGAACATAAATCTATTACAGAAAACCAGGTTAGGTACTACTGGAAATCTAGGGATTACAAACTTATTAATGGCTCTTAGGTCTTCTACAAATCTATAGATTTGCTTTTTCACAGGTAGTATAGGTGTATTACATGGTGAAGTTGTATAAACAAGTATCCTTTGTTCAAGGAGGGAAGAGATTACAGGCTTAATGCCCTCTTGTGCCTCCCTAGCCAATAGATACAGGGCTACCCTTGGGAAAGGCTTGTTGTGTCTGTATGTTATTTGCACTGGTGTTGCAGAGGCTAGCAACCCCACTTCATTCACAATGGGCTGCCCACAATGTCTCTGGGACATCTGAGAGGTCCAGGAGGGGTGTATGTCCTGAGGTCTCATCAGATTCCTCCGAGTAATGCCATCAAATTTGGAGCCTGATAGGGGGAAAGGTCAACAAATATCCCTTCCTCTCTACAGAGAAGGTTTGCACCCAATTTACACAACAAGTCACGTCCCATAAGGTTTACAGGAGAACAGGGAGATAACAGGAAAGAATGTTCAGCTGACAAGGGTCCAAAGGGGGTGGGGGTGCAGATGGCACATCTGGGGAATCAAGCTGTTTCTTTAGAGTAGCCAATTCTTGCTGCAGCTTTTCAATAGAATCTTTTTTGCTAGCCATAATGCTCTGATTCTTTTTTTTTTACTGCCACATCCTCCCAGAGGCACCAATATTCCATCTGGTTAGGATGTTTTTCCTCGAGGAAAACTCTAAGATAAGCAAGCTAATTGCCATTTATTCTGGGAATTCCCCTGAGTATAGCCATTCCAAATGCTCAATGTTTCCTTAAGTCTCCTTAGTTTCAAACCTGCAGGCAATACCTAGCTGACTGATCATCTGAGACAAGGGAGTCCCAGGCTGTGAGAAACCTTTTCCCTCAGTAGGAGACAGACTTGAGGGAGCAATCTTATCCATGTTAGCACTGTCTTGTCCAAGGACAGTGCAGGAGCCCAACAGTACTACCCTCCCCAAGGATAGTACAGGCGTCCAGCAACACTACCCTCTCCAAGGATAGTGTGGGAGTCCACACAAACTGTCAGCTTCACTTACACTCCTTATGTGCTGGGGGAAACCGCCCTTGCTTTCAGCAGCTGTGCAGTGACACTGACAGCACTGGTGCGGCTGCAGTCCCCCTCCGGACTTCACTCACTCAAAACCATGCACTTGGACTCGCCACCAATCAGTCAGCAACAACAACAACAACAACAAAATCCAACCCCTATTTGGCTATACCCAGTGTTTTCGTTTTAAATTTCCCTCAAGCCTCTTAACAAAAAATTTTTAAGTAAAAGATGACTCTTACCACCAGCCGGTCCAGCTGGTGACGAGAACAGGGAGGCGGACTGGGGGATTTTAAATGGATCCCTTACCCTCCAGATGCGTGCTGTAGTCCGTTCCCATTCCCCATCATCAGCCTTTCCAACTGGAGTTCCAAGCCATCCCACCTCTGACACCAAATTGAGGGGGAAATCTCGCTCCCCTGGGGTACAGAGCCCCCAGAAGGGTCCGAGGCCGGAGGTCAAATCAGTGAGACAGGAGAGAAACCTAGAAGAGAAAACTTTATGATGCATGCATGCAGGCTGTCACACCAAGAGTAAAGCAGCAGCCCTGACAGACAGATTCAGGTATCCTTTATACAGAATGCTTAGACAGTTCAGTTGCTGATTGTTCTTCTTTAACATATCAAAGTCTCAGCAGAAGCACTCTGAGACTTCTGTTCACCCCAGGAGTGCTAGAAGTAAGTTTTACAGAACACAAAGCCACATGAGAACTTGAGTGGAGGAGTCTACAAGACCAACTGTGACAAAGATAAGAGTTTACATGACAAATTGTGACAGACTAGGAGTATCCATGAACTTGAGATAGGAGGCATTGGAAGGGTCTTGATTAGAGCTAATTTGATTTCACTCTGATACAGGGAGAGAGGCCTGGAAAACTTTTTAACCCTTACAGCAGTTTTCTTTCAGAGAGTTTTGATTTCTGCACAGTTCCCCCTTTGACACAATTGGAGTTATTGGATTTTTCTCCCACATACCCAAGTGTGTTATGCGAAGGGTCTGGGCACCTTAGCTAGGTGTCCGTGCTGCCATAGAAAAGCCCCTGGCTGCATCTAGACTGGCAAGATTTTGCGCAAAAGTGGCTGCTTTTGGGCAAAATCTTGCCGCCTGTCTACACTGGCCGCGAGTACTTGCGCAAGAACACTGACTTTGTACTGTACAGAATCAGTGGTTCTCGCGCAAATACTCCGACGGTCCCGCTCAGGGATAAGCCCTCTTGCGCAAGAGGCCAGTGTAGACTGCCAAGTTAATTTCTTGCGCAAGAAAGCTCGATGGCTAAAATGGCCGTTGGAGCTTTCTTGCTCAAGAGGGCGCCTACACTGGCACGGATGCTTTTGTGCAACGGCACATGCCAGTTTAGATGCTCTCTTGCGCAAATACTTTTAATGGAAAAACTTTTCCGTTAAAAGTATTTGCCCAAAATCTTGCCAGTCTAGATGCAGCCCCTGTGTGGGGCAACTCAGACTTGCAACTTGAGGAAAGGCAAAGCTATAATTGGGAAGAACTGAACCGCCCTATGGCTCCCCCCATTAGTCACAGGCGAGGGCTTGTCTCCTTTCTAACACTGACACAACGGGACCTGCCAAGCATGTGTTACAACGAAACGCTACTCAGACAGCAGCGTGGGCCAGGTGCCCTGAGCCTGGCAGAGGCCTGGGAGCTACTGGGACCCTTGGAACTGCTCCGTAAAGTCGCCAGACCCATTCCATTCTGCAAGCTGTATTAACTAGACTGTCCCAGCGTTGCACGGGTCCTTCGGGGCAGAGGGCTGGCACTGTGGGAGTCAGAGTTGGGGGGTGAGGAGAGACTCAGGGTGGGGGGTTGGAAGGAGGGGGATCAGAGGAGGAGTGGGGAGCTAAGGGGTAGGATTGGGAGGAGGGGGGTTCAGGGTGGGGTGTCATTCCATAGTGGCTGGGTAGCTGCTTATGCTGTCTGGGGTCTCTCCTGAGCCTTAATGATTCAAGAATTTTTCACAAAATCGTCAGTACCCTGCCCATCTGGGGACAGCCACAGGTTTCCGCATCCGCGGATGTGGGTGCAGAAATTTGCAGCTCATTTTTGCAGTTATGGCCGCATGTACAAATTTTGTATCTAGAATGGGGATGTAAAACCCCATGTAATTGGATATCTGGTTAAATGTGATATTTAACCAGTTAACCAATTAAAGGAGGGGTGGGTAGGGGACTTGGAAAATCCCACACCTACACAGTCTCAGAAATTGCGAATGGAGTTACCATATTACACACGCTTTTGCTAATTTCCACACTTGATCCTAGTTTAGTGACCTTCCCACTCACACCTGCTGTTATCCCACTGTTGATCTGAGAGCTTAATTCCAACAGGACAAACATATGACACTAAATGCATGCTTTCTTCATTTGAATGTTCTTGTCCCTGGAGTGTTGGTTGTACAGGCAGTCCCCGGGTTACGTACAAGATAGGGACTGTAGGTTTGTTCTTATGTTGAATCTGTATGTAAGTCGGAACTGGCGTCCAGATTCAGACACTGCTGAAACTGACCGCCAGTTCTGACTTACATACAGAATCAACTTAAGAACCCCAGGCGTCCCCAAGTCAGCTGCTGCTGAAACTGATCAGCAGCTGATTCCAGGAAGCCCGGGGCAGAGCAACTCTGCCTGGGGCTTCCTGTAGTCAGCGCTGGTCAGTTTCAGCAGAAGCTGACTTGGGGACGCCTGGGGCAGAGCAGCTGGGGTGCTGCCGGGTTGGTCCAGTAGTGCCCAGAGCGGGCGCTGCAGGACCAATCGACAGCGCCCCAGCTGCTCTGCCCCAGAGTCCAAAACAAAAGCCTGGTCTGCTGGGGGGGAGGGGGAGCACACTAGCTGCGCCCCCCCGCCCCCCCCAGCAGACCAGGGACACGGGGAGCAGAGCCGCAGCGGCAGCAGGGTGCCGCGCCTCTGAGGCTTTGCTCTGGCAAAGCCTCAGAGGCGAGGGACCCCGCTGCGGCTGCGGCTTCAGTCCCGGTGCCTGTGGTCTGCTGGGGACCGTCCCCAGCAGACCACAGGCACCCAGACTGAAGTGGCAGCAGCGGCGGTTCCCCGCGCCTCTGAGGCTTTGCTCTGGCAAAGCCTCAGAAGCGCGGGAACCCGCCCAGTGCCCCTGGTCTGCTGGAGATGGTCTCCAGCAGACGGTCTCCAGCAGACCAGGGGCACCGGAGCAGCTTACGAACGGGGCTTTCTCGCCCCGACCTCCGGGGCGAGAAAGCCCCGTTCGTAAGTGCGGATCCGACGTAAGTCGGATCCGCGTAAGTCGGGGACTGCCTGTATTTGGGTTGGTGACATTTATTTAGAAGCAAGGTAAAGCTTGGGCAGAATCCATTATCACATTTCACAGACATGAGAGAGGGAGGATTCACCCGTCCATGCTGCTCTCTTGATTACCCCTCCACTGATGTAGGATTGTTCATGAGCATGTGGGAGTTGCATTCAGCGCTCTTGTAACTGTCTCACAGGGTGAGATTCCATTAGCTCGAGGACCAGATGGTTGCCAGGGTTTTATCTGGATCGTCCAGGTTTCAGCTTCTGTGTCCAGGTGACATGTAGGGTCTCCAGGTGCCCAGTGTTCCACGGAAGTTCTACTCAAAAAGGGGACGTGGCAATTCTAAGTGACACCTGAACCAAAAATCCAGTTAGCATGGGGCATGGGGAGGCGCTGGATCATTACCTCAGCTGGAGCCCTCCCCTACTTGCAGGTAGGCTCCTTGAGATGATCCAGGTATCAGGGCTTGCTGTGTTAGTCTGAATCGGAACAAACAACAAGCCGTCCTGTGGCACCTTCTAGACTATTTTAAAAGAAGCCATCCTGCAACAAAAACAAAAAAAACAAAACTTTAAAAACAGACTTCAAAGAGAAACTGCAGAGCTACAATTCACCTGCAAATTGGACACGATCGATTTAGGATTAAACAGAGACTGAGAATGGTTAGCCCACTATGAAAGCAGTTTCTCCTCTCTTGGGCTGTGTCTAGACATTCCGTAAAAGGGATGCAAATTAGACACATCGCAATTGCAAATGAAGCGGGGATTTAAATCCCCCCCGCTTCATTTGCATAAACATGGCTGCCGCTTTTTTCCGGCTCAGAGCTTTGCCGGAAAAAAGTGCCAGTCTAGACCTGGATCTTTCGGAAAATAAAGCCTTTTCTGAAAGATCCCTCTTAAAATAAGGAATAAGGGATCTTTTGGAAAAGGCTTTATTTTCCGAAAGATCCACGTCTAGACTGGCGCTTTTTTCCGGCAAAGCTCCAAACCGGAAAAAAGCGGCAGCCATGTTTATGCAAATGAAGTGGGGGGGGTGTTAAATCCCCGCTTCATTTGCAATTGCGATGTGTCTAATTTGCATCCCTTTTACGGAAAAGGGATGCAGTCTAGACACAGCCTTGGTGTTCACACCTCCACATCAGCTGCTAGAAGGGCGCCTCATCCTCCCTGACTGAATTGACCTTGTTATCTCTGGCCTTCCTCTTGATTGGTGCTCCTTTCTGTTCCTGCCTCTGGAATTTCCATGACATGCATCTGACGAAGTGGGTCTTTGCGCATAAAAGCTTATGCTCCAATAAATCTGTTAGTCTAGAAGGTGCCACGGGACTTCTTGTTGTTGAAATGATCCAGTGAGTGATGTTCCCGTAGGGGAGAGAAGGGAATGTCAGGGAAGAGGCAGAGAAGAGAGCGGGATCTTGGGGCAAGAGGTGGAACAGGGATGGGGTCTTGGGGCAAGAGCAGAGCAGGGGAACCAGATCTTGGGGGAAGGGGTGGGGCTATAGAGGTAGGGATTGGCCTCTTGGTGCAGTTACCAGCAATTAGGAAGGTGCTAATCATAGGAGACCCATTCCCCATACTGGTCTCATTGTTAATAAACTTTGACTAAAAACGTACCTGCTTCTTTCAGCTCAGCTTTGTTCTCTTATCTCTCTAGTTCTGTCTCACAAGACCATTCTACACGATTCCTTTCCTTCCTTGGTGTTTCCGCTTGTCAGATATGTCAAGGGTTTTCAGGAGGGGGTCTGAAAAGCCCATCTTGGGAGTCAGCAGAATTCAACACATTGAAAAACAGCCAAGAAGGAATGATTGTTAGTGGTTCTCCAACTTTTTCCATTCTCTCACTTATCAAGGTGCCTGCAGAATCAGAACATTGGAGAGATTAAAACTTACCATAGTTTTACACACTGGGTATGCCTACTCTCCGAACTGGGGTGTGATTTCCAACCAGGGTACGCATATTTGTGATAGCCCTTGTTGAGAGCTAAGGCTGCAGAGCAAACTCATTCTTTCTCTCTGTAAGTGGTGTAAGTGCCACTACTTGGGACAGTGCACCACCCCCAGTAGGTGTGTGGGTTACACTGCCATGACTACACTAGTGTTTGCTTGATGAGAGCCAGTGTGTACATGAGCTGGGAATCCCGCCATTAGCTTAGAGTGTAGATGTAGCACCAGTAACCAGCTAGTCAAGCTATGCTTATTTCATTCTTTTACTCTTCTCAGCAATGTAGCACAAAGCAATTTAGCTTTTTTCTCTGAATTATTTTCCAATTGTTTAATCTTCTAGCACAATGGGTTATCAGAACTGAATGTAGTATTTCAGAGCCCCAAGGGATTCTCATTTCCCTGTTCCATGATGTAACTGCAAATGCAGGCCAAAAAACAAAACAAAAAAAGTATTTTTTGCTACAGCAGTTCATTGCAAATTCTCCACTGTCACCTTTGGGTCTGGTCTCCCCTTGTTCTGAAACATCTCCTTCCCTGCTGGGTTTTGGGTTTCGCATGATTTCTCTCTGATGGTATTAAACTCTATTTTTGCAGACTGAATCCCAGCACTGGGTCTTGTTCATTTTCTAATTTTTCTAGGTCCCTTTATATTATGTAGTTTGCAGCTGCACCCTGCTGACGATTATTTATTACCCCTTTAAGTTTATTAATCAAGGAATGTTAAAATCAACCAGGTCTTAAAGATGATTTGAAGCACCTCGCTGGACACTTGCCCCATGGTGATACAATGCCATTTCCTGTTATTTATGGTCTGTTTTCGGATGTGCGCCAATTTGTGGGATGGTGTTAGACTCAAGACATGTTGAATGACGTTTTCAAGTACAATTTTGCAAGGTACTCTATTAAATTCTTTTCTAAAATCTAAAGAGAAGAAATAGTCTGTGTTCTCTATGTCCATTAATTGTATTGATTACAGAAAGCAATCAGGGTTTTTTTGGCATGGTATTTTCCCTGATTTCTGTCACTGAGGTGTTTATAAATTATTATGTGCATTTCTGAGATGCCTAAAACTGTAATATTAGTTAGGCAGATTTTGATTTGTGTTGTCTTAGGAATCAGAGTTAACGGATGCTAAGTATAAAGACTGCTGCTATTTCCCCCTCTTCGAGATTGTTACTGCCTTTGTCTATTTTCTTCCTGCTCCAGAATTTGATGAAAATAATTGCCAGTGGCTCAATACATTCATTAGTTAATCTTGCATCCCCGAGATTCCTCTTGTTGGGGCCTGTTAATTTGTACAGTACTATGCATAGACAAAAGCTTCAGAGAGGTAGTTGAGTTAGTCTGTAACTGGAAAAACTTAAAAAACAACTAATAGTTTAGTAGCACCTTAAAGACTAACAAAACATGTTGATGGAATCATGAGCTTTTGTGGGCACAGCTCACTTCTTCAGATGAATCAGCTTCTTGTAACTTGAACAATCTAATTAATTTCCCCCCTTCCTTCCCTCCTCCCACCTTATTTATTCTTGGAGCTGGACTTTTCATGCTCCATTCATCTGAAGAAGTGGGTTGCGCCCACAAAAGCTCATGATCCCATTGACATGTTTTGTTAGTCTTTAAGGTGCTGCAGGACCATTTGTTGTTTTTTATGCATAGACAGTTTTGCCATGTCTTTCCTTGCCTGCTTTTATTGACAACGAATGCAGGTACCCTTTCCTATAGGGGCCTATGAATTTGAATGGGAATTTTCCGGTTGGGAAGATCCTCAACTTGCAATCCAGCCTTAGTGACTACAATTCCCATGATGCCTTGGGAGAAGGACGGGAGAGGGAGAAGAGGAGAGAGAAAGAGAGAAAAAAACCTTCCTCTTCTATTGGGAATGCAGGGAGCGCGTGCAGTGGGCTACATTTTGGGAGCGGAGCTGAGGTTGGTTGATGGATCTTTGTCCACACCAGGACCTGCTGATAGACAGCCAGAGCTACTGCTGGGAATCTGCTGGGCTCTGACCAAGCGGGGGCTGGGGGGGTCCAGAGGTTCTTCGTGGCTTCACTGGGGCCAGGGCAGAGCCCAGAACTGACTGAGGTGGGCCTGCAGGGAAGCAATGTGAGTAGCTATCACCCTTCTTCAGGAAAACCCTTGTAAGGGAAGGGGAGCACAAGGAGATAGTCAGGGGCCTATTGTCTGAGCCTCAGAGGAGGTGAAATGGCCTTGCTGTCTAACCAGGCCCCGGCCTGCTGACATCTGCTTAAAACAGCTCCCGTCTGCAGAAAGCTTGTGCAGTTTGGGATGATTACACATTAGAATCCCTGTGCCTCTTGTTGCCTTGGCTGGACTCATTCCCTGGACCAAGAGCACTGGCTAGGGTGGCCAGGTGTCTGGTTTCGAACCGGACTGTCCGGTATTTGAGCTTTCTGTCCGGGAAACAAATTGAGAAAATAGAAATGTCGGGTATTTTCTAATGAAGTAAGTTTTATTATTATCATGAGTATCAGTCCGTAGTTGCATACTGCCTGGCTGGTAGACACCCTCACACTGCGCGAGCACATCTACCAGCCAGACAGTATGCAACTACACGGTAGAGAGGAGGAGGGTCGGGGTGGGGTGGGGGCAGGATGGAATCCCTAGGGCTGGACTCGCCCATGCGCCCCACCAGGACCGTGCGCAGGATGGGCAGCACCTTGGGATCTGCGTGTGCCCAGGCCAGCCCTGCTTCCCGCCGGCTGGTTCCCCCTGCTCCTCCCGACTCCTTCCCAGCCAGTCCTGCTCCCTGCCGGCTGGTTCCCCCCCTGGCCAGCCCCGCTTCTCCCAACCCCCTCGTGGCCAGCGCTGCTTTAACCTTTAAAAAAAAATTATAAGTACCCCCAGTACCTACAGTTTTCACACAACATTTTTTTCTACCGTTGCAACAGATATGTTAAACAACTGAATCGTAGCCGGGCAGGCAATGACATTTTTGGGTGTAAAAAGTACAAAAATAGTAAAGTGCTGTAAAATTTAAAACAAAAATTCAGTTTTCTTCAAATGTCAGTTGTGTGGCGGTACCCCCAGTCTTCTCTGGAGTACCCCTAAGGGCACTCGCACCACTGGTTGAGACACACTGCTCAGACACACCCAGGCAAGTGTTTACAACTCTGCCATCCAGAGGGGTTCACACGTGGGGGGGGCAATGGAGTTAGAGATGCAGTAAACTACTAAATGAAATTTTTAATGGATTTATTGAACTGCCCTCTGCTGGTTTAAATTAGCAGCCACAAGCTCAGTCTGTTACCATGTTCTCTTGAATTGGTAAGCAAAGAGGTGGGACTGCCTAAGTGCATGTGGTTTGGATTTGGGACTATTGAGTTAAATGCTTTGTCCAGAGGAGTTTAGGGTTATCCCTGGAGGCTCCCGAAGGTACGTCGGTGAGTCTGTACAGGGTCCAGGCAGGTGGAGGCACTGCCCATTTTCCTTTCTAAGTAGGACTGCTGTCGGGGGAGAGTAGAGGATTCCCTCCAATCCAACATGCGCACTGGGATACTTAGCATCTCCTTTACGCTCAACACTGCAGGCACTCGGGTGGGTGTTGCATGCTCCCCAGCAACCCAGGGAGGAAAGAGGGGCTACCCTATAGAATCCTAGCATACTAGAACTGGCAGGGTCCTCGAGAGGCATCGAGTCCAGTCCCTGCCCTCATGGCAGGACCCAGCACCATCTAGCCCATCCCTGACAGGTGTCTGTCCCACCTGCTCTTCCATATCTCCAGCGATGGAAATTCCACAACCTCCCCAGGCAATTTATTCCAGTGTTTAACGACTCTGACAGGCAGGAAGTTTTTCCTAATGTCCAACCTAAACCTCCCTTGCTGCAGTTTTAGCCTGTTGCTTCTATATTCATTAAGACTTTATTTTTCTGTACTGGTTATTTGTTTCAGGATATAATGTTGTGAAGGGGGCCAGTAGCCCCTCCATTGGACACTTGCTCATTACAATTCCTTCTAAACTATTTGTATTTCCCTTGTTTCCCTCGGGCCCTGTCTACACTTGCAGGAGTGTGTAGTATGTATGCAGCTCCATGCACCAGTGAAAGGCAGGCTGTGTGCACCCCGTGGTTCGTGGCTGCACACCGTGGTCCGTGGCTACACAGGGCTGTGGAAGGCTCCGGCAACAGGGAAAACTCCAGCAGCTTTCACTGCTCTCCCTCCGCCAGAGCCTTTCACCGAGCCGGAAAAGGCTCCCCCCATCAGGAAGCAGCGGCACAACAGCAGACTAGAGAAGGGAGGTGGTGCTGGGCCATGGGACAGGCTGGCTACAGCGCGCACCCTGGGGCTCTGCCATTTCTGTGCTCCTCTAGGCAGCGCCTGTCTCCTGCCCAGCGGGGAGGTGTAGACAGACCTATGGACAAGTGCAGTGGTCATTTGGCCTTGCTGCCCTCAGCTTTCCTCCGGCACTTGGAAGTTCTGGGTGTAAGAATTTTCCCATGTTTCTTTCTTCATGGCCGAGGCAGGGTCTCGTCTCTCTGGACCAGAGCTGTGTGCATTCACACTCATCGCCTCTTTCTCAGAGGAACTAAGATGCGTTGAGATGCCTCAGCCTCCTTCCACACTGGTGAATTTTAATACTTATCAGGGGTGGGGAACCTCAGGCCGGGGGGAGGAGGGCAGATGCAGCCCCTGAGACTCAGAGCCCCCCCAGCATTGGGGAGCCTGTGCTCCAGCCTCCCTGCTGCCCCACCCTGGGGCTGGAACACACACAAATCTATTAGTCAGGGTCCCGCTAGGCCAGGGGAACGTAGGGAGCATCTTTCTCCTTCTCATTTGGGGCCAAGTCAGCGAGAGGCCTTTTTTTTTTGCTTCTCACCTGTGTGTGGCCCCCAACTGACTCTTCTGTAGGTCAGTGGCCCTCGACCCAAAAAAGGTTCCCCACTCCTGCTTAATACACCTATTATTCACTAGATTTCTTAATCCCCCAACTTCTGCTTTCTTGAAATCCATACTTTCTGTGTGTTTAATTTACGTACACTTTGGTCACTAGATTCAACCCTTCCCTGTTATTTACTTTCTCAATAGTGTTTCTCCCTCTTAGTAGAAAATGTACCAAGAGGAGTTTGTATCTGCCAGGATTCCAGGAAAGCTTGGGAATCTTAGTTTTAATTAGACTTGTCATTCCATAGACTTTTGGGGAGTTGCTTATGTTACCCTGCTAGCTTGTGGTTTCTCTTGTGCTTTGATGATCCTAGAATGTTTCACTAAATCATTAGAGCCCTGCAAATCCATGTATGTGGATGCAGAGATCACAGCTCATTTTTGGGGATATGGATGTGGATACAAACGTTGTGTCTAGACTGGGGATGTGAAATCCTATTTATTTGGTTCACCAGTTAAACGATTAAAGGAATGGTGTGTATGTGGGGTCCGAAGTGGACCTCTGCCCACAATGGCTGGGGCTAGAGCACTGTCCTCCCAGACATGGGCTGCTCCAGCCCAGCCAGAACAGACCATCCCCCCCCAAAACCTTTCACATCCCTAATCTAGAACCCTGCAAATTTGCAGCTATCCACTTTATATCCATGGGTATCAGCATCCAGGGATGTCAGTGCGGATATCCACAGCTCATTTTTGCAGATACAAATGTTGTATCCATGCAGGACTCTATCAATCTTTGCTTACCTTAGTGCTCTTCTATAAATGCCAATTGCATCTCCCAGTTTTTGTATCTTTTTTAACAGTTCTTATGCTCTTAGCTGCTTGTTAAGCTCAAACTTAGTCATTTAAAATCAGAGCCGACGTTCCCTATTTTGATATTGAGTAAATTTGTCATTGGAAAGCACTTTTAGATCCTCAAACCTGAAATATGAGTTTCTTCGCCAGGCATGAAGCAGAGTTTTCCCCCTCACCTAGTGCTGCCTCTTTTCTTTTCCCATTTCCTGAATTGATTGATAGGTATAATAATATTATGGTTGTGAGAAACATCCCATCCGCTTTGTGATGCCATCTAGGTTATGTCCTCTGTGAAGGAGTTGAATAGCCTGGCTCCCTTTTATACAGCAGGCAGATACGCCTCAGAAAAGACTTATTTTAGAAAAGGCTCAGTGTCAAAAACAAGTTATTGTGTGTCTCCCCCTCCCATCTCCATTTTCACTGCTTTTTCTTTCATAGATCACCCCTTCTCTTGCATACTTTCACCAGGAAAGGGTGCTGTTACCCACACCTGATTTAGTAACTAAGTACGTATACTTTATTTGGGATATAAGATACCAATTAGTTGTATAGAGTACGATCAAGAATGATAACCTTGTAAAGAATGAAAACTCAAAAGTTGTAAGTTTAAAAAACCTAACAATCATTTTGGCACTTTTGTAGCATTTACCCCCACAGAATAGCTGTTCAGTTGGAGTTGTCAGGCTGATTGTCACTGGGACCAGATTAAGTAGTTCAAGGGATGGAAGCCTGCAACATCCTGTTTAAGGAAAAACTAGCAGCACGTGAGCAGACACACGGTGCCATGAAAGACTATGGTACAACAGGTGACATTCCTGGAGAGATGACACAGACTAATGAACAAGATGCATACTGGATAAGAAAAAAAGATTAAGCTGAACATTAGTCACTTTTCCATTCTAACCTAAACCTTATCAACCTACTTCATGGGAAAACCAGTCTATGACAGGTTCTAAATGATCAGAGACAGCCAGGTTGGAAGTATGGGACAGAACAAACTTCAAACTCCAGAAAATGTGGCATTTTTCTAAAGCTCTGGAATGGCTTTCCTCCTTCCATCAGCTTTGAGTGATTTCCTTCAAACTGTTGATGGGGGAGAAAATTCAGTTCTCATGGTCTGTACTAAGTATATTAAAACGTGTTAACTGTGTAACTGCAGAATTTTTCAGCAGTTACTGGGGGTGTGGGCATGGCAGCTGATGGCTCCCCACATGTACCGAGAGCCTGTAACCATAAACGTTAACCCATAAGCCCAGGTTCAACTCAACGGTTAAACTTTCACAGCTCCAGTCTGTGCCTGAAGATGAGAAGCTACAGCAAAGGAAGAGGAACAAAGATCCCTGCAGCGTGCACTAGAGGAGTTTCCTAGCACTCTCTCCTTCACCTGTTGGCAGCTAGCATGCCACCTTGTTCTGCTTTAACCCCTTTCTTTCATTGCACAGCAGCAGGGAGCCTCACTTCACCAGAGATATTCGACTACCATGCGGTACACCTCCCCCACAGCTGCACACGGTGGGAGAGGATCTGCTTCAGGCGTGTGAGACTACACTGCTACCATGAGCATAGGTGCTGGGACCAGGGATGCTCTTGCACCCCCGGCTTGAAGTTGTTTCCATCGTATACAGGGTGCAGAGTTTGCTTCAATGGCTCTCAGCACTTCCACTATAAAAAATTTTCCAGCACCAGGGAATTCACCACATCTCTTCCCTTTACTGCTGGCCTGTTTGAGCACAGGATAAGATCCCCCTCCCTACCTCTGGGCTAACAGGAAGTCTCCATCTGTCCCCTCCACATGATGGACAGCCCTGAGAGCTGCATAGCTTCCTGGTCATTCAGGGTCTCATTGATCTAGCTTGGGGGGGGGGGGGGGGGCAAGGTGAGACCCGTGGGCCAGATCCAGCCTGCAGCTCCCTTGCCAGGACCTTTAGCACATAACAGCTACAGCCACTTTAGAGGCTGGCTGCTCTGGATACTGGGGAGGGAGGAAGGAGGCTTATCGCACTGTCCCCACTCCCCAGCAAAATCTCTCAGCTCCTATGGGCCAGTTTCCAGCCAGCAGGAACTGAGAGATTTTGCTGGGGGGCAGGGGCAAAGCCTCCTCCCTCACCCCCACCAGAGCCAGGTGAAGCAGTCTGGAACCACTGCAGACAGGTAGGAAGCCTGCCTCAGGTTCCTGCAGGGCTGCTGGCTGGGAACCACCTAGGTAAGCACCTCCCAGCCAGAGCCTGCCCTCCACCCCCTCTCTCCCCTCCAAGTACCTTCCTCAGGCCACCATCCACGCCCTCTGGACTCCCTTTCTCCTAGGTCACAGCTTGCTGCCAGACCATGCACCCCCTCTTACATCCCTCCCCCAGGCCAGAATCCTCTCCTGCACCCCCACCCTGCTCCCCTGCCCCAAATCACAGCCCGCTCCTCCCCCAAACTCCCTCGCAGACCCCTGCCCTCTCCTGCACCCCCACCCTGCTCCCCTGCCCCAAATCACAGCCTGCTCCTCCCCCAAACTCCCTTGCAGACCCCCGCCCTCTCCTGCACCCCAGGCCCCACCTGAGCCCCCTTCTGCACCAGGGCCCGACCCCGCAGCCCTGGACAGAACCAGGGAGTGTCATCCCCCCCCCGCCTGTTCTGTATCCTTCCGCCCTGGCCTGTTGCCCACTGTGTGTGAGCTGCCCCCCATGCCTGGCCCTGGGTTGGGCTGAGCCATCCCTTGGCTAAGGCTGTTCTGTTTTCCTCCCTCCGCTGAGGCCCAGCGACCCGAAACTGCGCATGCGTAGAACCTCGCGGCGGCCGCCTGTTCTTGCAGCACGAAAGCCCTCTTTAAAGGGCCGGCGGGCAGGCACATGCGCAGAATGACAAGGCCGGCACGGCCTGACTGGATCTGTCTACGCATGTGCAGAATAGCTGACCTTCCCTCCCTCGGCTGTTCCACTCCTCCGCGCCCCTCCCTCGGCTCTCCGCGCGTGCGCAAAGGCGCCGGGTCCGAAGTGCTCGACGTGCGCCAGCCCTCCGGAGCCCTTTCGGTCGGCGCATGCGCAGAGCAGCCGCGGAGGGGCTGGAGCGTTCCGTTGGCCGCAGCCGGATTCCTGTCAGCGGCGGCGGAGCCCGAGCCTGGTAGCGCGCGCAGCCCCCGGTCCGCAGGCAGCGCAGCGCGGCGCCCCCCTCCCTTCCCCGCGCCGGGGCGGCGGCGGCCCCTTAGCCCCCGCCGGGCCGCGGAGCTGCGATGCCCTCGGACTTCATCTCTCTCCTCAGCGCCGACCTGGACCTCGACTGCCCCAAGTCCCTCTACTCCAAGGGTGAGTGCGGCCGGCGCGGGAACGCGGCCCGGCCGGCGAGTGCGCCACCGGGGGCCGGGCTCGGCCCTGCCGCCTCGCTGCGGTGCACGGCGCCGCCGGCTGAGTGCGTCAGCAGCCTGGCCTAGCGCGAGCCACTGGCCGGGGGGGGGGGGCTGGTGAGGGGCCCCGCGCGGCCAGACGTCAGCCCGGCTCGCGGGGAGGGGGGCGGGGTCACAACCGCCAAACGGGCCGAGGTGGGATTCGTGTCAGGGGGCACCATGGCGGGAGAGGGTCGGGCCCGCTGGGCGGAGCGGGGGCGCTGCTCGCCCTGCTCCCGGGGCGCTGACGCGCTTTGCGGGCCGTCCTGAGGAGGAGAGAAAAGGCTACAACTCCCGAGCCCCGGGAGCAGGTGAATGAACCGCCTCGCGTCACGTGAACGTCTGTGTTTGGCAAACGTGGTCAGGAGGAAGCGCCGCTCAGGCCATTCCTCTCATTGACGTGCTCGCTTCACCGGGGGCCGAGCTCGCGTTTAAGTGGAAGATTTGGGTGCTGAGTAAAATAGCGGTTGTGCAGCGGAGGGATGGAAAAAACGGCTTTTGTGTGTCTGAGTGAACATGCCGACCGTATTTTGCTGCTCTGTATCATGCTTATGTAGGCTGTTACATATTGCGTCCAAGTTAAAAAAAAATCTCTTAAGGTACCCCGTTTTTAAAGGCAAAAAAAAGTTATAAACCTAGGAAATGCTGATGTATGGCCACATTTTAAAAGAAATCCAAACATGTTAATGTATGGAAATACAGTCAAGACACTCAAACAGTTTTAACTCATAATGGCATCATGCAGTAATCATAGAATTGTGACTACTATGTAATAGTTTTGTAGTACCAGGTTAGATTAAAATGATTTTAGACATTGAATTTTAACCTTCCCCTCCCCACTCTTCTGTCGCTACCAGATGGTATTCAGGTGGATGCCTTAACTATGTATTCCACTTTGCCCTAGTTCTAGTGAGAACAATAAACAGTGACAGGTATTTTGAAAGAGGGTAATTTAGCCCATGAATTACATCTGAGTGGAGTTTAACTACAGTGGAACCTCAGAGTTGCAAACACTGGAGTTGTGAACAGACTAGTAAACCACACACCTCATTTAGAACAGGAAGTATGTAATCAGGCAGCAGAAATGCCCTTCCTCTCCCAAATAACCAAAACTCAACCTCAACTGTACAGAGTAGTACTGTGTTTAAATGTAAACTACTAAAAACCTTTTTTTCCTGTTAAAAGGGGAAACCTCCCAATTTATTTCTCCACTCTCATCTGAGGAAGTAGGTTTTGCCCATGAAAGTTCACTATACTAGATATGTGTGTGTGTATACAAATATTGTTAGTTTCTAAGGTGCTACAGGACTACTTGTTTTACTTAAAAAGGGGAATGTTTAAAAATAGATTTGTCAGGTTAAATAAACTGTTTCTGTGCTTGTTTCATTTAAAAGCTGCATTTTTCTTATGCACAGTGAGGTTTCAAAGCTGAATTAAGTCAGTGTTCTATTGTGAACTTATGTAACTGAGGTTCTACTGCATACTGAAAGTTTGAAGAATATAGTGGAATGAAGTAAGGATGTTAAATTGTGGATATCTGACTGATGGTGTAGTCGATACAATTTGTATTGACTACATGATTAGTCAATAAGGACCACTCTGCAGAGCCATAGTGGGGGTAGCTCCAGGAGCCAGCTCGAGCCAGGAATGAGCAGTTACATGGCTCTTACTACATTTAAAATGCAGAGGCATAGCATCCTGGACCAGCATGAGCCAGGACTGTTTGGTCCTGGCTCGTGCTGAGTCCAGCAGCTCCTGTTTGCGGCAGCCAGCTCTGTCTGCCACAAACAGGGGATGCTGCTGAGCAGCCTCTGCCCACAGTGAGCTTTGGCATGCTGCGGACAGGAGCTGCTTTGCAGCACCCTTTCCTATCCCCTTCCCTGCTGTTTCTGATAAAGGCAGCAAGGGGAGCAGGTGGCACTGACTCCTGTTTTCCCTTCCCCTTGCTGTGTCTCAGAGAGAGTAGTCACTAACATCCCTAGAATGAAGACCTTGTAGAACCAGGTGCAAGGGAAGAGAGCTGATTGTCTAGTCAAACTGCTAGTCTCACAGAGAGAGACTTCCCTTCTGGGTAGAGAAGGCCATCTATCAAACTCCTGGTCCAGAGGCAGAGTAAGTTGCAGGGCAGGTTGAGGAAGTGTCACATGGAGGCAACTGGGCCTGTTACAAGACCTATAGACTTCTTTGAAGGAACAATTGTTCTTTAGCTTGTTTTTGTTATGTAGACGAAATTATTAGCACTCTTCTTGCTAAACTCCTCTGTACTGAGTCCTGCTAATTGTTTGGCAAACCTTGCTGCTCTCCCACAAAGTTTGTTTACTTCAGATAATTTAGGACAGTGGCCTCCAACCTTTTTAATCACAAGATCACTTTTTTTTAAATTTAAGTGAAATGTAAGATCTACCTCAACCCCAAATGCCCTTGCCCCACTTCCTTCCCACCCCTTCTTTGAGGCCCTGCTCCTGTATGGAGATAAGAGTACAGAAGTGGGGATAGGAGGAACACCCTGACATCAGAGCCCCCTCTTCTCTCTCCCATGCCCTGCACAGCGAGCAGGCGGCTCTAACGGGGGCAGCTCCAAGGCAGAGGGCAAGAGCAGCATGACAGTGGGTAGAGGGGCAACTAAAGTGTTAGCACTTGATAGCTTCCTGGCCAAAGCAATCAGGGTCACCTGTCAGACTCCAAGCTCTACCAGTAGATTTCAGTCTACTGGTTGGTGACCACTGATTTTAGGATAAAGTGGTCTGACACAGGCTGCTGAATTTCTTAAATTTAACTTGAACCAATAAATGAGCCAGTTTTTAAAACAAATTTTCAGAATATTTGGTTTGTTCTCCAAGTGCCAAAATTTTTGGCTGGATGCATTGTATTTTTTAAATGCAACGAAGTAATTGAACCTGCTTGAAGTGCAAAACTGTTTATGTATACTGGTGATATGCCTTCACTTTTAGTTCTGATCACACCTCTGAAAAGAGAGCAGAACTTGAAAAGGTTTTGAAATGGATGAAATGACAACTAGAAGTTTAAGTAAACATTGGAAAAAATGGGGCTGTTTAATGTACAGAGATTAACCCTGTATCACATGCAGTTTTATTATACAACAGAGTAGATGAAAATTGATTTAAATACAAATCATACTTGTAGGGTTATTTTGTTTATTTGAAATTGACAACCTAGATTAATGCCTAAATGTATTTATTTAAAGCAGTACAAGTTTGCTGCAAAGTTTTAAGGAAAGTCAGACTACTGAAGGTGATAGAAATCACTAAGTACTAGGAACACAGGTGGAGAAAATCTTTCTATATATAAAAAACAATTTTTTCTGTGGGACGACGGAATGACGTAATCACGTCACTCTGTATCCACAGGCTCCGCCCTTGCATAATATCTTTAATTTAATAAATCAGTTGGTTTTAATTTAAAAGTATTTTGACAAACTATTTTTCTTATGCTTCCAGCACACTTAAGGTAGTTTAATTGAATTTGAATTTCTGTTCAAATCCAACTTGACACAAATCTCAAATAAAAAGTTAAGCTATATTGCTTAAATGTATATAGCTATAGTATGTCGTCATAAGCAAAAAGAATTACTGAATTAAAGGCTAGTTAGGGGGCTGTGCCTCCTGCTCGCTGTGCTTGCCAGCCCTCTTCTCACTGACGGGTAGACAACCCTGGATCTCCCCCACCAGCTCGGTTCTCCCCGTCTCCCTTCCCGCAAGTCAGGATCCCCCTCCCCCCATGAGCCAGGGTCCCTTCTCCCCACCCTGCACGAGCTAGGGTCCCTTCTCTCTTCCTGCCATCCTGGGACCTTTCTCTCCCCAACATTAACCCCGTCTCAGCCACAGCACGTACCAGGTCTAGCTGTAAACCTGGCAGCCAGTGATATGCAAGTAGTGCCATGTGCATGCGACACTTGAGGGCACTGCAGCCTGCTGAGGTGGGGAAAACATCAGCGCGGAGGGCTGCTGTCCCGACCTTTCCCCTGTGTGGTTCTGCTTGCACTGCTCACCGTCCCACTCCTGCCCATAGAGCCCAGGGTCCTGTCCATTGGGAGCGCAAGGGAAGGAGCAGACAGGTTGATGCGGCGGCTTCCCCTGGTGGCTCAGCGGTGCTCTGGTAGCCACTGGGGAGGGGGTGAGTCTCTGCAGGGGCAGCCGGACTCTAGGAGGTTGGGCATGGCACACTGGCTTCCCAAGAGCCTGCTGCTGGCACATAAGCCCGGCTGGGAGCCTAGCACCTGTCCCCGGCCTGCTGTTCCGAGCACCATACCATCCCCCCACTGTCATGGCTGCAATGTGGCGTCTGCTAGCTACTGTGCCATGTTTCTTGGCTCTGAAAACACTGTGGGGTGGGTGTGGAGGAAGGGGAGTAGTGGGTTGGTTTAAAATAGCAATTCCAAGTGGCAAGGGGAAGCAGCGAGATCAGGCTCACAGGGAGAGAGGGAGGAGGCAGGTAAGATGCAGTGTGACATAACATCACTGTCATCCTGAAGGAAAAGTTTTCTTTAATAGAGTATATAGAGAGATTTAATTGCGAATCAGGATGTTTTTAATGTTTACTATCCAATGAGAATTAACCTGATGTTAGGAAAATAACTGAAGTGCAAATGCAAACGTGATTGAAGTCTGTTACTTCAATATAGATTTTCTGCTTCCTGATTTAAAATTGGTGATTTACATAATTTTGATCTAAATCAACCAACCCTGTTATAAAACAGTAGTAAAGAATACCAGGGTTTCGTTTTTATGTTTTAGCATTCTATTAGAACAAAGGGACATTCAGTTAAATTGAAAGGCAACACATATAAAGCTAATAAAAGAAAATACTTTGACACAGTGAATAATTTGAGTATGTAGTAACCACGTTATCCTTGAGGCCAATAGTGAGGTTTGGAAAAGTACTAACATTTTAGATGAATTATCAGAACACCGACCTTTATATTCCTTGTCTAATTGCTTGTGTTTAGTGCATAAACTAAAAACTGAGAGTCAGGAAAGAATTCTGGACACAGTGGGAATGGTTGGAAATTGAGGCATCTATGTTTGTGGATATAGGAAGGGGAATATTGGAAAGCTAGGATTTTATAGAATTGATGTACTGTTATTGAGAAGCATAGTCATCCAGCCCTCTACCAGTTGTATTGTTAATTTGTGTTCATTTGAGTCTATTTAAAACTAAACAATATCTTTGCAGTCTGAGACTATTACAGTTTAGTATAATACCCACTCAAAGAATATTGTTTATTAATATTTGTATTAGGGATGAGAAAGTGTAACCATGTATATAGTTAACTGATGAACCTCAGCTTACAGGTTAACCTTCACAGTTACATGCATGCTCATGTGGCATGTCACTGGCTGCTTCAGGCTGGCCTGCCACGTTGGGGTGCCACTGGCTGACCTGCCACACCCAGAGTCCCATTCCAGTCCGGCTGGTCCACTGTGGCTGGCTGTCCACTGGATTTGTAAAGGTCCAGTTACTGGGTAAGCCTACTGCTTAGCAGGGAACTGGTTAACCTTTTACATCTCTATTGAACACGTTAGTTTCCATGTAATGAAGTTCACTTCCAAACTATAGGAAAGATCATCAGTGTTCAAGCAGGCTATAAATATACTTGTTTAAACATTTGGGATGGGCAGCAATATGGAAATATCTATATTGCATTATTGCTAGAGATGTAAAATCCTGTTTAGTTGGCTAACCAGTTAAATGTAGACGTTAGCCAGTTAACATATGAAAGGGGAAAGGTGGGTGGGGCCACTCTAGCCTACCTGGGCTGGAATTGGGCCCTCCTGCCTCCAAAGCAGGCAGGGGTTGGTCCAGCCCAGCTGCTTCTGGCTCTGTGTAGGGCTTCTTAGTGCATGTGCAGTGTGCTTCAGGTGGCATGTAACCAAGATTTATCACCCATTTTGGTCGATCATTAGATTACCTAGCTTAGGGTTCCTAGCTCGTCTACTGATGAGGAGCATGACATGAATGCTGATTCTGCCCTCCTCCATATCTTTAACTATGGTGAGTTAAATCTCAGTAATACAGTGACTACATAGTCAAAGAGAAATAGAGAGGCTGCTTTATGTTTACTTAGAGCTTTTGGATTTTAAAATTTGTGTTGAGAAGAGAGAGGACATTGCAATTATCGATCTGTTGGATCCTTATCATCATGGTATTGAGCATCTCCTAATTATTTAGCAACAGAGCTAATAAAAATAATACTCTAATTTATATTTCTAGTTCTTCTTTGAGTGCTTGTTCATGTCCATTCCAATTAGGTGTGTGCGCGCCACATGTATGGATTCTGGAGGTTTTTTTCCCTTAGCAGTACCCATTGGGCCAGCCGGGAAGCCCCCTGGAGTGGCGCTGCGATATCAGCATATGTATACCCCTGTTGAACCTCCACCCCTTCAGTTCCTTCTTACCGCCCATGATGGTAGCTGGAATGCTGACTGCATTGTTAGTCCCAACCCTTAGTGTCTGCACATAGTTGTTCTTTTGTCTTTCAAATAATTTAATTGTTAGTTTAAATAAGAGAAGGGAGTTCTTCTCCCCTTAGCCTCTCCCTGGCTAGGGAGGGGATGCCTGGACCGCAGGGGTTCAAGCTGTGCGCGAGGTGCTTGAAGCCCATGCTCTGTGGCAACCTGCGTGACTCTTGCCTAAAGTGTCTGGGCGAGGGCCATCATACAGACAAGTTCCACATTTGCAAGAGTTTCAAGCCGAGGCCAAAGCGAGAATGAGCTTGAGCCTAGAGTCTCATGGAGTCCGCTTTGCAACTGCTGGCACTGGAGCGGGCACCTTCGGTTCAAAGCACACCAGCCTTAGTGCCGTTGCCTCTTCGAAGTCCCTGTGGCACCACTCACAGTCTCCTGTGCTGAGGAGAGACAGAGAGATCACAAGGGGAGATCTCTGGAGAGGCGCAGCCACAAAGTGTGCCCCAAGGAGGGGCACTTGGTTTTGACGATGCCCCACAACACCCCATGACTGGGAAGGCACCAGTGGAGTCCAACGCGGAGAGAGAGTCCAGTGCTGGAGGTGGTGATAGAACTCTGGCAACCGTTGACCCTAGACATTTGACGCAGTATGGGAGCTCATTGAATTGACCTCGTCCCAGTGTGCCAAGACCTCGGCATTGCATCAGCAGGCTCATCTTGAACCCCAGGCACCAACCCTGGCACAGCCTGACGTGCTCCAAGCAGTGCTAAGCACCCACTTTGTGGGGACCGCTGCCAGCACCCATTCCTACCTCCGCAGCACTGGGAGCTCCGGCACCACAATGCTTAATCGCTCCGGTTCATCCAGTGGTACAAGGAGGGAGTTTCCAGTCTGGGACTCCAGTACCACCTTACAGTGTCCCCGTGGCACTGTATCAGTCAGTGCCTCCAGACCAGTTATTTCCCGCTGTGACTGTGGCATAGGTGATGTCCCTGCCGGCACTGGGCCCAGTGCACAGGGGGAAACCTGAAGCCATGGCCCAGCACTGATGATTGCATAGATCACCGGCACTGCTTCCGATTTGAAGGGCTTTAGACTTGGAAGCGGAGTCGGTGTTTTCTAAGACGTCTTCATATAGGTCCAGATCTCAGCACTGTTCCTGCTCTAGACATAGGCCCCAAAAGCCCTTCAGTCAGCCAGACTTGGCCACCCCAGTGGCAACCTCAACCTCAGTGACCATTCTGGACATCTTGGGCCTACCACCAGGCCCAGGGCATGCCACCAGATTGGTGTTGGTGGCATCCTGCTGGGAAGTGCCCCCTCAGCCACCCCTCTTGCAAGAGTCCCCGCTTTGGAGTCAGCTCATTCCAGTAGTAAAGACATGGTGAGACCTCCTGTGGAACGGCGGGGGGAGGGGAGCCCCAGGGGAGCCCCATGCCTTCAGCAGCAACGTCGGTGGCAGGTCAGGATGCCCCTTTTGCCGTACCCCGTGAACAGCTGGCAGAACGGGCAGAGGAACAGCTAGGGTTCAAGGAATCATTGTCCTCCTCGTCTAATGAGGCCTTAGCAGATCTTGCCCTGCTGCTTCTGTCTATGGGCCCACCAAGACCTGCTTAGAAAGCTGGCAGGAGGGTAGGACAATGGCATGCGCAGCACTGCAAGCAGCATTGTCACAGGTGTAGTGATGATGAGGAGCGCCTGACTGCAGGTATTGGGTATTCCTCCTGAGGCCCAGAACACCATGCAGCACCTGCCATTTGAAGGATATGGCTTCTTTTTGGACCAGACGGACTTGAGGCTGCATAGCCTCAAAGATTTTTGGGCTACCCTAAAGTCTTTAGGAATTCATACTCTGGCACCACAGAGGAGGCCACTCACCCTGCTCCTGCCCCAACACCCTTCCAGCAAGGCTTCGGTCCTGATAGGGGCAGAAGGAGGGGAAGAAACAATGCCTGTAACGGCAATATTAGAAGCAGGCACAGGGGTTCAAGACTGTGCTTAGAACAGAGGAGTTCAGAGGGAGGGGATTTTACTCCCATTAGTTCCTTATCCCCAAGTCCAAAGGAGAACTATGTCCCATTCTAGACCTAAGGAACCTAAACTTGTTTGTAAAGAAAGCAAAATTCTGGATGGTCACCAGTCTCCAGAAAGGAGACTGGTATGCTGCCCTCTATCTGAAGGATGCGTACTTTCATATTTGTGTTCCCTGCCCACAGGAGATTTCTGAGGCTTACAGTGGGTCAGGATCACTTCGAGTTTGGAGTCCTATTGTTCAACCTCTCTACAGCCCTGAGGGTCTTCACCAAATGCATGGCTGCAGAAGCGGCCTTCCTAAGGAGGCACAGGGTCCAGGTTTTTCCATACTTGGACAGTTGGCTGAAAGGGGTCTTCCTGAGAGGAAGTATTAGATCGTATAGCTCTGACTTGGAGATGGTTCTCTAGCCTAGGCCGCCTCGTAAAGGAGGAGAAATCCGCTCTTAACTCCACGAAGATAATAGAATTTGTGGAGGCCCACCTAGACTGCACTGTGGCAAGGGAGTCTCTTCCTGGAGCCAAATTGATGAATACGAGTTCCATGATCATGGACCTCCAAAGGTCCCCCATGACAACAGTGAGAACATGCGTGAAGCTGCTGGGTCACATAGTGGCATGTACATATGTGGTGAGGTATGCTAGGCTGAAGCTCTGACCCCTACAGAGGTGGTTGTTGAGCATACACAACCCGGCGTGAGCACCACTAGACACGGTTGTCATGCTGCTGGGGGCCGTGCTCTGCTTCCTGGACTGGTGGCTGTTTAGATGCATCGGACACGGGCTGGGGGGCCCATCTGGGGAATCTTAGGTCTCAAGACCTAATCTTAGGTCCCTATGGGAGAGTTCCCTGAACATAAACTTCAGAGCGCTCAGGGCAGTCAAGTTGGTGTGCCAGACTTTCCTTCCCCAACTGAGAAACAGGGTGGTCTTGGTACTGACAGACAACACTACAACCATGTGTTATATCAACAAACAGGGTGAAGCTCACTCCTCTCCCCTTTACGAGGAAGCCCTCCATCTGTGAGAGTTGTGTGTCACCCAGAATATCCATCTCAAGGCGACTTACCTTCTGGGAGCCAGCAATGTTTTGGTGGACAAGCTCAGAAGGTCCTTTTGGGCCCATGAGTGGTCCATCAGACCGGATATCCGATCAGAAGTCTTCCAGAGATTGGGCTATCCCTGTCTGGACCTGTTTGCCACACAGGAGAATGCCTTGTTCCAGAGCTATTGCTTGTACATGGGTCAAGGGCAGGGATCCCAAGGGGATGCCCTATGCATTCAGTGGCCTTGAGCTATTGTACACTTCCCCCATTCCCACAGATACATGAGGTCCTACTCCGGATCAGGAGGCTCGGGTCTGCCACCCGAACCTGTTGTCCCTGCACCTCTTGGCATAGTACCTGTGTGATTGAGGTGGAGCTACTCTGCTCGGAGGAGTTGCTGAGGGTCCTCCTGGAGAGTAGAAAGCCTTTCACCAAGGCAGTGTATGAGGCCAAGTGGAAACGCTTCACCTTGTGGGTGGAGCAGGTGGGGATGGACCCAATGAGTGCCTCAGACCTTCTCATTTTGGATTACCTCCTACACCTCAGACACCAGGGCCTTTCTATGTCTTCCCTGACGGTTCATCTGGCCACGATTGCAGCTTTTCACCTGGGGGAGGGAGATAGGACCGTGTTTGCAAATGTGATGGTGAAGCGCTTCCTTGAAGGGGTGGGCAGGTTGTTCCCCTATACATGCCCGCCGGTACCCCCATGGGATCTGAATTTACTCCTGACAGGTCTTGTGAGGGCCCCCTGTGAGCCCTTAGCCTCCTGCTGTCTGAAGCACCTATCGTGGAAGGTGGCATTCTTGATTGCAGTTACTTCAGCCAGGAGAATATCTGAGTTGAGGGCCCTCACATTGAGCCCATACACAGTTTTCTTTAAGGACAAGGTTAGGGCTACATCCCATCCAGCTTTCCTCCCTAAGGTTGTCGCACATTTTCATATGTCCCAGAACATTTACCTACTGGTTTTCTTCCCGAATTTGCACTCTACGCCTAGAGAACAGGCCCTATGCTCTCTAGACATTAGATGGGCACTAGCGTTTTATATAGAGAGGACAAGAGAGTTTCGTAGATCCCCTCAACTCTTTATTTCTGTAGCAGAGAGGATGTAGGACTCACTGGTATTGGCCCAGTGCTTATCCTCCTGGATCACTTTCTGCATTAGAGCTTGCTATGACCTTGCTGGTAGACCAGCACCCACGCTGATGGCCCATTACATGAGGGCGCAGGAGTCATCCACAGTATTTGTTGCACAGGTGCCCATTCTTGATATTTGCAGAGCAGCTACGTGGTCCTCTGCACATTTTTTCCAGTCACTGCACGATTGCTCAGCAGGCCAGGGAAGTTGTGGCCTTTGGGAAGGCTGTGCCGCAGTCTTTTGCAGACTAGGTGTTGATAGACTCTGACCCCACCTCCTAGGTTACTTCCTAGCAGTACCTTAATTGGAATGAACATGATCAAACACTCGAAGAAAAAATGCTTACTTCTGTAACTGTTCTTTGAAATGTTTTGCTCATGTCACTTCCAAATCCCACCTACCTCCCCTTCGTTGGAGGATTCTGGCAAGAAGGAACTGAGGGGGTGAAGGGCCAGCAGAGGTATTTGTGCGCCGATATAGCAGTGTTATTCCAGGGAGCTCTCCGGCTAGCCCAATGGGTACTGCTAAGGGAAAAAAGCTCCGGAATCTATGTGTGTGGCATACACACATCTAATTGGAATGGACATGAGCAACACATCTCGAAGAACAACAGATACAGAAGTAAGTAATCGTGTGGTGTTTTTTTTTCCCCTTTCCCTTGGGAACACAGAAGAAAGGAATTGTCATACAGGCAGTCCCCGGGTTACATGGATCCGACTTACATCGGATCCCTACTTACAAACGGGGTGAGGCAACCCCACATTAGCTGCTTCCCCTCAGCAGACCAGGGAGACACGAAGCTAGCGCCCCCCCCAGCAGACCAGGGAGACACGGAGCGGCTTTTCTCAGCAGACACCTCAGCTTGAGAATAAAGGACTGAGGGAAGTGAGGTGTGGGAGAATAAAACTGAGCTCTGGAGAAATGTTTGGCTAGAGTTCCCCCTACAATATGTACCAGTTCCAACTTACATACAAATTCAACTTAAGAACAAACCTACAGTCCCTATCTTGTACGTAACCCGGGGACTGCCTGTATTATATCAGACACATCTCTGTCTACACATCTCTATCTAATTTGGTAACCTGTCTGTAACAGTAGCACTTCAGAAGAATGTGCAAGTAAACTTGCAGTAGGCAAAGATCAGGTATTCTGGCCATTATGAAGGTCTCATCCTAACTGATAGTTGAGATCGTCTTAATGCCTGAAATACGAGGTTTTATATCCCTTTCCAAATTTGTTGGCACTAGCTATAGTAATCCTCAGTATTTTTTCTATCCATATGAATGCCTAATTCCACTTTGAGTCTTGCTCAGTTCTTTGTGGAACTCCTTGTGTCACGTTCTGTGACAATCTAATTGTGTAAAAAGTATTTCTCTTAATTGGTTTTGATTTTGCCATCTCTCAATTTCTTAATGAGTTTTTCTGTGCTCTTGTGTTGAGATGATCTGGAGCTTCTGTTCTTTCTTTATTCTATTTATTATTTTGTGTTCTTTTATTTCTCCACTTACTCATCACCTTTATAAGGCTCCTGTTTGCTTTCTGGTTTGTATATCTCAATGTGAGATCATAGTCACGGAGATAAATGAGATCTTCCAGGTAACGAAGACCAATCCCATGAAGGGCTTTGAATATCCAAACAGAAACCCTGTATAATTAAAGCTGAGCTCTTTTCAAGTTGACTCTGTTCAAGGGAAGCCATCATAGTGATATGTTCATAGTAAACTGTCTTGCTTTGTGACAGTTGAACGTTTTCAAGGTTTGTGGCTTGACTCGGGGATATGAACAGCAATACATAGTCATGCCTGGAGGGGGGGGGTGTGTGTGTGTGTGTGTGTGTGTGTGTGTGTGTGTGTGTGTGTGTGTGTGTGTGTGTGTGTGTGTGTGTGTGAGAGTGAGAGTGAGAGTGAGAGTGAGAGTGAGAGTGAGAGTGAGAGTGAGAGTGAGAGTGAGAGTGAGAGTGAGAGTGAGAGTGAGAGTGAGAGAGTGAGAGTGAGAGTGAGAGTGAGAGTGAGAGAGTGAGAGTGAGAGAGTGAGAGTGAGAGAGTGAGAGTGAGAGTGAGAGTGAGAGTGAGAGTGAGAGTGAGAGAGAGAGAGAGAGAGAGAGAGAGAGAGAGAGAGAGAGAGAGAGAGAGAGTGAGAGTGAGAGTGAGAGTGAGAGTGAGAGTGAGAGTGAGAGTGAGAGTGAGAGTGAGAGTGAGAGTGAGAGTGAGAGTGTGTGTGTGTGAGAGAAGCCAGGTATATGTTTGATAGGTTGGGGTTCAATTTTCTGCTCAGTTGTCATGGTGGTAAAATAAACTTCGGATTGCTATTGTGCATCCAGTAGCACTGAGGAGTCCCAAAGTATTCAAAGTTTGAGGATTGATTTAACAATCAGAGGGCAGATGCCCTCAATTGTTGTGGGTTCTCTGAATTGTTTTTTTCCTGTCAGCTTCATGTGCCTGTCTTTTGTTCACCTTTAACTTCTGCTTTTCACTCAGGTGCTGATTTTGGTGTAGGTCTTGTTTAAATTCCCTTTCTTCTATGCACAGGAAACATAGAGTGGGATGATGTCAGTGTACTTCTTGCACTTCAGCCTGTTTTCTCACTGTCTCATCAGCTTTCCCAACAACTTCATATAGCTATTGAATAATGTGGGGTAGGGAATTGACTCTTGTGGGACTCCACAGTTGAGGATTTAGTGAAATGACTGTCTATACATAATCTAAGAGGAAGGACTGGAATCATTTCAGATTCTTTTTGTTTGGTGCTCTGTGTATTTGGTGTTCAATACAATTAAATGTAGCAGAGAAGTCCAGTAGCCTATGTCTGAATGTATTTTCTTTGTCTCTAGGCAGGAGAAGATAGTCCACCAGAATAATATGCTGTCTCAGTGTCATGTCTTAATGTTAAACCTGAAAGATTTACCATTATGCTGAATTTCAATAACAGATGGGTCTGGTTGGTGTCCCCCCCCCCCCCCCCCCCAGTTTCTTGATTAACTTAGAAAGTGCGAGGTTAGATGTTGGGTTGTAATGATTGAAATGTCTAGTGCAATCCAGTTGTGGCAGAAGTCTGTTGTGGTGGCTTTCATTTTTTTCATAACTACTGCTTGTGTCATAGGGCTAAATTCTTGAAAAGAAAGGTATTATATTTGTGTCTTGCCCTTGACTTGGTTTTATTGGCCTTTGGTGTCATCCCGAAAGTGGTGATTTACTCTGTGAAATGGATAACCTGAGAACATAGTGTCTCCAGATGTGAGAGAGGCTACCCGTCTGTACTGACAGATGTGAGAAGTAGAGAGAGGGATTTTTAAAGTGGCTTATTGTTTGGGAAGGTTCTGCAGGATATGATTTGCTGCCTTTGTGGCAGTGAAAATAAAAATGGGTCCTACACCAGTTTAGTAAAGAACTCAGACCTGCTAAATCAAACTCTAGAAGATCAGTTGTGGAAGAGTCTATCTTCCCTGTAGTGAAGACCTGGCCTTACTCTCAAAGGGTAACTTATCGTTTTTAATGTCCCCTGGACCAGCAGCAGAAATCTTTTGTTGTGTCTCACGTGAATGATAGCTTTTTCTCAGTATTCTGTATGAGTAGAACAGCTGGTTTAGACTGTAAAACAGACTTCAGACCCAGAAGTGATGATATTTAAAAGTATGCGGTCTGTAATTGAAAAGCAGTATTTTCAAAATAACTTAGTTAGCTGAAGTTTCCATTACGTTGTAATCTTCTGTAAATATGCGAACTTACTTCAGGTATTAATATGCATGAAGTTTTAAGCTTTTACTTCATAGATATAAACAAAGTTTACACTTAATGGTAGAAAAAGGATTGCAACTTGCTGACAAGGTGGCAGCAAGCCAAGAACTGCAAAAAGTGTTACTGAAGCACGTCTATGTTGGCTGTAACTATAGACACTCTAAACATGATCAAGTTGCAGGCACTCTCTTTGGCTTTAAGTTTGTTTGTTAGACTTTCTGATTAAATTAATCAGGACATAGTATTACACACCTATTGTGAATAATAAAGTATTAGCTTGGCTTTAAACAGGTAACGTCTGTTGGCTTAGTAAATAAAAATGTCAATGTCTTTTTGGGCATCGTCACTACAATGACTATGAGCAAAATGCTGTAGTATTTTTTTTTTTTTTAGTTCTAAATTACAGGAACACTGCTAATTTAGTCAAAGCTTGACAACTATATTTTAATTTAAGCAGAGGACTTACAAAACTTAAATGGAACTTAAAAAAAAAAAGTTGAATACTTTCTGAAGTGAGGCTTAAAAATTAAATTGACCATGTTAGTTTCATTGTCCATTTTCAGCAAAAAGCAAACAGAACAATTAGTAATTTTTAAAATCTAATTTACCTCTCTTGTAATAGTGTAGTAAAACACAAGGTTACTTTTAACACAACGCTGCACCGTGGGTTGCTTACCCACATTGTTTTGCTCTGTCAACGGGAGCTAGCAGTGTGCCATGAAATGTTGACAGTGGGAGGCAGAAAAACTGGTTTGACTGTTTTTCACTTTTGGCGACTTTTGCATGTTGATAACACTTTCATTGCCAAACCTTCCCAGTGCAGACGTAGCCTAAAACAAGAAAGAGATTATGTTTACATTAAAGTGATATAATCTTTAGACTATAGATGGGCAAGATTTGCACCTCTAAGTCATGTTTTACAACATAGTGGTGACATTTATGCCTGATTTGGGGTACATTGTATCTGTTACACTTCGTTCCTATTTGGAAGTCTGTCTTTGCAGCCATGATGCTTGGCAATTTTAAGATGAAATTCTGCAGATTATGAAAATACCACAGAGTAGGAATGTAAAATCTTGTTTAATTGGCTAACTGGTTAAGTATAATCAGTTAACCAATTAAACAATAAAGGAAGGGTGACAGGGAAGGAAAGGCCCCCCAGTCTGTCTGGAGCAGACCCTGCCTGCAAGGCACCTGGGCCCGCTGTGGACAGAGGCTGCCCTGGATGACCGGAGCTGCCCCTGTCGGCAGCGGGTTGCTCATGGGGCTAGAACAGCTCCCTGCCCACAGCAGGTGGGGAGCTGCTCCAGTCCACCTTGGTTATCCAGTTCAACATTCACATCCCAACCACAAGGGCCCCAGTATATCAGGTATTGAGGATTCGGTTTGGGGGCTGTATCTCTGTCACAGTTCAGGGCTACTGCATCTGATTTCCTTCTCCATGGTCCAGTAGTGACACGTGCTCCGCTTCTTACCCATCATCTCTCTTGACTGGAGACCTTTGCCTCTCTCCCTTTTGACTGGAATTTCTGCAAAGAGAATGACTCACTACCAGTGCCACCTAGTGGGCAGGGCATGTTGCTTTCCTTGCTTTCTCATAACTCAGCCCTTTTGGAGCTCTCTACTTTTAGTGACTCCGCCAGATCATGGGTTCAAGTCCACCCCTTTTGGGACACATATAAGGAGTCTAGTAATATGGAAGTTTTCCGAAATTGGCAAGGGCCACAGGGCTTCTCTCTTGGACAGGTGCTTGGGGTCTTCTCCAACTAGGTTCCTTGATGAAGGATAGACATCTGTCATGGTTACCTCTTTAGGGGTTGGTAGAGGAGCTCATGCTCACCCTTTCCATGACACTGTGATCTAGGACCCATTAGTACACAGCTAGTCCCTTTGCAAGGGGGTGGTACCCAGCTGCCTCCCTGAATTGCTTCCTGTCATTGCCTCTGTTACCCTAAGGTGAAGCAAAGAACTGAAACAGAAAAATGAGGTTTCTGACTGTCAAACATCACCAGTTCCTCCTTTGCAGGATTGTTCAGGTCAGATGACCAAGCTTTAGGAAGCAAGTGCTCCTATGGTGCTACTTCCTACGCGTTCAGAAAGTAGGTCAGTTACCACCTCTGTCTGCAACTTAGCCACCTTGTTACCCTTTTTAAGCTTTCCCTCTAGCTTCTGCATATGTGGTCAGGCAGGGCTCCTTAACTCCTCCACAGTGAAGTTTCTATACCCCATCATAGGACCCCATCAAATCAGGCTGCCTAAGTAGGCCAAATTTTCTGTTTATAGCCTCTGGAGGAAAAAGCGTACTAGTCACCAGTATGTAGTAGTACGCAACTCTTTCTAAGCACGTGCATTCTTTCTTGAGATGAAGGCATTATAGAGAAAAATAATACAAACAAAAAGAAAATACATAGAATTATAGAATACTAGAACTGGAAGGGACCATAAGAGGTCATTGAGTCCATTCCCCTGCCCTCACGGCAGGACCAAGCACCATTTATACCATCCCTAATAGATGTTTACCTGACCTGCACTTAAATATCTCCAGAAATAGCAATTTATTCCAGTGTTTAACCACCCTGACAGTTAGGAAGTTTTTTCTAATGTCCAGCCCAGCCTAAACCTTCCTTGCTGCAGTTTAAGCCCATTGCTGCTTGTCCTGTCCTCAGAGGCCAAAGAGAACAATTCGTCTCCCTCCTCTTTGTGACACCTTTTTAGATACTTGAAAACAGCTATTATGTCCCCTCTGTCTTCTCTTTTCCAAACCAAACAAGCCCAGTTCTTTCAATCTTCCCTCATAGCTCATGATTTCTAGACCTTTAATCATTCTTATTGCTCTTCTCTGGACCCTCCCCAATTTCTTCACATCTTTCTTGAAATGTGGTGTCCAGCACTGGGCACAATACTCCAAAGGAGGCCTAATCAGCGTGGAGTAGAGTGGAAGAATGACTTCTCATGTCCTGCTCACAACACTCCTGTTAATGCATCCCAGAATCATGTGTGGTGTTTGTGGGTGGTTTTTTTTTTTTTTTTTTTTTTTTTTTTCAATAGCATCACACTGAGTCCTATTTAGCTTGTGGTCCACTATGACCCCCCCCTACATTCCTTTCTGCAGTACTCCTTCCTAGACAGTTGCTTCTCATTCTGTATGTGTGAAACTGATTGTTCCTTCCTAAGTGGAGTACTCTGCATTTGTCCTTATTAAACTTCATCCTATTTTCCTTAGACCATTTTTCCAGTTTGTCCAGATCATTTTGAATTATGATCCTGTCCTCCAAAGCACTTACAATCCTTCCCAGCTTGGTATCATCTGTGAACTTAATAAGTGTACTTTGTATGTGAATATCTAAATTGTTGATGAAGATATCAACAGAACCCGTCCCAAAGCAGACCCCTGCAGAACACCACTTGTTATGCCCTCCCAGTATGATTGTGAATCATTGGTAACTACTGTCTGAGAACAGTTATCCAGCCAGTTATGCACCCACCTTATAGTAGCCCCATCTAAGTTGTATTTGATTAGTTTATTTGTAAGAAGATCATGCGAGACTGTATCAAATGCCTTACTAAAGTCTAGGTATATCACTTGCATTGCTTCTTCCTTATCCACAAGACTTGTTTTCCTATCAAAGAAAGCTATCAGATTAGTTTTACATGATTTGTTCTTTACAGATCTATGCTGGCTGCTACCTATTACCGTATTTTCTTCCAGATGTTTGCAGATGAATTCCTTAATTACCTGCTCCATTATCTTCCCTGGCACAGAAGTTAAATTGATTTGTCTGTAGTTTCCTGGGTTGTGCTTATTTCCCTTTTTATAGATGGGCACTATATTTGGCCTTTTCCTGTCTTCTGGAATCTCCCCTGTCGTCAGTGATTTTTTCAAAGATGACAGCTAAAGGCTCAGATACCTCCTCTATCAGCTCCTTGAGTATTCTAGGATGCGTTTCATCCAGCCCTGGTGACTTGCAGACGTCTAACTTTTCTAAGTAATTTTAACTTGTTCTTTTTTAAAATTTTATCTAAAACAACCTTCCCACTACCATTCACTATGTTAGGTATTCCTTCATCATCAGACTTCTTGGTGAAGACCGAAACAAAGAAGTCATTAAGCACCTCTGCCATTTCCAAGTTTCCTGTTACTGTTTCTCTTCTTCACTGAGCAATGGGCCTAGCCTGTCCTTGGTCTTCCTCCTGCTTCTAATATATTTATAGAATGTCTTGTTACCCTTTATGTCTGTAGCTAGTTTGAGCTTGTTTTGTACCTTTGCCTTTCTAATCTTGCCCCTGCATATCTGTATTGTTTCTTATAGTCATCCTTTGTAATTTGACCTAGTTTCTACTTTTTATGAGGCTCTTTTTTTTTGTTTGTTTGTTTTTAATTTTTAGATCATGCAAGATTTCCTGGTTAAGCCAAGGCAGTCTTTTGCCATGCTTTCTATCTTTCTTATGCAGTAGAATAGTTTGCTTTTGGGCCCTTAATAATGTCCCTTTGAAAAACTGCCAACTCTGTTCAGTTGTTTTTCCTCTTAAGGTGTGCTTAGACTACAGGGATTTTTCGAAAAAAGTGGCCTTTTTTCAAAAAACGTTCACCCTGTCTAGACCGCCGTTGGGTCCTTTCAAAATTAAATTGAAAGAACTTGGTGGGTTTTTTGACAGCGGTTAACTTCATTTTATGAGGAAGAACACCTTTTTTGAAAGAGAACTTTTGAAAAAAAGCTTGTGTGGATGCAGGGGAGCTTTCCCCCCCAAAAAAAGGGGGCCTCCAGGGAAAAGCTCTGGTGGACACTCCTTGCCAGACCTTTCACTTCTATTGTTTCTGTCTATAGCTATCTCTTAAAGGCACAGGCAGCCAGGAGAATCATTGTGGCAGGAAGCCAGCTCCAAGCAGGACCCTGACTGCTTAGCTCTTCCTGATAGGCCCACTCAGAGCCATGTCACAGGCACAAGCCCCCTGAGACCTCCCTGGCCCTTCCAGGGACACATCCCAGGCACCAAACACCAGGCACCGTCATGGTCTGGCCCCAAGATCAAAACCCTCTTGGAGCTCTGGTCCAAGGAGGAGTCTCTGTAGGCCCTGCAGTCCAGGAGGAGAAACGCGGACACTCATGCCAGAATGGCTGATTGCCTTGCTAAGAGAGGCCACCACTCCTGCATACTAGACGAAGTGAGAACAAAGGTCAAGGAGCTGCGGCAAGGAGCTGCGGCAGGGGTATGTCAGGGCCCGTGAGCGCAGCTCTCGCTCTGGGGAAGCACCACAGTACTCCGCATATTATGAGGACCTGGACCAGATCCTGGTGCGGGGGGAGCCCCTGATTCTAGAGAAGGTAGTGGAGTCTGGGATGGAGAGACCTGTGCAACAGTGACCGCAGCTCCAAGATGACATCCATGAAGACCAGCAGCTCCAGGATGAGGAGGATTATTCCAAGAGGCCTCCCAGACGTCTTTAGACACTGGAGAGGGGAGGGAACCTCAGGTGAGTGCTGTGAGATCGCAACGCACACAGAGCAGGGGAGGCGGGAGCAAAGGGGACGGAGTGCTATTGTGACGCATCATGCTGATCACACCACTCCTTCCCCCACATGGATGCAAGGCATCACCTTCTCCTGCAGACAGTGCTGCCAGGTGCAGGCATGGACTGGGGGCCCTGGGAGGGCCAGGCATCTCCAGGCCTCTCTGTAACCTGTGGGAACCCAACTGTGGCCCGACACTTCTCTGTGCTGCTTGGCCATGGTGGGGGGAGGCAGGATGGTGGCCTGTACACCTCTGGACTCCAGTGAGGCTGTGGCTGCTGGCCAGGCCACATCAGGCCTTGCTGAGAGAACATCAGCATCGCCTGACCCTAGAACACTGCTGTGAAGGACAGCCTGCCCTCAGGGACAGCATGACTATGCATGATTGACTGCTTTTCCCTCTTGTCCTCCACAGCTAGGCCAGCCATCCAGGAGGGGCGAGCCACACCTGTCCCACCACCCAGATGTCTGCATGGAAGCCAGTGGCACTGGCGCACATATCTGGAACTTACACGCCAGAACATCACGGTCCTCCAAAGGATGCAGGACACCTTGTCCGAAAGGATGGAGTCAGAGGCAGAGTGGTGCAATCGTGTGCTGGACAAGTTCATCCAGCAGCACACACTATTTGTGCTGCTATCGGGGAGGTGATGCCCTTCTCAGATCCTGTCCCTGTTGCTGCTCCTCCTGCTCAACCTGGTCTCCCCCTGTTGCCCTCTACTCACTGCCCTCCCTCACCTCCTGCCATCCCAGACCCAGGTGCAGCCCCACCACCTGCCCAGTCCCTTATTGTCCCAGTTCATATGCAAGGCCGTTTCCAAAGAGTCTCCCGTTCCCGAGGTGGCAGGAGCTATTCATCCAGGTGGCACCCTCAGCCCTGAGCCACCCTTCCCCCCTCCACCTTCCAGGTTTACAACCCACCTTCCCACCAGTGCGGGAAACACTTTATTTTTTTACATTATTTTTCATAACGAGAGAGTGATACTGTTTGCTATGTTGAACTTTGCATTAAACTGTTAGCATTTTGAAAATCACACCTGTGTCTCTGTGTGTATGTCCACAAAGTGGGGCAGGGATGAGTTGGAGGGGAAGGTACTGGGGGCAAGGAGCAAGCCCCCATTTGGAAGGCCCTGGGGAAAGTAATTGGTCTCCTTGGGAGAATGTCTCCCTGAGGGCCTCCCGAATGCGCAATCCTGACTGGTTGGCCTGGCAGATGGCAGCTGTCCAGGGCTGCTCCAACTGCCTCCCCTCCACATCACCCCGTGTCCCTCACCGTGGGAGGAAGGCCTCCCCTTTCCTCTTCACCAGGTTGTGCAGCACACAACAGGCAGCAACCACCTCGGGGATATTGCGTTCTCCCATGTCCAGGCAAGTGAGCAGGTACCTAAACCTCCCCTTCAGACGCCTGAAGGCGCATTCCACCTGCAAGCATGCCCGGTTCAGGTGGGAGTTAAATATTTCCCTGCTCGCGTCCAGGTGGCCAGTGTATGGCTTCATGAGCCAGGGCATAAGGGAGTAGGCCACGTTGGCTACAATTCACATAGGCATCTGCACATCCCCGGCTGCAAAGTTTCTCTGTGGAAAAAAGGTCCCTGCCTGCAGCCTGTGGTACAGGTACAAGTTCTAAAAGATGCGGGCATAACGTGCCCCGCCTGACCACCCGACACAAATGTCCGTGAACTGTCCCTGGTGGTCGACCAGGGCCTGCAGCACCATGGAGAAGTATCCCTTCCTGTTAATGTACTGAGCTGCTTGATGGGGCGGTGCACGGAATGGGATGCGAGTCCCATCGAGTGCTCCACCGCAGTTTGGGAATCCTAACCCCACAAATCCGACCACAATGGTGTCCGGGTCTCTGAGGTGGACAGTCCTGTGCAGCAGCTCCGAATTGATGGCCGTCATTACCTGCAGAAAGGGACAATGAGAAACACACATAACAGAAAATTAGAGGGGGTGGCTGAGCTGTTGAGGTGCTCCCTCACCCCTCCCCTCCCCTCCAAGACCCCAGGAACTCTTCTTCCCCCCCCCCCCGGCAAACCCCCCCATGCACTAGAGCAGGGTGAGGCCAGGAGGGCTTCAGCCACTCCCTTCTCAATCCCTCTGCCCTTTCCTGACGGTCCCCTTCCATCCCCCCCAGACTGTCTCCTGAGAGTGACTTACCTCCATCAAGATGGCCCCGACAGTAGATCTCCTGACGCCTAACTGGTATCCCACTGAGTGTTAGCTGTCGGGGGTGGCCAGCTTCCACAGGGCAATAGCAACACACAGCTCCTGGAACATGGACTTCCGCATATGGACATTTCAGAGCCAATCCTGGTTGTCACACCGATCCATAACAAGACGGTCCCACCAGTCTGAACTGGTGTCCAGCCTCCAAAATCGGTGGCAAGGTCAATGGTGCTGTAGCTTGGACGAAGAGCTCAAGGCTGGGTTCTGAGTCCAGATGGCCTACGAGCATCATGATAGTGTCATGGAGGTGCAGCAGAATTTGCAGCATGGCTGTGTGGGGCCATCACCTGTCCAGGGGCAGCTCCAGCTCCATATAAAAAAAGGATGAAAAGCAGAAAAACCAACCAAAAACAGAACTGCTGTAGTGTCCCAGAAAGCAGGGCAACCAGAGCAAGCACTGCAACAGCTTTGTTGTCCCTCAGAGGTAGGCAAGCCAGAAGCAGCAGCAGAGAAACGGCTGTCGAGGGGGATCCCTATAAGCACGCGTCTCTGCAAAGGGCAGGCAGCAGCATCTGGAAGTAAAGGCTGCCCCCATGCCCTGCCAGAAGTGGTTCTGGGTGCCGTTTTTTTGACAGGGCATCCAGGCAGTCTGATGCTTTTTTTTCTTTGAAAAAGTGGATCACTTTTTCAACCTGCTTAGTGCAATCTAGATGCTCTCTTTTGAAAGAGGCTTTCGAAAAAGCCTCTTTTGAAAAAGGCATGTAGTCTAGACGTACCCTTACTCTTGCTTCCCATGGGATCTTACCTACCAGTTCTCCAAGTTTACTAAAATCGGCTTTCATGAAATCTATTCTCTCTTTTGTTGTTCTCCCTTCTATCATTCCTTGGAATCATGAACTCTGATTTCATGATCACTTTCATCCAAGCTGCCTTCCACTTTCAAATTCTCCGTCAATTCCTCCCTGTTTTCAAAGAGGTTCCAAAGAGGATGGAGAAGGATTGCAGAACAAGGAGCAATGGTCTCAAGTTACTGTGGAGGAGGTCTAGGTTGAATATTAGGGAAAACGATTTTACTAGGAGGGTGGTGAAGCACTGGAATGGGTTCCCTAGGGAGGTGGTGGAATCTCCATCCCTAGAGGTTTTCAGTTTCGGCTTGACAAAGCCCTGGCTGGGTTGATTTAGTTGGGATTGGTCCTGCCTTGGTCAGGGGGCTGGACTTTATGACCTCCTGAGGCAGTGGGTCCCAAACTTTTTGGCATCATGCCCCCCTTTTTGTTTTTTGAGAAACTGTCATACCTCTTCCTTCCCCCCCTCCAATAGCAGCAAAACGTGAGAGGAAAAAAAAAAAAAAGATTGCCCTGCCCTTTTAAGAACAGAGCAGGCATTGCCCTTTTAAGGCAGCCATTTTGAAATCTACCCCAGCCAGCCTGAGCTGTACCTGTTCCAGCAGCTGAGCAGACAGACCTGAGTGGGCTCTTTCCTGAGGGGGGGATTGATGGGGGGCTGGGTTGCCTCATGCCTCCTGGAATTTCTTCATGCCCCCTGGTTTGAGAACCTATGTCCTGAGGTCTCTTCCAGCTCTATGATTATGATTCTATTTGTTAAAATAAAATATACATACATGCTAATGAGCTTATGAGAGTTTAATCAGGAGCTTTGGCAGGTAATCAGTTTTCTTAATCCCACCAAGGGATTTTTCTGTGGTCACAAATTTATAAAGTTGGTTTGCTCAGAACAAGTACATCATGAATCTGAGAGTTGCTCTTTTATACAGTCTGGGTCTACATAGACTGTGACCAAGTTGTCAGCTAGACAGTGATTCTCTCCTCAGAAAATGACTTCAAAAGGTTGAACCCAGAGGTGGGAATTTGCATTGCCTTCTCTCCAGATATTTTCTAGGAAGCCTATTTAACTTTGTCCTGAAAGTGCCTTTTTGTCTGACATATGGACTAAAATAGTCCTGTGGAACCTGTAACGCGTCCACGGTTTACACTGGTCATGACTACCCTGCTTCCTTCCCGCCCCCAGGAAGTTACGTTCAGTCCCACAATAATGTATAGACTTTTCATTTATAATAAATGGACTCCAAAGCTCTTTAAACTTAATTCTGTAAGCTTTCCAAGGATATTTCAAGAAATTGTCATGATATCTGATACAGCTTGACATCTGAGAGTTTTTTCAGATGGCTAACACTGTATTACAGTTTAATATAATTATGGAGCCTACTGTACATATACTTACTTAGATGACCTACTTTTTTAAGCTGTAAATTTCAAATAACATTTACATTAATTGGTCCACTGCTTAAAAATGATTCTTGTGCTAGGTTTAAAAAATCATTTGGTATCTTGATTGGTTTGAATAAAGTGATTTTAAAAATATGCTTTCTGATCCAAATCCTCATTCTAATAAGCAAGCCACTTGATGAAAATGCTACATTTGAAGAACAAAGGGAAAGAATGGTGGGATGACTGCAGTTTTTAAATTAAGACAGCTGTTTCAAGTCAGGAGATTTTTAGAATGCCTTTGGTCCAAGCAGAAGAAATAGATTAGTGGTAAGGTGTATGATTGTGTTCTTGCAATTTAACAAATGGATATATACACACACAAAGCAGATATTGCATACACAGAGACTATACTCTTGGATCTGAGTGTTCATACAGATCCTTTTTTTATTAATAAGTACATCACACTTATCCTGAATTAAGGAACTGTTTGATATTGAGCATTCAAGTCTGGTTTAAGACTGTATGGTAATGTCTGATTCTAAGGTGAGTGTTCTGTATTATAAATCTGCCATATAAAAATATACTAAATACTAATATTTTAACATACACGGTGCAATGTATTATTTTACTTGCCTTTTCATTTGCATCCATCAGTTACTCAGGTCACACAATTGACTTTTGTAAATTAATTTAAAAACCTTTCAGATCGCTTACAAAGTTTTAAGATAGTTCAATAAAAATTCTCTTGGTTTTCAAAAACAGGAGTGACGTTAAAAAGCTAAAAAGCTTTTTAGGTGAATGTGAGCAGGATGGGCAGAAATTCAGTTTGATTTTAATATTCAGAAAATGCAGACAAGTTGAATCATGCCAAGGAAACATTTTACAGAGTAGGGAGAAGTCTCCTGTGGGGGTGAGCTTCACATCTCAGAATATGGAAACAGAGCTCTCTGCACAGAAGCTTTTTAAAAATATAAGCTTTTTAATTGCATGCTATGTGATCCTCCTACCAAAATTGCAGGCCTCATTCTTGTTCCAGCAATTTAAAAACCAGTGTTAAAAGGAGAATAAAGACACCTATATCTTTAGTCTGTAGCCCCTTCAGAAATTATGTAATTTTTGGGACTACTTTGCTTAGAAGTGTGCACAGCAAATACATACACAAAAATCATTAGTTAGTACTACAGAGCTGGGTAAATAATAAACTTGAGGGCTACGTCTACACTGGCCCCTTTTCCGGAAGGGGCATGTAAATTTCATGAGTCGTCGTAGGGAAATCCGCGGGGGATTTAAATATCCCCCGCGGCATTTAAATAAAAATGTCCGCCGCTTTTTTCCGGCTTTTAAAAAAGCCGGAAAAGAGCGTCTACACTGGCCCCGATCCTCCGGAAAAAGCGCCCTTTTCCGGAGGCTCTTATTCCTACTTCAAAGGAAGGAATAAGAGCCTCCGGAAAAGGGCGCTTTTTCCGGAGGATCGGGGCCAGTGTAGACGCTCTTTTCCGGCTTTCTTAAAAGCCGGAAAAAAGCGGCGGACATTTTTATTTAAATGCCGCGGGGGATACTTAAATCCCCCGCGGATTTCCCTACGACGACTCATGAAATTTACATGCCCCTTCCGGAAAAGGGGCCAGTGTAGACGAGCCTGAGGAGTGCCTGTTTATATTGGGGCAATTTCTGTGATTCCAGATAGTGGATTTAGGAGTCCACTAAATCCAGTGTTCTGTTTTATAGTGGCTAGCACCAACTTTTTTTTTTTTTTGTAAAATCCAATTTAACTATTCTCTGTAGCTAATTTTTAAACTAAATTGCTGCATTCTTTGGAATGGGGATTTTTTTCTTCCCTTGTTAGGAACAGCACATTTTGGACATTACTACAATTTAAATGACTATAATCTGAATTCATACTATATATCTTGTTTCAATCCTAATTTCTCCTCTGTTTTTGGAAATTGACTCATTGCAGATATTTGTTGGCAATGGGTACCTCTGAATTGGTGTAGAAAACAACTTCAAGAATTTGATTTCTGTCAGCTGTTTTAGAAACAGTGATTGAGATCTGTTTCTGCCAGATGGCAGTGCTTGGGTGTACAGGTGGTGTGTATCTTAGCTAGTGTATACAGAGGTAATGTGAATTGGAAAAGGTAATGGAAAACAAGGCTTCTGTTTAAATGAAAATAGAGTTGGCAAACACTGCTTTAATACAACTGTTGAGAATATATGCATTTGTATTTGCTTTTTGAGTCAGCCAAATGAGAAGAATTTATGCACTTTAACAATATCTTTGATCAGCTCCAGAGGCAGCTCTTTTTGCTAATGCTAATCCCTTAACTAATTCTTCCACATGATATAACTTCCCTTTTGAAAAATTAGCTCTTGAAAAATTTGAGCCAGTTGACCTTCTTCATAACACTTGGTTTAAGAGGGAAAGCCACTTATTGCTTGTACAGTAAATCAGTGCTATCTGTTAGCTTGTTCGACAAGCACTGCTGTCTAGTAATTTGGTTGCTTTACCTTACAGCATCTTTGATTTTACATACACATTAATTAGATATTACTGATTTGTGGAAACCAGAGCTGCATTCAGTGATATTTTTTCTGCTAGTTTCGACATGGGGCTATTGTTCTTTATTGATAGTGGATGAAGTGGTGTAGCGTCAGTATCGATGTAGATGACTGACAAATTGGATCTAGCTGGGCAAAGTCTTTTCAGCACTGTGCTACTGTGCCCTTGTCACTGCAAAGTAGTCTCTGTGGTCCACTGCCGAAGAGTCAAGTGGTTGGTAGCCACTAGTGCAAGAATCCTTGTACACACTAAGGATGTTAAGAGGCAGATAATTGACTAATCATTAGTCCATTAGGGAAGGTGTTCTGTCTTGGCTTGCACCGGTCCAGGAGCTACCCCCACTGCAGCTCTGCAGTTTAAATGTAGTAGGAGCCGGGTGCACAGGCAGCCTGGCTCCTACTACATTTGAACTGCAGAGCTGTGGAACTCCTTGCCAGAGGAGGCTGTGAAGGCTAGGACTATAATAGAGTTTAAAGAGAAGCTGGATAAATTCATGGAGGTTAGGTCCATAAAAGGCTATTAGCCAGGGGATAAAATGGTGTCCTTGGCCTCTGTTTGTCAGAGGCTGGAGAGGGATGGCAGGAGACAAATCGCTTGATCATTGTCTTCGGTCCATCCTCTCTGGGGCACCTGGTGCTGGCCACTGTCGGTAGACAGGATACTGGGCTAGATGGACCTTTGGTCTGACCCAGTACGGCCGTTCTTATGTTATGAATTGGAGATAGGTCCTGGTCTGGCGCAACCCAGGACCTCCGCTGCTCTACATTTTAAATGTAGTAAGAACCGGAGGACTCCTACATTTTAAATGCAGTCTCAGCAGGGGTAACTCATGGACTTGGCATGAGCTAGGACTGAGACTCTTGCGGCTTTGCATTTTACTGGAATCTGCACTCATACGTTTATTTTTTTTAAGGTTAAAAATGTGTTCAGAAAAATCCTACAATAGCATTCTCTTTGGGTTTCTTGTTTAGCTGCTTTATGAATGACATTTCTGCTTAATAAAAAAGGAGATTCAAAGACAAAACTATCTTTTTGTTGAGAGAATACAGTAATTTGAGTAATTTAATATTAGCAAGGTGTTGTAACTATTCATCTGAAGAAGTGGGTTGTGCCCACTAGGGATGTGAAGGACTAGTTGACTATCTGATAATCATTTGCTTATCAGATAGTTGACAAGCTTGTTGACTAGTCACTGCCCTCCCTCCACCCTCTTGCTGCCTCTATCAGAAAGAGGCAGCAAGGGTGGGGGGGAAGGAGGGGATACTTAAAAATGGCAGCACCACGTGGCACCCAGGATCAGTTGGGGACTCCTCAACTGATCCTGGGCTCCACGTGATGCTTTCGCTTTTAAAGTGTAGCAACTGCCCTAGGATTGTTTCTACACTTCAAAGGCAGAGAGACACCCATCGACTAGTCGAATAGTCAATGCAAAATGCATCGACTATTCGATTAGTCAGTTACCTGCAATTTAACATCCCTAGTGCCCACAAAAGCTCATGGTACCATCTACATTATTGTTAGTCTCGAAGGTGCTGCAGGACCATTTGTTGTTTAAGTTTTATCCTAAACCAAGTCTTATAAACCCAGGAAATTCTCTGTTAAGGTTACAGTTAAAAGAAGTCCAAATAAATTATAGTATGAAAATTCACAATTGGGACACCTAAGTATATTTAAAGCTGCTCTGTTGTAGTGCTACAAAGGGAAACAAATTAAACTGATATTTATTACAATAGTTTTTATCTGGAACCACAAACAATGAAATGCCTTAACCATAATCATATTGTGATTGCATGGCATCACTATAGGCAGGAGTACCTTACATTAATTTTGATATTTTAATATATTTGGACTTTTAAGTAGATCCGTAACTAAATGTCCTGGGTTTGAGGTAAATACAACACCTTGCTTTTTTTAAAAATCTTTTTGTTACTGATAGATACAACTACCAACTTGATATTGAGGGTTTTTTTTTGTCTCGGATTATTTAAATAGTTTCTTTTTAACCTTATAAACTACAGACAGGGATTTTTAGTAGTTTCTCCTTATGAGTGGTGAAGCATCCTTTTAAAATATAAACCACTTAAAGATGTAACCTTTTTGCTGGAGATGCCTTACTTGGTGTAGATATTTGTAGTTCTGTCATTCCCCAGTGGTACTTTCAAGGATTTCAGAGTAGTTGGCGGTCTGTAATCTGAGGCTCAGAATGATGTAGGATAACCAATTCAGCTATTTCTTGCAGGGACAAATGGTGAGAACATGGAGTGTGAGAGGAAAGGAAACTAGAGTCCATCCCCTCCCAAGATCTGCCATAGCTGGCAAATCTTCTCTCCTTTTATCCATAAAGTGCATGAGATGGTGCTGCCAGAAGTTGAGTTGTTGGCAGATTCTTCTTTGCTCTACTGCGCAGTAACAGATTCTTCATATAACATGTTATAACATTATCTGAGCCAGAGGAAGGGAAGCCAGGTCAAGCTTTAGCAGCCTTCTGATTGCACAGACACAGAGATGCTCCATACTGCACCAGCAGCAGTTGTACTGATGTAGTATGGAACTGCTGCTTAAAAGTGGTCAAGCCAAGAATTCTTACCCCTTAGTGGGGGCATTTATCCCCATCTCCTTAATTGGTGCCATTGAATTGACTATTTGAGAAGTCCCTGCATAGTAATTATTTAAGTGACTCTCACCAATCACATTGTTCTCCATTTCTAGAATGTGTAATGTTTACTACAAACATGTAGGATTTACACTGTATGCCCATGTTTATAAAAGTAATGTGAGCTGTGAATAGAGAATGCTGAAACTCTGCTAGGAAAGCTTTATAAGATTTTGGGAAGACAGCCAAAAATAGTATTCCATTAACATGTACCTTTGTCAGTTGTTTAGCTTCAACTTTTAATTTCTTCACCTATGTTGTTGTGCAGAATCTTGAATATTGAGATTAATAGCTTTTCTAAAGCATGGCCATAGTGTAGTAGCTGATTAGTTTAAATAGAAATTACTGGCTAAATTACCTGTTAGTACTAAAACAAATACAGTTTTTTTTGGTGTTAATGCTATTGCACACTTGTTAAACAATTTACGAAAACACGTCAATTTTAATTTTATTTAAAAATAGTTAAATGATCTTTATCAGTTTTATACTGCTTAACTGTGATTAAATCCTAATGATATCACCAATTAAGTAGCACTCTACCTAATGATTAAACTTAAAATAGTAGCATCTCTTCTTGAGTGAACTTTATAATCCCAACTATACATTTAAATTAATGAGATCTAAATTAACAGTTACCACTCAAAGAGATCTTGGAGTCATCATGGATAAGTCTCTAAAAACATCCACTCAGTATGTAGTAGTAAAAAAAGTCTGAGGGGTAACCATGTTAGTCTGTAACATGAAGAATTTTTTTTTTTAAAAAAGAATGGTCCTGTATCACGTTACAGACTGTGTGTGTATATATGTATGTGTATATGTATCTAGTGTCATGAACTTTTGTGGGTATATGAAGAAGTGGATTGTGTCCACAAAAGTCAGTGTCTGTCTGTCTGTCTGTCTCTCTCCCTCTTCATCTCCTTCTCTCACACACACGTTAGCTTCTAAGGTGCTACAGGACCACTCATTTTTTTTCAATGTGCAGTGGCAGTCAAAAGCAAACAATGTTAGGTATAATTAGGAAAGGGATTATTTCTGTCTTACTATATATTGGATAGAGACATCCCTTAGGGGAGGGTTAATTTTAATAGAGATTCTCTATGTCCTATTAGTAAAAGGAGCGGATAGAAGATAAGATATGGGTAAGATGAGACGATCATGTGAAAGAGTCCCATTCAGTCATATCAGGTAATGGCAGACCTCTAAATAGTGACAATAGTTTAAAGTGCTTATATAAAAACACTAGTTCACCCATTTTATTTAGACTTCTAGAGTGGCTGAGGATGATCGAGATGCTAAAGGATCACTCAAGGTTGATAAGATCATTGCAGAGAAACAAAATGATTTTGCATTGGTCTTCACAGCTGAGGTTGTGAGGGAGATTCCCAGACTTGAGCCATTCTTTTTAGGTGACAAATCCTGAGTAATTGTCCCAGATTGAGGTGTCATTAGAGGAGGTTTTGGAACAAATGATAAACTAACAGTAACAAATCACCCACCAAGACCAGACAGCATTCTCCCAAGAGTTCTGAAAGAACTTAAATGTGAAATTGAAGAATTACGAACTGTGGTTTATAATCTACCCTTGAAATAATTTTCTCTACCAAATGACTGGAAGATAGCTAATGTGACACCGATTCTCAAAAAGGGCTCTAGAGGTGGCCCTGGCAATTTAAGATCAGTAAGTCTAACTTGAGTACTGGTCAAATCGGTTGATACTATAGTAAAGAACAGAATTGTCAGACACATAGATCAACATAATTTGTTGGGGAAAAGTTAACATGGGTTCTGTGAAAGGGCAGTCACGCCTGACTAATCTACAAGAATACTCTGAGGGGAGGTCAACAAGCATGTGGACAAGGGGAAACTTAGTGGATATAATGTACTTAGAGTTCCAGAAAACCTTTGACAAGGTCCCTCACCAAAGGCTCTTAAGCAAAGTAAGCTGTAATGAGATAGGAGGGAAGGGCCCCTCATGGACTGATAACTGGAGAAAAGCTAGGAAACAAAAGGTAAGAATAAATAGTCAGTTTTCAGAATGGAAAGTGGCAACTATTGGTGTCCCAGAAGGGTCTGTACTAGGACCAGTCCTAATCAATATATTCATAAATGATCTGGAGAATGAGAGACAGTGAGGTGGCAAAATTTCCAGATGATACTAGCCTGCTGTAACACAATGAGAAGTCCTGTAGCACCTTAGAGACTAACAGATATATATATTTTCAATGGCACACGAGCCTCCCCACTGGATCTGTACGCCACCAATATGGGACTGTTCCGATTTTAACTGCCATTGCTCTTCATGTGGAGCAGTAGCCTCCTCCATCTCCCTCCCCTGCTAAAAAATGTACTGGCGAAGGTGGGGAAGGGAAATGCATGTAGTCTATAACATTAACCTATAAGCTTGGTTAATCAACTATACTGTTACATCCGTAGCCTGCATGCCTGTGATGGGGTGTGAAGTTAAGACCCTGTGGGCAGTGGAAGTCCTGCCCCTTCACTCAAACTGGGAATGCTCCAAATGCTGGGACAGCATAAAAGGCAGCAGAGCAGCTCAGTCTGGGCTGGCCAGCAAAGAGGAAGAACCTCCAACCAGATCTCTGGAGCTGCAACAGCCAGCGGTCCAGACAGTGGGAACCAAAGTTCCCGGAGACTGCCGCTACACAGACCCAGCGGAGCCCCAGGGAGTAGCCGCTGCCAGGGAACCGGGAGACCCAGCTGCTATGTGGGATGACACTTCAGCATCACCGGTAGGAAGTGACCCAGGGAGGGTGCAGGAGTGGCCTCTCCTGCCTAGGTACACTTGGCGTGTTTTGTCTGGATTCGCTGCCAAGGGAGCGGTAGACCGATCTGCTGCTCACAGGGCCCTTAGTCAGGATCTGGTGGAGCAGGGTGGGCCTGGGTCCCCCTACCAGGACACTAGCCCCCAACCTTACTGACTCTGGGTACGAGGCCACACTGTCCTGAGACAAGAGCTTCTTATAGACTCTGGCTACTAGGCCACCCTGCCCTGAGACAAGGGCCATTTATAGATTCTGGCCAGTCAACCATTCTGCCTTGCGAATAGGGCTACTAACCAACCTGCTATGCCACCCTGAGCCAAGGGCTATTGAGCAATACTGCCCTGCAACCAGGGCTACTGACTCTCCGTGTTGCCCTGCGACAAGGGCTACTCACTGACTTTCTGGGTTCTCCTGAGATGAGGGCCACCTACTGACTCTGTCCATTAGGCCATACTGCCCTGAGACCAGGGCTGCTTACTGACTCTGGCACTAGGCAGTAACGGCTCGGAGTGAGGGCTGACCATGGAGGACTCTGACCAGTAGACTGTATTGCCTTGAGAGAAAGGACAGCACTGTTGACCTTGGGCACTGTGCTTGGCTACCCTGGACTGCAAAGGGAGATTTATGGATTATAGAGATGGCTGGCAACCCTGCAGCTAATTGGGCAGTGTCCTCACCCCTGTGATGGGGTGTGTGTACGCCATTGCTATTGATACTTTTTAAAGTCAGAATGGTCCTGCTTACATTTTAGCAGCTTCATTAACAAATACATTAAGATACATATCTTACCGTTTAATGTGATCCTTGGCTTTGCTTTCCCTTGCTGAGTTCTCCAATCTCGGGCTTGTAGTTTGATACTTTAAGCAGTACACAGCCTCTGTCTCCAGTGCCGCTCCACCAGTGATGATGGCAAAAGAACAACAGCCTGATTCTGCCACCACATCAGCAGCCACTGGCATAGCAGCTCCCTGGCACTCCCATGCCACACCGAAGCCCCATATCCAGCCCCAGCAGCTGCCTTGTGGCCTGCCCCAGGAGTAGCTACCACGTGGCCTTCATCTAGCTCCAGCCCTTCCCCATAGTTAAAGCTGGGGCCATGGCTGTGTGGTGACTTCCCAACTGTCCAAGATGGTGGCCCCAGTTGCCGGAGGAGCCACTGCTGTGGCCACGCAATCCTGGATTGATCCCAGAGACTGGAGGCGCCGTGATCCTGGGCCCACCTAGAGGCACCACTGATGTGGCCACATGGTCCTGGGCTGGCCCCTGAGGTGCTGTTGCCATGGCCATGCGGGCCTGCCCCAGAGGCACCACTGCTGCAGCCTCACAGTCCCTGGTTGGGGCTGGAGTTGCCGCTGCCGCAGCCATGTAGTCCTGGGCTGGCCTTGGAGGCCAGAAGCACTGCTGCCATGGCTACACAGTCCTGGGCTGTCCCCCAGACGCTGGAGAAGCCTCTGAGTTGCTGCTGTCTTGGCCCCAGATGCCTCGGCCTTAGCACTGCCTCCTACTACGCCGCTGGGCATGGTGCAGCCTAACCTGCTGCTTGGAGAAGGGGGAGGTCTCCTGCACCAGTGTGGGCTCCCTGTTGCATGGGGAAAGGAATTGGCTTGTGTGCCACTTATGGCACATGTGCTGTAGGTTGCCAACCCCTTGTCTAGTCAGACACTATAAACAACCACAGTGTATCACTTTTACTACCTTCCAGAATAAAACTGAATTCCAGATACTTAAACACTTGGTTTCATCTCAGAGGAGTCCAAAGGACTTTGTTAATAATACCTATATAGTCTCACTGAATTGTAGTTATATTTGGGGGTAGGGTTGTAAAATCCCAGTTAATTGGTTAATCGGGTAAGCATGTTGTTTAACTGATTAACCAATTAAAGGGGAAGGCAAGGTGTGGGGTGCTGCTCCAATCTAGTGGGGGCACACCCCTCTCTGTCCACCACTGGTCTTGAGTGCCCCCTCCCTAGGCAGGGGCTGCTCTGGCATCCCAGCTGGTGCAGCCTCTGTCCTGTTCGGGCCGGGTGCCCTGCTCCAGCCCTCACTGGTTAACCTTAAGGATGAGGCTTACTGGTTAAACATTCACGTCCCTATTTGGGGGTGAAGTCTACACAATAATTGAATTAGTTTTTTGTACTCAATAATCCATTCACAGTTTCAGTAAGACACTAACCTTTTGTTTTTCTCTCCCTGTCACTTGAAATGGTAACATTAAAACTAATTCTGTACTTGGATTTCAGGGTGAGGCTCATTTTTTAACAGGAGAGTCTTCATTCCAAAGTGACAGCTTTTTGACCATAAGAGATTGCCTGAAGCTCTTAGATGAGGACTGTGGTCAAAAACTCTGCTTCCCAGGCACACCAGAACAGTCCACAGCAAAGCTGAAAGCTGTTTGTGCAGTAGGTGGAGCTTCCTTTGGGGCTTATCATTGAACTCCCACTGGATCCAGCCACCTTGATCATCACCACTTTCAGTTCGAAGTGCAAGGGGCACTTCTTTGACTTCAGTAACAAATACACACATACCCCACAGCAGGCATAAATAACTACAAAAATAAATTTTACTAAGTCCAGTTTTCCCACTAATAAAGTGTGACGAATTCTAATCATGTTACCTACTGTACATCTGAATTGTTCAGGTACTGTGATGATGAGGATAGTGTAAGTGTGTGTACTTTGAGAATTTTTTGTTTCAGATTTTTCAAGATAGGCAATAGAGTATGCCACTCACTTGAGACTAGATTGTGTCTTAGATTTATACATTTAAAAAAGGGAGCTTACTGTTTTTAATATGGTACTTATAGTGAACCATCCGTGCAACTAATTCCTAGTATGTGAATTTTTAAGTTACAGTTATTGTTTATAAATTGTTCAGTCGTTGTGAGAGAATATGTATAACTTTATCCAGTCTTCCAGTTACCCTATAGAACAAAATCCTGGTTGTCCTTGATGTAGAATGTATTGGTGTCTTGGATACTGTTAGCTCATTGCGTCTGGCCAGTGTGGCCATGTGAAATGTCATTTTTTGAATTTTCAGTATAACTGGCAAAAAGATAAGAGTTGCCACAGTTGACCTCAACTGTGAGATTAGGAGTGAGGGATAATCGGAGCAAGGGCATTTGAAGAAATTTGACAGTATTTAAAATAATAATTTTTCACACATCTGTCCCGTCCCCTTTTGTCCTTGAGCTGAGTAGCTGGATATGTGATACATAGACTTCTCTAGCAAGCTAGCTCTGTGGGTTTGGGTAGGGGAGGGGAATGGGAAATTTGGAGGCTTCCTGTAAATACTGTGACTGCCTGAATAAATAGATGTACGGGATAGGAAATAGCGATCCTAATGGTTAACTGGTAAGCATCACCTTTATTAGGGAAAAATGTTCCAGCTGTCATGCACGTGGTGCATGCACACCTGATTGAAATGACCACGAATAACGTTTTTGAAAGAACAACATTTATGAGAGGGTGAGTAACTTTTTTTCAAATCCACCTTCTCCATGCCATTTATTCTTTTGTATATCTTTGTCATGTCATCTTTGTTTTCTTTGTATGGTAAACAATAGGGATGTTAAAAATCGGTTAAATAGATAACCATGTAACTGCTGAAAAATCTCAGCAGTTACACGCTGTAGGTTCTGCAGTATAGAGCTTAAGACCCCTATGGACAGTGTAAGCAAGTAAGTCTATTATGTTGTATAACTGGTGGGAAACCTTTTTTGGGTCAAGGGCCATTGCCCACAGAAAAATCATTCGGGGGCTGCGCACAAGTGAGAAACAAAAAGACCAACCAACCAAACCCTCAGTATCGTGGCCCTCAACTGAGAAAAACACTCTGCACGTTCCCCTTGTACACCACAGCCTGGGGGGGCCCAGAGTAGTAGATTTTGTGTGCTCCAACCCTATAGGATGTATGTGTGTGTAAGTTGGAGCGCCAATGCTGGGGGAGGAGCCCCAACCCTGGGGAGCCCAATTCAGGCAAGCTGGGGCCTTAAGTTCCCCGCCTCTGTCATATAAGCATAATGAGTATGCATTGGCCATTGTTAACCTGAGTAGATGTTCTCTAAACATTCCAACCAAAACACACTGGCTTAGATAAAACATCAAAACAAGTTTATTAACTGAAAAACAACAGCAAAGGGTCTGGTAGCACTGCATAGACTAACAAAACATGTGGATGGGATCATGAGCTTTCGTGGGCACGGCCCACTTTTTCAGATGACTGGAGTTATGAGTTTGGGATGTGTACACTCCAAATAAATAGGAGAGGGGAGGGAGGATGGTGGGAGACAGAGCATCAGTAAGTATCTGGAGAACTGGTACTTAAGCAGAAGCAGATAAAAATCAAAGTCAATAATTAGATTTCCATGTCAGGAAGGATACTACACAGAGCTAACAGCTCCTTCCTGACATGGGAATCTATCTATTGACTTTGATTTTTATCTACTTCTGTTTAAGTACCCATTGTTCAGATACTTACTGATGCTCTGTCTCACTCCCTCCTCCCTCCCCTTCCCCTCTCCTATTTATTTCGAGTGTACACATCCTAAACTCATAAATCCTGTCGTCTGAAGAAGTGGGCTATGCCCACGAAAGCTCATGATACCATCTACATGTTTAGTTAGTCTTTAAGTTCTACCAGACCATTTGTTGTTTTTTCTGTAACAGACTAACTTGGCTACCCCCTGAAGCTTATTAACTAGAGAGAGCTTTTAAGTGATAAAAGCATAAGTCAAAATTGGTTACAAAATGAAATAAAATCATAATCTAATTTTTCTAAGGCTAATAGTTCTAAAAGCAAAACAGGTTGTCTCCTCATGAGCTGCAATTTACAGGCTATCTTCGTTCAGTCTGGAACCGCTCCACCCACTGTTCAGTGATACTTCTCTTTGTCTTCCACACAGTCCCTCTTCCATGTGTTGAGGTGGTGGAGCAGATGTAATTGGGATAGCCATTGTCTCTTATACCCGCCTCCTCTCTGAGAGGCATGTCCTCCCCACTGGGGTGAAGACAATCAGTCTGTGGTGTATGCGAGATTTGAAATGTCTTTCAGGTGAATTGTAAATTTCTTGCTCACAGCCTCTGTGCCCTTGATGTCTGAAACATCTTCTGGGATGACGTGCAAGACCTTAGTTTACAGTTCTTTTGCTGTCTCTGAGGACCCAGTCTGTGGGTATTCCCCAGGCAGCATATTTCAGGAACAATCATAGCAAAATATCATGACTCCATTACAATGTTGATATGCACATTTGAACAGAAAAATGACGTTCAGCACATAGGCTTTTCAAATAGTACCTCCCCAAGGGATGCTATTCCAAGGACTGCTAAGCAGGGATGGGGTTCAAGGAAGGGGAAGACCGTATTTAGATGCAGACTGGCTAACCCTAGTGAAGAGGGCTTTACATTTTTAAGTTGCACTTTCCTGATAGATTGTTACATAGCTCCACCCAAAAGCAAAACAGTGTACAACTTTAGAACCTACAAGTCCACTCAGTCCTTCTTCTTGTTCACCAAGTTACTAAGAGAATCAGGTTTGTTTTACATTTATGGGAGATAATGCTGTCTGCTTCTTACATACTGTGTCACCTTGAAAATGAGAGCAGGCAGTTGTATGGTACTTCTGTAGTTCATTGCAAGTTATTCCCATGCCAGATACGCTAAACATTTGTATGCCCTCTGTGCTTTGGCCACCATTCCAGAGGACACGCTTCCACGCATGATGCTCGTTTAAAAACATACATTAATTAAAATTTGTGACTCAACTCCTTGGGGGAGGAGGAGAATTGTATTTCTCCTGCTCTGCCTACATTCTGCCATATTTCATGTTATAGCAATCTTGGATGATGACCCAGTCCATGTTGTTCATTTTAAGATCACTTTCACAGCAGATTTGACAAAATGCGAAGACAATACTAATGTGAGATTTCTAAAGATAGCTACAGCACTTGAATCGAGGTTTAAGGATCTGAAGTGCCTTTTTAAATTTAGACACTGTGTGGAACAAGTTTCAGAATTCTTAAAAGAACAACACTCTGATGCAGAAACTACAGAACCTGAATCACCATCTGAAGAAGTGGGCTGTGCCCACGAAAGCTCATGATACCATCTACATGTTTTGGTAGTCTATAAAGTGCTACCTGACCATTTGTTGTTTTAAAAAAAAGAAAATCAGTCGTCTGCTGGTGGCATCTGACTCAGATGATGAAAATGAACATGCATTGATGTGCACTGCTTTGGATCTTTATCAAGCATGGATGTATATCCTCTGTAGGGATGTGAACAACTAGTCAACTACCCGATAAGCAAAAGCATTAAGGTAGGGGAAAAGGAGAGGGTGCTTCAAAGCAGCAGCACCTCATGGAGCCTGGGGTCCCCAGCTGACTGCGGGCTCCCATGTGGCGCCACTGCTTTGTAACGCTGCGGGGAGTACAGGGCCAGCAGGTCCCATGCTCCTCGCAGCGCTTTCGCCTTTGAGCCTGGGCTCTTGCTACACTTCAGAGGCAGAAGCTCCCTTATCGACTATTTGAATTAGCCAAATAATCCAAATTTTACATCTCTAGTTCTCTGAACTGGTGTTTGAAGCACAAAGGGACATACGAATCTTTAGCGCAATGTGGCACATCAATATTTTGCAATGCTGTCTACAGTAATGCCATACAAACTTCTATTTCCACTTTCAGGTGACATGGTAAACCAGAAGGCAGCATTATTTCCTCAAATGTAAGCAAACTTTTGTCTGCATGGACAAGGAGGACTGAATGGACTTGTAGGCACTTCACTTTTACATTTTTATTTTTCAATGAAGCTTTTTTAGTAAATAACTCTGCATTTTTATGCTCAGCTTCCATGATAGATATTGTGCTACAGTACTTGTACTAAGTGAATTGAAAAATATTATTTCTTTTGTTTATTACAGTGCAAATATTTGTAATCAGACTAAATATAAAATGAGCACTCTACACTTTGTATTCTGTTGAATGTACAAAATATCCAAAAATGTTTAAATAAATGGTATTCTATTATTTGAAAGTATGATTAATTGTGATTATTTTTCAATCACTTAACAGCCTGAAAATAACCAATAATTAGCCAGAAAACGCACCAACAAACTTCTTATGGCTCCCAAATATGATAGTTTATTTGGATAATTTTCCCTTATTTTTCCAAATGTTGGCACACATGCTACTGTGCAGCCTGTTGGGATAATCTAACACAGAATTATGTTAACTTAACCAGTGAAGCCTACTTGAAACTTCCTGATTCATAGAAGTTATCTCAAGAACTTCCATCCTGGGTCAGACCAAAGGTCCCTCTAGCCCAATGGTTCCCAGCCTGTTTTAGACCATGAACAGGCAGACCCATTCACAGAGTTTTGGCGAGCCAGTAACATTGTATGAATATGCAAATAAAATGTTACCTGTCCGCCAGTCCACTCACCCACTGACCCCATCTCGACACTGCACGTCCCTCTGCCTCCAACCGCAGAACCCTCTGGCCCCGTCCAGCCACCCCTGATTCTCTGTATCTCTGTATTATTAAACCTGCCAAACCCATCATCTCATATCCCCTCTATCCCACTAACCCCATTACCTCACAAGTCTGCCTTGCCAAGTCTGTCACCCCAGTGCCCACTGTCTCCTGCTTCCCAACACCCCACTGCCAACTTCCTTTTGTCAACCACCTCTGTCTTACCTAGAGCCTGTCCTGCATCCACTGTCACTATCAATGTGTCTCAGCGACCCCTCACTTAAACTGACAACCTCCCATTTCCCTGGATCCTGTCCTACCACTTTCATTGCTCCCTGATCCTGCCTCACTACCCCTGCATGACTGCCTGTTGTGCCAAACCCTGATCCTGCCCCACTGCCCTTGCTTGTTCCACAAGTTCTGAGGCCCCCCGACCCTGCTCAGACACCCTGGCTCCATAACCACGGACCCATTTCAACCCTCCATTTCTTGCCCTTTGATCTCTAAGACCCAGCCCTCCCCCCTTAATTCCTAGCCCCATCCCAACCCCTTGGTCCCCAGTGCCTAACATCCTTTGACTCCCACCCCAATGCCCCATGCCCTTTGACTCTTTGACCCCTACAGCCCATGCCAGCTCCCTCTTGCCCTGTGACCCCACCATGCCCTCACTTAACCTATTACCAGTTAACCCTTACCAGTTAACCATTCACATCACCTAACCTCACCATGTCTATTGACTAGTCGAGTAGTCGATGGAAGTTCCATCAACTAGTCAATTAACCTCATTTTAACATCTCTAGAGGGGACATTGGAGAGGAGAATCGAGTGTCTAAAATCCCAGAGTTGTCTGAGTTACTGTGAAAACTGAAAAATTCATACTTAAGCTTGGGATGTGAAGAATTAACGGTGTCCTTTCTGCCTTTTTCTTCACTAATGATATATCTCCTCAGTCGGGTAATGTACATGGTTACACACAGGCCCCTTTCCTGCACTGCTGCCTCTGACAAAGAGGCAGCGGCATGGGGGGGAGGGGAAACATGCAGGAGCCCATGTGAGTGAGGGGCAGGCTTTTAAGCTGGTTCCCCACATGCATCAGCTCCTGCGGAGCTGCCTGTTGTCTCATAGACTCATAGACTTTAAGGTCAGAAGGGACCATTATGATCATCTAGTCTGACCCCCTGCACAGTGCAGGCCACAGAATCTCACCCACCCCTCTTAGAATAATCCTCTCACCTATGTCTCAGATATTGAAGCCTTCAAATACTTTGAAGGCCCCAAGATGCAGAGAATCCTCCAGCTGTGATCTGTGCCCCATGCTACAGAGGAAGGCAAAAAACTTCCAGGGTCTCTGCCAATCTACCCTGGTGGAAAATTCCTTCCCGACCCCAAATATGGTGATCAGCTAAACCCTGAGCATGTGGGCAAAACTCACCAGCCAGACACCCAGAAAGTTCTCTATAGTAACTCCATTGACCTATTTCCCACTGATAATGAATGGTCAATTAGTTACCAAGATCATGTTCTCAAACCATCCCCTTATCATAGAACTGGAAGAGACATCAGAAGGTCATCAAGTCCAGCCCCCTGCTCTAGGCAGGACCAATCCCATCTAAATCAACCCGGCCAGGGCTTTGTCAAGCCGGGACTTAAACACCTCTAGGGATGGAGATTCCACTACTTCCCTAGGTAACCCATTCCAGTGCTTCACCACCCTCCTAGTGAAATAGTTTTTCCTAATATCCAACCTGGACCTCTCCCACCATAACTTAAGACCATTGCTCCTTGTTCTGCCATCTGTCACTACTGAGAACAGCCTCTCTCCATCCTCCTTGGAACCTCCCTTCAAGAAGTTGAAGGCTGCTATCATATCCCCCCTCACTCTTCGCTTCTCCAGACTAAACAGACCCAACTCCCTCAGCCTCTCCTCATAAGTCATGCGCTCCAGCCCCCTAATCATTTTGGTTGCCCTCCGCTGGACCCTCTCCAATGCGTCCACATCCTTTTTGTAGTGGGGGGCCCAGAACTGGACACAGTACTCCAGATGTGGCCTCACCAATGCCGAATAAAGGGGAATAATGACATCTCTGGATCTGCTGGCAATGCTCCTCTTAATGCAACCTAATATGCCATTAGCCTTCTTAGCTACAAGGGCACACTGTTGACTCATATCCAGCTTCTCACCCACTGTAACCCCCAGGTCCTTTTCTACAGAACTACTACTTAGCTGGTTGGTCCCCAGCTTGTAACTATGCTTGGGATTCTTCCGTCCCAAGTGCAGAACTCTACACTTGTCCTTGTTGAACCTCATCAGATTTCTTGTGGCCCAATCCTCCAATTTGTCTGTCACTCTGGACCCTATCTCTGCCCTTAAGCGTATCTACCTCTCCCCCCAGCTTAGTGTCATCCGCAAACTTGCTGAGGGTGCAATCCATCCCCTCATCCAGATCATTAATAAAGATAGTGAACAAAACTGGTCCTAGAACCGAACCTTGGGGCACTCCACTAGAAACCGACCGCCATCCTGACATCGAGCCATTGATCACTACCCGCTGGGCCCGGCCTTCTAGCCATCTTTCTATCCATCTTACCGTCCATTTATCCAATCCACATTCCCTTAACTTGCTGGCAAGAATATTGTGGGAGACCGTATCAAAAGCCTTGCTAAAGTCAAGGTATATAACATCCACTGACTTCCCCATGTCCACCGAGCCAGTTACCTCATCATAGAAGCTAATCAGATTGGTCAGGCACGACTTGCCCTTTGTGAATGCTGACTATTCCTAATCACTTTCCTCTCATCCAAGTGCCTCAAAATGGATTCCTTAAGGATCCCTTTCATGATTTTTCCAGGAACCGAGGTAAGACTGACCGGCCTATAGTTCCCTGGATCATCCTTCTTCCCTTTTTTGAAGATGGGCACTACATTTGCCTTTTTCCAATCATCCGGGATTTCTCCCAATCTCCACGACTTTTCAAAGATAATAGCCAAAGGCTGCTCAATGACATTTGCCAACTCCCTCAGTACCCTCGGATGCACTAAGTCCGGACCCATGGATTTATGTACGTTTAGCTTTTCTAAATACAGTAAACTTCCGATAATCCGGCACCTTTAGGACCCAGTGGGTGCCGGATTATCAGATATGCCGGACTATCAGAAGGGGGGGCTATGAGGGGTCTGAAGTGGGGTGGGAGGGGATGCCAACCCAGACCCCTCATAGCCCCCCCCCTTACGATAGTCCGGCTCTGCCCCAGGCGTCCCTGATTCAGCTGCTGCTGGGCAGTTTCAACAGCAGCTGAATCAGGGATGCCTGCAATAGAGCAGCTGGGGTGCTGCCGGGTTGGTCCCACAGCGCCGAGGGGTGGCGCTACGGCACCAACCCAGCAGCACTCCAGCTGCTCTTGGGGACGCCTGGGACAGAGCAGCTGGGGTACTGCCTGGTTGGTCCTGTAGCGCTGCCCCTCGGGGCTGCGGGACCAACCCGGCAGCACTCCAGCTGCTCTGCCCCAGGCGTCCCCAAGAGCATCTGGGGTGCTGCCGGGTTGGTCCCGCAGCCCCGAGGGGCAGCGCTACGGGACCAACCCGGCAGCACCCCAGCTGCTCTGCTCCCGGCTTCCCCAATTCAGCTGCTGGTCAGTTTCAGCAGCAGCTGAATGGGGGAAGCCTGTCCGGCTGCCCCAGTACTTCCAGGTTCCTGATGGTGCCGGACCATCAGGAGTCCCGGAGCATTGGATGCCGGACTAATGGAGTTTTACTGTAGTTCCTAACCTGTTCTTTACCCACCATGGGCTGTCCATCTTCATCCCATCTTGCGACACTTAGCGCAGAAGTCCAGGAGCCGACCCTGTCCGTGAATACAGAGGCAAAGAAAGCATTGAGTACTTCAGCTTTCCCCACATCATCTGTCACTAGGTTACCTCCTTCATCCATTAGGGGCCGCACACCCTCTCTGATCACCTTCTTCTTGTTAACATGCCTGCAGAAACCTTTCTTGTTATCCTTCACATCCTTAGCCAGTCGCAATTCCATTTGCGCTTTCACCTTCCTGATAACTCCCTGGCATTCTCGAGCTATACCTTTAAACTCTTTCCTGGTCATTTGTCCAAGTTTCCACTTTTTGTAAGCTTCCTTTTTGTGCTTAAGTTCACCAAGGGTTTCCCCTGTAAGCGAGTCCGGTCTCCTACCATGTTTGCCTCTCTTGCTACGCGTTGGGATGGTTTCTTTCTGTGCCTTCAATAAGGCTTCTTTAAAATACTGCCAGCTGTCTTGGACTCCTTTCCCCTTCATGTTAGCATCCCATGGGATTCTGCCCATCAGATCTCTGAGGGGATCAAAATCTGCTTTTCTGAAGTCCAAGGTGTGTATTTTATACTCTCTTTTCTTCCTTTGGTCAGGATCCTGAAATCTACCATCTAATGATCGCTGCTTCCCAGGTTGTCACCCACCTCTACTTCCCCTATTAGTTCCTCCCTGTTTGTGAGCAGAAGGTCAAGCTGCGCACGGCCCCCGGTCGGATCCTTCAGCACTTGTGTCAAGAAGTTATCCAAAAACTTCCTGGATTGCCTGTGTACTGCTGTATTGGTTTCCCAACAGATGTCAGGGTGATTAAAGTCCCCCACGAGAACCAGGGCCTGCGATCTGGCAGCTTCGCTCAGTTGTCCAAAGAAAACCTCATCCACCTGATTCGGTGGCCTATAGCAGACACCAACGACAACATCACTGCTGTTGTTTGCTCTTTTAAACTTAACCCATAGACTCTCAACAGGTTTTTCTCCCTCTTTATACTGGAGTTCATAGCAATCGTAGTGCTCTCTTACATATAGCGCGACTCCTCCTCCTTTTCTCTCCTGCCTGTTCTTCCTGAACAGTCTATACCCTTCCATGACAGTGCTCCAGTCATGCGAGTCATCCCACCAAGTCTCTGTTATCCCAATTAAGTCATATTTCTTGGACTGGGCCAGGGCCTCCAGTTCTTCCTGTTTGTTGCCCAGGCTTCTCGCATTAGTGTACAAACACTTCAGGTAACCAGATGATTGCCCTATCTTCTCCATTTGAGACAGAGGTCCTCCTTTCTTGCTCCTTCCTCTCTGCATTTCTTCCCGGTACCCGACTTTCCCTTTCACCTCAGGGTTTTGGTCACCGTCCCCCGATGAACCTAGTTTAAAGCCCTCCTCACTAGGTTTGCAAGCCTTCCTGCGAATATGCTCCTTCCTCTCTTCGTTAGGTGGATCCCATCTCTTCCTAACAATCCTTGTGCCCGGAACAGAGTCCCATGGTCGAAGAAACCAAAGCCTTCTCTGCGACACCACCTGCGCAACCACGCATTTACGTCCTCAATTCGACGATCCCTGCCCAGTCCTTTCCCTTCAACAGGGAGGATGGACGAGAACACCACTTGCGCTCCGAATTCTTGGATCCTTCTTCCCAGTGCTACATAATCCACAGTAACCAGCTCAAGGTCATTCTTGGCTGTATCATTAGTTCCTACGTGGAGAAGCAGGAAGGGGTAGCGATCGGAAGGTTTGATCAGCTTGGTAAGCCTCTCAGTCACATCCTGAATGTGAGCGCCCGGTAAGCAGCACACCTCTCGAGATTCCAGGTCCAGACGGCAGAGGGATGGTTCAGTCCCTCTTAGGAGGGAGTCCACGACCACCACCACCCATCGTTTCCTTGTGGGCGTGGTGGCCGTGGAACCCCCATCCGTAGGACTACGCATCCCATGTTTTCCAGTAGATGGTGTTCGCTTCTGGTTTCTTCCTTGTGAGGTCCCTTCCAAAGAATTCACCTCTGCAGAGCCTGTGGAGAGAGCTTGAAAGCGATTACTTACCTCTATAGCATCGGGGGATTCCCATGCTGGCCTTTTTCCCCTTCTAGAAGTTGCATGCTGCCAGTTCTCTTCTTGGTCACGTACAGCCCTCTGGTTCCTCTGCCTTCCGTGCTTGAAGGATTAAACGCTGCCTTCTATCGAGGAAGTCTTCATCCTCTCTGATCGAGCGTAGGGTCGACACTTGGGCCTCTAGCCCTCTAATTTTTTTTTCCAAAATGTCGACCAGCTTGCAGTTCATGCAGATGAAATCTGTTCTGTCTTCCCATCACCATCCATCACTGCTGTCCTGGAGAAGGGATTTAAAAGAAAGGCAAGAGAACTTCCCGCCCTTCCCAACTCCCTCTCTAAACTCCCTGTTCGCACTCACCTGTTCGCAAGCTCCTTGGTTGCTTGCCCACTGCCTTATAAAGCCCCTCCCCCTACCAAGGCTCAGCCAGTCAGCAGAGGTTTCTAGAATTGAAACTTTAATTAGAAGCCAACAGTTTCCACCTGCCAATCACAGCCCCTACCAATCATAGCCAATCACAGCACAATCTCCATCAAGGGGAGGGGGAAGGAAAAGGGGAAGTGGGGGGGAAGAAAAAAAAAGCCTCACTCTCAAACACAGGGGAAGATAAATAAATAAACAAAAAACAAAAAAGAACACACACCAACCCTCACTCACAAACACAAGCTCACCACACAGCAAGAAAGCCCCAAACACAACACACACTTCCCTCAAGAGTCCTGTATCTGCTTCTCCTTTACCTGGAGAACTCCCTCTCTAAACTCCCTGTTAGCACTCACCTCTCCTACCCCACATGTGTAACCGCTGACAAATTTCAGGAGTTAATGTTTAGTTTAATAAACGCATTTTTACATCCCTGATACAAGGCCAGTGGCGGCCCATCAATACAGGCGACCTAGGCGGTCACCTAGGGTGCCAAGATAAACTGCTGTTGAGAGCTTTGGAGGCGGGGGCGCCAATTGCGCGCCTATCGTGCATTTCGCCTAGGGCGCCAGTTGCCGGCAGCTCGTCTTGGGCCGCTCCTGTACAAGGCAGAATAGATGCCACCATGCTCTCCCATAGATGTTTGTTTCTGCAAAGCTAAGAGAAATGAATACTTTTTATTAATGAGGTAATTGCTGTTTAATCAAATCCTGCCCTGGGTGGTGCTGTGAGCTGACAAGGATCCTGGAGTGACATTTTCCAGGAAGGGGTGAGGAAAGTGGAGATTAGTTTTCCCTGCATCCCTTTCTGTAAGATACAGGTCTTTTTGGAATGCTGAAGTGAGATGCAGGGAGGAGGGTACATGCACAGATCTATTGGAATGCTAGGTATTTCGGCTTCAGGACAGGAATAACTACTGCAAACAATTTTTTTACTGTGGAAACTGGTGGGGTTTATTTTTTTTGAGGGGAGTGGATGGGCTTTATTAACTAATACAGGAATTACTACTGCTTCTTTCCTCTATGGTAATGTGTGCCTTGGAGAGGTTAGTCTGTCCCTGTAAAGAGTAGTTTTCAGCCAGGATAGATTAGATTGGGATCCTGTAAAGATGATGGTTGGAAACATTACGGTTTGTCTGGACTTCACTTGGAACTCCTTTATACTCCAAGGGATGGACTTTTATCTTTGACTAAAGGGAGTACCACCATGGCCTACCAGCCTGTGGAAGACTGGTGGTTGAGAAGCTGAGGCAGCAGACATGTGTTAGCTCTGGATTGGGAAAAATGGTGTTATAATGCCAAATGTGTTTTGCTCAGTCACTTAGGTCATATCTCCCCTCCTCCCCCCTTTTTCTCTTAAATATATTTTGTCCATTTAGATTGTCCTTTCTCTTTAGGACAGAGATACTCTATTCTCAAACCTGTAAAGTGCGATACATACCAATGGCACTCTGTAAGTAAATTAATCTAAAGAATTCTCAAACTGTGGGTTGGGATTAGGCATATTAAGAGGAGGGTAATTCACTAATTGTGTAATCGATAGAATGTTTATCAACTATACGATTAGTCAGTAAGGGAGGAAGCACTCAGTCCCAGCTTGCCCTGGGAGCTACCCCCACTGTGTCTCTGCAGTTTAAATGTAGTAGAAGCCAGGCTGCCTGCCTGTTTGGCTCTTACTACATTTAAACTGTAGAACTACAGCAGGGTAGCTCCCAGACCCAGAGTGAGCTGGGACTGAGCCAGGCTTACTCAGTCCCAGCTTGCACTGGGTCCAGCAGCCTCTGTCTGTGGGGAGTGCAAATGAGGAGCTGGGGACCCCCCTTACAGACAGGAGCTGCTTTGTGGCAGCCTTCCTTGGCCCCTCCCCAATGCTGCTGCCTCTGATGGAGGCAGCAGCATGTGAGGCGGGCAGGCAGCACCACAGAAAGGGTGCTGGGGGAAGCCAACTTTTAAGCTTGCCCTCCCCATCTCCTGCTCCCCCCTTGCTGCCTCTGATACAAAGGTAGCAAGGGGGGGAAATGTGAGTAGCCAACTCGACTAACTGATAAACCTAGGCTTATTGGTTAATCGACTAGTCAACTACTTGCTTACATCCCTAGTCTAGATTCCAAAATGGATCATGATTCTGTTTTAGTGGGGTCATCAGGGCTGATATGTGAGACTTTCTGAGGCTTGGGGCCAAAGCCCAAGTCTTTAGGTTTGGGCAGTAGGGCTCAGGTTACGGCTTGATCCCTGGACAGCGAGGCTCTCTGCTTGAGGCTTACACACTTTGGCTTTGGGCTTTCCATCCCTTTGCCTTGTCCAGGATGTTAGGGTTCAGGCTTGGTCCACCCTCCTGGGGTCATGTGGTAATTTTTGTTGTCTGAAGGGTGTCGTGGTGCAATGAAGTTTGAGAACTGCAGATTCATTACATGGTTTTGTGCTACAGGCTCTAATCTTTTCTGGGGGTGTAATTCCCATAACTTTATTTAGGAGCGTTTAAATGTGCACTCATTAAAAATAGCCTAGATCTTGAACTTCCTGTCATGAATCCTGTTCTCCCTGCCTTTTGATTAAATGTGTATTTTGTCATTTGCATGGTGTTTTTAAAATAAATGAAAATGTACCTTTAAAACTCTGGATTAAAAAATCGAACTCAGGTATTTAAATCTTCTGGGCATATCCTTATGACTCAGAATATTCAGGTGAATAAATGTCTCAGGCTGGTGTGTCAAAATGTATTGCATCTGAAATCTTGTGGGCTTTTTTTGGCATGCTAATGGAGTTAGTACTTCACAAATGAATATGAGCCAAGCTAGCCAAGTCTAGCTTTCCTTTTCTCCTCTTGCACACATCAAGGAGATAGATGACTTCAATGGACTGGGAGGATTAAAGTATTAAAAGCTGAAATAGACTGCAAACCTGTTGATTGCCTACGAGGACAGAGTTTCTTCTGGTGCGTGAAGACTGTTAAAGTGTGTTTTAGCTAAACCGTTAAACTCATTTCTTCTCACCCATGGTATTATTTTAAGGTAGAGGTGGGAAATCTTTTTTGGGGAGGGGACCACTGGCTCACAGAAAAGTCTGTCGGGGGCTGTGCACAGGTGAGAAGCAAAAAAACAAACAAACCCTCACTGATGTGTCCCCTGACTGAGAAGGCCCCACGTTCCCCTTGCACACCAAAGCCTATGGGAGCCCAGGCTATAAATTTTGTGTGCTCCAGCCCTGTGATGGGGGAGGGGGCTAGAGTGCCAGTGTGGGCTCCCCAGCGCTGGTGGGGAGCCCTGAGCTTCAAGGGGTGGATCCAGGCAAGCCGGGGGCCACATCCAGCCCTGCGGCCTGAGGTTCCCCACCTCTGCTTTAAGGAAACAGGGCTCTGTGACATTAAGTTTGGGATGTAAATCATACTTCAGACCTAAATAATGTTTAAATGCCAAGATTGGTCTTTCAGCTTTGAGGTTGTATATTTGATAGGCAATCTGGAGGCTAGTGTGTTTGGATATACTATTTACTTTACACCTGCACAATTTTGGATATTTATGACCTTAGATGTGGGCTATTTTTACTCACCACTTAATCTTGAAAAGATTTTCCAAGTTTAACACAGCATATTTCAATAGCATCAATGTTACTTACCTGCTTACAACATTAATACTAAATTCAATCCTGCTAGGACTTTAAAACATCATGTCAATAAAGAAAAGTGCCCCCATAGAAAACATTGTTACATAACAATAACAACAGAGGTATTTGTCAGTGGATCTGTCCTACTAATAGAAATCCTTCAGTAATGCAGTGATGTAAAATATCAAATGTCTGGGCCTAGTGAAATTTGGGGAGCACTTACAAATATCTGGAATCTGATCCAGGTAGTGAGGCAGCCTTCTTTGATTCTCTTCAAACCTGTGAATTGGGTATGAGTTGTTCTACCATCTCTTTCATATGTTAAAAGCATGTTAAACTTAAGGAGTGAAAAGTTAGACCATGCCAGAGCTGTTTGCCTGTGAGAAATTAATTTGGCCACTTTCTGCACATGAGTTATGAAAAAGTCTTTAATGACCTGATATTAAAATTTCCCATAGGATCCCTACCTTATTCAGTGCTCAGGATGGATCTGCCCCCTTCTTCCTGGGGAGATAAATCAGAGTTGTTTAGTGATGGAGACTTGTCTGTAGGACTCTGGTCCCATTTGTTGCAGAAGTTGAATGGAAAAAAGGAGGGAACTGCCGGAAGAAAAAGGATGGTCTCATGGCAAAAGTAGCTGAATGCCACTCTGGAGAAGTGGATTTTATGGTTGCCTCTGGCCAACTCAAGACTCTAAGTCTGATTTGCAGACGTGCTTAGCATTCAACAGCTAAAGCTGAAGTCAATAGGAGCTATGCTTTGAATGTGTGTTGCTATGTATGCTGAAAAATCTGGCCCTACGGGACACCCAAAATTAATGGACACTTTTGACCTTATTCTGTCTGAGATTCAGACCCATGTCTGTAAAATTGGGTAATTATACCCCTCTTCTCACATGGATGTTGTAAAAATAAATTCTCTGTGTATGAAGTTCTCAGCTATGGAAGTGGTGAACCCTAGAAAAGCCTGGGAGGACATGGAAAATTCTGTATTCAGAGCAGAGTTTGAGTAACATGCAGTAAATGAGGCCTGAGGGCCATACATTGAACAATGAGAGGAATATATTGAATAGTTGACAAGAAGCAGATAGGCATCCATGTTAGACTGTATCTGCAGTAACTAGGAATCCTGTGGTGCCTTAACTTGTGCCCATATAAATGTTAGTTTTTAAGGTGCCCAGGACTCCTTTTTATTGATTAGCTGCTCGTTTAGTGAATACTGTCCATCTTGAGGCAGCAGTCTTGTAGAAGAAAGTAGCATATAACACACAAGCTGTATCGTAATTCACATCTATGAGAAGACTGAATTATGATTGCCCTGGCAATCATATATTTGAAATTTTCCAAATTGAGTCCTTGACTTTTTTTCAATCATAACATTCGTCTAACTTCACTTTGGGATGTAATGGTGGGGAGTAAATGATCCAAGATGATATTTTAAAATGGGGGAAAATAAATTTTAAATTTACAAACTGCTGCTGCTAAAGCAGTTTGTAAAATTCATGATAAATTATAGAATATAATTATGAAACAGAATAATCCTTGTTTTATAAAAACTGCCCTCTTAAACATACAGTAAGTTCTATAATGCCCCTAATCAGTTTGGTAAAGCAAAAAAAATCTACTAGAATTAAAAAGTAAAACAATTACATAACCAGGCTTTTACAAATATTATTTCATATTTCAAATTCCAAAGCATACGGAGCACTTAGTCTGCAGGTGAGAGACCTCCCTTGTGCAGCACCCTTGGGACCTGAGTGGTCCCGAACCATGCAGTTTGCAGGACCAGGGAATGTCAAGGCTCCCCTCGTGGCCTTGCACCTCCCTGTCAGCCCTGCTGCCCCTAACCCTGCCAGTGTTGCACTGCTGCCTGGGGCTGGGACTGCACTCACCATTGGGGGTGCCAGTCTGGGCTGCTCTCCTGGCCACTTGCCCTGCTGCCTCTGGCTGGGTCAGAGCCCCAGTTCCTGCTGTGCTGATCCCATTGTCTCTGATCAGGGCAGGGCTGCGTTCCCTGTTCCACCGGCTGGGGCTGAGCTCCTGGGGGCTGGCCTTGCTGCCTTCAGCCCAGCTGGAACTGTGCTCCCTGCTATGCTCACCCAGCTGGAGCTGTGCTCCCGGCCCCCAACCAGGCCCCCAACCAGCTGGTATTACGCTCCTGGACACTGGTCTTATTGCCATTGGCCTGGACGGGACTGTACTCCTCGCTAGGACCATGCTTCCTGCCACAACCATTGCTGGGGCTGTGCTCTCCACCATGTTGGCCTCACTGCCATTGGGGCTGCACTTCCTACTGCCAGCCAGGGCTCTCTGGTCTAGCATTATCTGTGGTCTTGCTCCCGGACTACAGATGTTGCTGGATTAGAGAGTGTTGGATTTTAGAGGTTTAACCTCTACCTTTTTTCTGTTCTCCTTAAAAATCAGAACTCCCTTTGTGACAGGTGTTTAAAACGTTATCTCTTTATTTTGCACTGTCACAAATTTAGATATTGCTTCTCTATGGATTCCTAAATACAGTAGTAAAGATACAAGGTTTCCTGGGAGGAGAAAGAGACTTTCTCTATGCCAAACTGTCTGATCACTGTCCACAATGAAGACCTATCAAAATAGTCAAGAGGAAAGACCAGAATGTCAGATATAATATGTACTATAGGTAGCTATCGGAACAATTAGTATTTTGTCTAACTTAAGTAGGAGCTGTCCTGTCCTTTCCCAAGTAAATAGCGCTGAGAGGTCTTCCCGCAAATGAACTGCAATATCCATAAAATTACTAACATTCAGATTTTTTCCGTTTTCATTATTTTCTTCATTTTCTACCCTTTCATCAAATACCTTGTTCCTTTATCACTATATTTTTGCTAATTTTTTTCTAATGTTCCAGTGACTTTCTGTATCTTATTCCTTCATAATCATCACATTTGCTGCTGTTTTTCTGTTATATTCTCCTCTCTGTTGTTCTATTTTGCTCACTCCTTTTACTCCTGGAACTGGAACTCCTTGCCTGAGGATGTGATGAAGGCTAGGACCTTAACAGGGTTAAAAAAAGAGTTAGATTCATGAAGATTAGGTTCATCAATGGCTATTAGCCAGGATGAGAAGGAATGGTGTCCCTAGCCTCCTTTTCTCTGGAGATGGGTAACGAGAGGGATCATGTGAGGATTACCTGTTGTGTTCCCTCCCTCTGGAGCATCTGGCATTGGCTGCTGTTGGCAGACAGGATACTGGGCTAGATGGACCGTTGGTCTGACCCATTATGGCTGTTCTTATGTACTGCATGTTCTTCCTCTCCTCCTATCATTTTTATTGTAACCCTTTTTTGTGTTCCCCCACATCTCTCTTGCTGTGTCTTATCTTAGGTTTGATACCAACTTTTTTTTTCTCTTGTTTCCCTCCCTCCCTCCCTCCCGTATTTCCTTAGGTGCAGCAGCTACTTCTCTTCCCCTTTCCCTTTTTGTGTTCACAATTTTTCACCCTTTGTTTAGAGTCTGGAGATGAGAAGACTGAGGGGGACATATGTTTTCCAAGTATCTAAAAGTTTGTTACAAGGAGGAGGGAGAAATTCTTCTCCTTGACCTGACTATATTGACTCAGTTATGTCAGTTTTGAGGACTGTACTTGATTTGGTGATTCTGTACCTTTTCTGTTTGCCTCTGCATCAGAGGCAGCAGCATGGCGGGGGAGAGGGAGGGCAGGTAGGTAGGATGCCGGAGCAGCCCTGTCCACAGTGGTCTTGGGCCTCCTGCAGACAGAGGCTGCTGCCATCCCTCTCGTGGCAGGGGGGTCCCTGGGAGCAGGGCCGGGAATTCACTGGCTGCCAGCCCTGCCCCCTGGGACCATTGAAAATCATGTAACCTATAAGATTTGGTGCAGTTACATGATTATTAAATTAAATGCCATCTGACAGGGCTCTGGGCGGGTGCATAGAGTACCACCTCTTCCTGCCTGTCCCAGCACAGAGCTGCAGCAGCTCTTAGGGCCTGTCTTCCATCCTGGACACATCACCTGATCAATTGTTTACGGCCAGGCCCTAAGATATTACTGGATTTACTCCAATCCCACAGACAGAGACAAATACCTACAGGATTTCTATCAGGCATTCTTAAAACTAAAATACCCACCCGGGGAAGTAACAAACAGATTGACAGAGCCAGACAAGTACCCAGGCATCAGCTTCTTCAAGATAGGCCCAACAAACAAAATAATAGAACACCACTTGTCATCATCTATGGCCCCCAATACATCATTAACAATCTACAACCTGTCCTGGAAAATGACTCCTCACTCTCACAGGCCTTGGGAGACAGGCCAGTCCTCACCTACAGAGAGCCTCCTAACCGGAAACAAATTATTTCCAGCAACCATGCATCACACCTCAGACACACTCACCCAGGAACCCACCTCTACAATAAACCTGGGTGCCAACTCTGTTTGCAAATCTATACAAGCGACAGGACTTATCCATATAAGCCACCACATCCACCAATGTGATCTATGCCATCAAGTACCAGCAATGACCCTCTGCCATGTGTATTGGCCAAACTGGGTAGTCTCAGCGACAAGGGATTAATGGATGCAAATCATATACTTGGAATGGTAACACACAAACTAGTTGGTAAGCATTTTAACTTGCCAGGACACTAACTGATGGATTAAAAGTGGCCATTCTCTTACTGAATAATTTCAGGAACCAACTAGAGAGAGAAACTGAGGAACTGGCTTTGATATGCAAATTTGACACATTGAGCCAGGGACTAAAAAAAGACATTTTTTTGGATGGGCTGTTACTTTTAATGTCATTTGGGTGTTGAATATATCAGACAGTCACAGCCTACTCTATTAGCCTTATTTAGCACAGACACTTTCGTTGCTGGTGGGGTTTTTTCTCCTTTTCCTCTCCCCTCTTTTTCTGCTTTATATTTGACCCTCTGTGCCTCTTGCTCCATATTTATCTGAAGAAGTGGGTTCTGAAGAAGTGCTCAGAAAAGCTCATGATACAATTTATATTTTTTGTTAGTCTTTAAGGTGCTACAGGACCACTTGCTTTTTAAGCCTTTTTTTGTTTTGTTAAAGTTTTCAGAATAACATGGCTACCTCTCTGAAACTGTTATGTAGATTGATAGCATATTCTTATTGTCTGAATGCAATGGCAGCTTTTATTGTGAGGCTCATTTTAAATAATCGCGTGATCATAAGTGAATAGTTGACCTTTGAATCATAGAATCATAGAATACTAGGACTGGAAGGGACCTCGAGAGGTCATCGAGTCCAGTCCCTTGCCCTCATGGCAGGACCAAATACTGTCTAGACCATCCCTGATAGACTAACCTACTCGTAAATATCTCCACAGATGGAGATTCCACAACCTCCCTGGGCAATTTATTCCAGTGTTTGACTACCCTGACAGTTAGGAACTTTTTCCTAATGTCCAACCTAAACCTCCCTTGCTGCAGTTTAAGCCCATTGCTTCTTCTTCTATCCCCAGAGGCCAAGATGAACAAGTTTTCTCCCTCTTCCTTATGACACCCTTTTAGATACCTGAAAACTTCTATCATGTCCCCCCTCAATCTTCTCTTTTCTAAACTAAACAAACCTAATTCCTTCAGCCTTCCCTCATAGGTCATGTTCTCTAGACCTTTAATCATTCTCGTTGCTCTTCTCTGGACCCTCTCCAATTTCTCCACATCTTTCTTGAAATGCAGTGGCCAGAACTGAACACAATACTCCAATTGAGGCCTAACCAGCGCAGAGTAGAGCGGAAGAATGACTTCTTGTGTCTTGCTCACAACACACCTGTTAATGTATCCCAGAATCATATTTGCTTTCTTTGCAACGGCATCACACTACTGACTCATATTCAACTTGTGGTCCACTATAACCCCTAGATCCCTTTCTGCCGTACTCCTTCCCAGACAGTCGCTTCCCATTCTGTATGTATGAAACTGATTGTTCCTTCCTAAGTGGGGCACTTTGCATTTGTCTTTATTAAACTTCATGCTGTTTACTTCAGACTATTTCTCCAATTTGTCCAGGTCATTTTGAATTATGACCCTATCCTGCAGATTAGTTGCAACCCCTCCCAGCTTGGTGTCATCTGCAAACTTAATAAGCGTACTTTCTATACCAATATCTAAATCGTTGATGAAGATATTGAAGAGAGCCGGTCCCAAAACAGACCACTGCAGAACCCCACTTGTTCTGCCTTTCCAGCAGGATCGTGAACCATTAATAACTACTCTCTGAGTATGGTTATCCAGCCAGTTATGCACCCAACTTATAGTAGCCCCATCTAAGTTGTATTTACCTAGTTTATTGATAAGAATATCATGCGAGACCTTACTAAAGTCTAGGTATACCACATCCACCGCTTTTCCCTTATCCACAGTAAACATGGGAAAGAATCAGCAGTAAACATGGGAAAGAAGAGTGAATGTGGTGTTAACTTTGACTTAACATCTTAAACTTTGCTGTGATGGTTTCATGTCAGGCATCTAGTATGCATCAACCATAGCTGTTCCACAACAGATACATTCACAAAAATGCTTAAATATTTATACTGCCGTACATTACCGTGGGGTCTAAGGGCCTTCCACATAAAGCGATTACCAATAGCAGCATCTCTAGAAGTTCTTCCTCTTTTCCGATACTTTTTCAGTTTATAGTATCTTTATTTGGGACACATTTCTTTTTGGAGAAGTGGGGAAGGGGTGACGTGTGGTGACCATAATTCTGATTATGGTGAAAAAAATCTATTAAATAGGAATGTTTTACATTATTTCCTGTAACTTAATCTATTCTCCACTTGAAGCTATTTCCACTGCCTGAAAACTTAGAGTAGTTTTATCTCCAGATGTCAGGTAATTTGTTCTGGGTTTCATCCTCTGCATTATTTCAAAGGCACCAGTCTGTGTTTCAGGTTCATAGGTGGTCACTTTGTATCTTGAAAGAGAAAATGCAAATTTGCTCAGTCTCGAAAACTTGTATATTTTAAGTTTAATTTTTTTAATCAAGTTGGGTAGTGATCTCCAAGATGTTTTCTGTGCAACTTCCTGTGAAGCTTCTTGAGATGCCACGCCACTGGTCCGTATTCCAAGGCTAAAAATTGTGAAAATAATCTATGTTTACAAAACACTACAGTTGATCTGTTTGTTTAAACCCCTTTTCTCCTTTTTTTTCATCTCTCAGAATCTGTCTATGACCTCCTCCCAAAGGAGTTGCAGTTACCACCCTCCAGAGAAACATCTGTAGCATCCATGAGCCAAACAAGTGGTGGTGAGGCAGGTTCGCCTCCTCCAGCTGTAGTTGCTGCTGGTAAGCATTCCACTTTGTTCAGTTATAGCCTTAAGATGTGTAGTATTCTGGCCAACATGAACAGTGCTGGCAAAGTTTGGAGTTTGAGACTATAATGAAAAAATGAGGTCATTCTAGGAGACTTCTAACAATAAAACTAAGTGATATACATTACAATAAATTTTACTTTAATCATTACATGCATAATATTTGTAAAAGCAAGAAATTTAATTCTGTGTTTTTTCTACTTCAACAATATAAGCATGTATTAACTCCTAGAATGCACTCTGTCTTCAGATGATGTAAGCACCAATTTTGAACTGAATCAATGTGTGTAAAACAATGAATTCCACCTAGGATAGAATATGAGATGGTATTTTGGCCTTTAGTCTTTTATCCGGATTTAGGAAGAAAAATACCATGTTTTCCTTTGTATGGCCTGAAGAAGCTCTCAGTATTAAACCACAATGAGATATTTTCTATTGTTGCATGTGCTGTAATCATTTTATTGCATGTTAAAACATTAATATAACTGACTAGTCAATATGATTTTTGTATTTATCAAAAATGTCAGATTTAAATTAAGTTTAGCATTAAGCACATTTCTTTTTATAAAATGTCATCTTGAAGAAAGTGTGGGACATGATACTTAAATTGTGTTATTTACAAAACATTAAGATCATGTAATGCAGAATATTTTAAACTTAAATCACAAGGCCTCCCCTTATCGATTTCTGTTCTTAAAAAAATAAGGTTGAGTTAGTCCATTGCTAAAGATACCGTTTTGGTTTGTGAGTGTGGCACAGTGCTGGCTTGCAAGGCAGAAACTCTTTAGTTAGCCGTATAGACTAGTAAGCATCTTCAATTCAGCAAAAAGGCAAATCAATGATTGTGCCTATGGCTTATACCTCTTCCCTAATGGGCTGAGATTTTTTGAAAAATTGGATCCCTGTAATCTTTCTATTATATTACGTTTGAGAGAAGGTATGTAGAGCTTCAGGTGATGTTCTAGAAAATTAATGTTTGAAGTGGGTGTGCTGGCAGCTGCATTATGCAGCTTTTTTTCTGTAGATTCATGTGCATTAACCTTCTATAAAAAATATTTCCCAGAAGTGCATAGTGTAGTAAACAGACTTCCTGGTTGGGCACTGAAAGGTTTAAATCTGGGGGAGAAACTTTACAGCACTGATCACCATTCATGTTTTGCCAGACATTTTATCTGAGTCTGTGGATTTAATTGTGTACTGTGGAACTGGCAAGTCTTTACAGTTATAAAAAGTGGTAATTTTAAGTGTTTGATTCAAGAGATTTTAAAATGCAAGAGATTTTAACTCCGTTCTTAATAATGAATCTGGTTCAAAGGCAGAGCAACAACTAAACACTGTTGCAGAAACATAGATTTTTACAAAAAACTGTTAGTTAAATCCACAAAGAAATTTAACTGCTAATTATGCTTGCATCTTCACTGAAGCAATATTTGAGCATTTGAGTTTAAACAGAACTAAATGTCTGTTACTACTAGGTTTTCTGCTGACAGTCAATCCAGATCCTTTTAAAAAGCTGAGTGTGTGTGTAGCTATGTTTGGGCTACACTGCAGCATCAATAGTTCAAGTCTATAACAGAGTTTAAAAAAAACCTAGATAAATTCATAAATTCACAGGCCCACCAATGTCTATTAGGAAGGAAGGGCACAGATGGTGTCCCTAACCTGGTTTGCCAGAGGCTGGAAATGGACGACTTGGGATTGATCACTTGATTGATTGATTACCTGTTCTGTTCATTTCCTCTGAAGCCCTTGGCATTGGCTGCTGTCAGAGGACAGGACACTGGGCTAGATGAACCTTTGGTCTGACCCAGTCTGGCCTTCTGTTATTTCCTTTAAAGAAAGCTGAAAGAGAATAATGTAGATCAGTAGTTTATTTGTAAACACTGGAAGAAGATTTGATGTACACTGAACTAAAAAGGGTCTTTAATGGCACTTTGTGGTGAAGCTTTCTCTGTATCAGCATTGTGAGCCAGCTGGCTTTTTAGATTTTACAGGGTTCAGTTAAAAAGCTGGATTGTAAGGAATTGAATAGCTTAGATCACATAAATTTTGTTAAAAATTTGTATAAAACATTAAAGTGTGGATTTCATTACTGATGTCACCTGCCATAAAAGTATTTACAGCTAAGATCAAATTTAGTGTTGCATTAGTCCCTTGATGCCCTAATAAGTGATCTGCACCACTGTGCTGTGCGCACATGTAACAACTGTGATGGTCTCTAATCCAAATTGTTTGTTTAGGGCTTTGAAAGGATCCAAAGGGAGTTAGGTGCTTGTATCTAATTAACTTTCAGTGACAGTTATATGACACATTCCTTTAGACCCCCCCGTAGAAATCACAGGCTACAGTTTCAAGATGAGACAGGAGTCAGAGTCAACATAAGGGTAAAACAGACATAGTGCAATTTAATCTACTATTCATGTAATACACAGTAGTGGTAGCGTTCTTCTCCTCTTTGCCTCCACCATCTGGTATAGATTGGGAGAAGGCTTCTCTCCTCAAAAGAGCCAACTATGTAGGAGGCTGTATTTCTTTCCCCAGCAAATTTGGAACAGTTTTAGAGGTTGTGGGGGGAAGAAACACCACTTCTGTCTCCAAGATTGGGAGAGACTGCTTGGATTTTTCTGGTAAGTTTTTTAGACCAGACAGCCTCAGTTCAAAGCTGGGAATGGGAGAAGAAACATCCCCCCTCAGAAGCAATAGGAGGCAGTGGAGAAGTGAGTGTGAGGCTCTGCCATGGACCCAGTGGTCTGGTAGTGTTACCCAGGAGCGGCCTGAGGCTGGCTGTAGCAGCTGGCGCCCCAGGCAGAAGGTGTGATTGGCGCCCCCGCCTGCACGGCCGTCAATGGCCGTGATGTCATCATCAGGTGACCGGGCCGGCACCGCCCTGGGCGACCGCCTAGTCTGCCTGGGCTCATGGGCCGCTCCTGGTGTTACCACGAGATCCCTGAACATTCTCTCACTGCTGCTGCATCAGTGTCAGTGAACTTGCTGCACTCCCTCCAAGCAGACTTCTGATCTGCCACTCAGAGGTGAGATGGAGCCTGCGTCTCTTGTCCTTCCTACGGTCTCTTGCATACAGCGACCCTCTTTCTCAGAACATGTTAAGATTTGTCCAGAGCAAAGAGATGAATTCTGAGATGGGCATTCTTGGAAGCTCTGCCTCCCATCCTTTGCCCTTGACCAAACGTCAGCAGGGTGGGGAACACAGTAATCCATATTCAGTGGGAGCTTTGGGAATTTAGCACTGAGGACTGGAGTTAGTAGTTTTGAGCCCACACCTGGCTTGCCTGCAGCATGACACATGCCTTCTTTTGACTGTTTTGGAGGGATTGATCCTCCCATTCCTAGGGGAGTCCAACTTTCCAGTTGTGGTTGGTTACACTTGCCCAGCCCTCTCCATTTCTCTCTCCATGCCCATGCAGGAGTGGTTTGTTTCTCCTCCTACACTCAAAATTCTCCAAGTTCCTAAGGAAAGGGAGCGCACGTGCTTCAGTCAGAAGGCCACTGTTCCTCTGTCTTTGGAAGGAAGAGTCTTCCCCTTTAGGTTCCTTTTTAGGTGCACCACTCTATTGCAGAGATGGGCAATGATTTTTGATGGGGGGCTACTCCAAAAATTTGGTAAGTGATCAAGGTCCACACTCTTCTGTGATATTAATGGAGGAGGTGTGGGGTCTGGGATGGAGGTTGCGTGCAGAAGGCAGCTTGCGGTAGGTGACTGGGTGTAGGGTCTGGGAGGGAGTTCTGGTGAAGGAGGGGATGTGACCAGTGTTCTCTCTAGCACAGCTTCACTGGTGATTAATCAACCCTGCCCTGAGCCTCTGAGCTTAGAGCACTGGAACACTGGGTGTGACCTGGTGCAGGAGAGAGTGCAGGGTCAGGGAAAGAGTATGAGCGCAAGAATGAGGGTGCAGAGGGTTTGGGTTGTGACCTGGGGAAGGGAGTTGGGTATGTGGGAGGGGGAGAGGCCCCAGGTATTGGCTTAGTTGGCTCCCAGCTAGCAGGATCCTCAGGTAGGCTGCCTGCCTGCTACGCCACTCCAAATGGCTGGCTGTGGGGACCATGTGCATCTCTGCAAGCCGCACACCCCTTGAACTCTCCACATGTTGCCTGCATTGCAAGCATGGCCCAGACAGCTCCCATTGGCTGGTTTGTAGCCAGTGGGAGCTGCAAGATTGTGCTCCGGGTAGGGGCAGCACATGAAGCCCCCTCCTTCCCAGGTGTGTGCAGAGATGCACATGGCCCCTATACCCAGCCGATTGGAGTGGCATGTGGGGCGCAGTAGGCAGGGATCTTGTCCCAGGCTCCTGCTGGAGCCGCGGGACAGTGCCGGGTCAGATTCTACTCACTCCTGCATTGTCTGCCCCAGTTATCTTAGGGTTGTTGCAGTCTCTTCAGGCAGCTGTCTCAAATGTTCCTGACTCTTGCACTGCAAGGAGTCTACTGGGATGAGGCTCCAATTCTGTTAATTGGGGAGGTCAGTCTAGGCTCCCTGTGTCTATTGTAGGGAGACAAAGAGGGAGTGTATGCACTATAGTTTAATTAAAAACAGATTGGTTGTTCACCTTGATCATCTCTTAGGAAAAGTGATTAGTAAAAGAACACAGACATACATTCAAGTGCCTGACATTGAGGAAACAGAAAAGTTAGGAGGGAAGGTGACCTTGGAATCTTAGAGTTCCACTATCATAAGCCTGTTTTGTTCTTAAATCTTTCTAGTGTTTTGTGTAAATCTTTTGTGTGATACCTTATTTATCCTAAAACCACAATGTATTTTGTAATGTTGTAAGTCCAAACCTACTCCAAATGTACGTGAGCCCATTAAATAAATTCTTATTTTTTAAGAGGGGGGGTTACTAAATGCTAGACCCATTTTTTGGTATATAGTGTAAAAATAACAGTGCAGGTACACTTTACTAGAAGCAATGAGAAGATTAAATCATAGGGAATGATCAGAAATAATTTTTAATTTAAGATTTAACAGAATTTGTTTTCTGCTTTCCTAGTCACAGGGTGACACCGTATCTGGCTGAAAATCAGATTAGTGTATGGATTTTCCATCAGGTACTTTGCTCTGAGGTTTTGTTCCATGTAAATGCATTGCATAAAAATCTTGCTGCAGCTAACTCTTCAGATTTTTGGAGGAGCAGGATGGGCTGTTTTCAGTTATGAGGGCCTGACAGAAACAGACTTCTAGTTCTACTACTGTATTTAGCAATTGTTTAACAAGTGTACAGGTCACTTTAAAAATGTTGAAACTGAATTTTGATAGTTGGATTTTCATGAACACATCTATTAATTTTAATATAAGTGGTACAATGTGTATCTCCTATTCATCAATTCAGATGAAGAGTTTTACCCACTCTTTGAATGTCAATCAGGCAAGTATAACCAACTGTGAATCCAGAATTTTGTGCTGCAACGTTGACATCCTCAGCTTCTTTCTCAGGTTTCTAGTTGTATCACACATTCAGAAAATAGAAGAAAAAGGGACTTCCTATATGCATCAGCACTAGGGACTAGATTGTGAACTCTTTGTATAGACTGATGCATGTGGGAGCATCTTCATACAGAGGGTAGGAAAAAGAGTAACGTGAGCTAGTCTGAGCATATTTCCAACAAGAAATGTGGATCACCTATTGGCATCTTTTGACGCAGACCCAGATGAAGAAGCACTCTCGATCTAAGCTATAGTTGGAGTGATTACTTACATAGACCAGCAGCTGGAGCTACAGGAAATCACACTTTGGATGTTGCTGGCATGAGCAGGTATAAACCTTGGTGGGATATTCAGATTTCTCAATTTGATGAGATTTTTCACATTGGAGGACATGGATTTGTACAAAACTGATTTAAACCTTTATCTTTTTGTTCAAAATGCTAATCTAAGTCCCTTCTCTTGAGTTCCTTTCTAGTAGCAAGTAAAAAATGCTCTGTCACCTTCTATTTGGTATGCTTCAAATACAAGCGCCCCTGTTCCTAAGTAAGTTTCTTGCTTTTTTGAAAGTAAATGTGAAGGGTGAACCTTTTCTCCGAAAAAGTCCTTTCTACCCTTGCACAGAAAACCTCCAGGGAATGTCTTGACCGCCAGCTGGAGTCCTGTTCCTTCTTCCTGCTGTAGAATCTTGACAAAGGACAGTTTGCAGCTCTTCAGAGTGCAGAAAGGAACACTTCCTTTCCAGTATTTCTGCTTGATCTCTTGTTCTCATTTTGCCATTGTGGGACTAGATCCTTCTTCCATATTTTTTCCTCTCAACCATTATAGACAACCTTCCTGTAGCTAATTGGTTTTCTGGCTATTTTCAGTTCCCATCTCAACTTTCCTAGTTCTAATAAAACAATCAATTTGTTTTCTTACTGTAAACACCTAGGACAAAAACTGCATTCCCTGAAGCTTGTTTAAGAATGCTTTTAAATCACATCTGCCACATATAGGAAGTAATCAGTCAGTCAGGTTGTGTGATGTTTTTGTGCAAACAACATACAAACACAAATGATATTGGTGTCTTGGGAATAATATTAGACCTGGGTGATCAAATTTTCCCTGAAGATATATCTCAATACATGTTCTTCTTATATATCTCCGTACCCAAAAAATTAAAGACAATCTGTGTGATTGTCAGCTGTCATCCACGCAGTACAAGGTGTTATGTGGCAAGTGGAATTCTAAACAGAAGGAAGAATACTTCAGGATCTTCAAGAGTTTGTGTCTGTGGCATGGGCTAATTGAAACATCTGCTGTAGTGTAGTAGTTGCTAAAAAGTTACATTTATATTACAGCTAGGGATATATAGACTGTTCCTTTCTTTAAGGTACACAAGGAAGCAGGTTTAAAGATGTAATTTAACTTTTCAGGGGTGGAGAGAGAATACTCTATAATACTTGTGGTAATCATTTTTGTACACTTAATTCAGAAAATATTTTGCTGCCCATTAAAAGCTCTGCAATTAGTCACTTGTTCCATCTTGCAGCTGTACACTAGAGATTAGGTTCATTTTCTTCTTCCATAAAACTGAAGAAGTTTTTGGGTAATACTCAGATTAAAACATCCAAATCAGTTAAAGGCAAATAAAACTTAAAGTGGAAACTGAGTCTTTGCAAAATTGGACCCAGGACATCATCTTTTCTTATGCTTTTTTCCATTTACCTAGAGCAGAAATGTCTTGTATTTAGTCTAGATGAACTTCATAGCCAGTGTCAGACACTGGTCCTTCCCTTTGATCTGGAAGCAGCTATCAGAATTTTGAAAGGAGATATGAGGGCTAACATAGCAAGTTTGAGAAGTCTCGGGGGTAGCCATGTTAGTCTGTGTCTGCAAAAAACAAAAAAAGGAAGCCTGTGACACTTCAGAGACTAACAATTATTAGGGCATAAGCTTTTGTGAGCAATACCCACTTCATCAGATTAATGGTTTTGGTCTGGTACAATGTCTTGAAAAGCTTTCAATTCTTGAGTTTCATAGTCACGCAGAAAACCATCACTTCATTGACAAGACAACAGATGAATGATCAGGAAGTGCCTTTCCATATGTTTCAGGGGAGGAAATTTCAGGGGGACAAACTTCAGAGAATGCACAGCTTTGAGGAAAAACATCTACAGCAGGTTTGTTTCATCCAAGAAATCTCTACAGCTTCTCTTTTTACAAGGTTAATATACGCTGTAAAACTTTTTAGGCAAAAGTTTGCTTCTGGCTATATGTTAGTACAGTGCTTAGCATGCTGGGGCCTCTGGGCACTGTTGTAATACAAATAATTTCTGAGCAAACTATTTCTAAACTGCACTCCCCAGTATGTCGCTTCTAGGTACACATTATTATGAAGATAGATCCAGCAGTCCAGGAGAGGCCAATGTCTAATTTGCTTGGAGACTGTTAAGGCAAGAGTGTTCCATCATCATTCCAAACTATGTGTATAATGGTGATATGTACTGGAAGAGTCTGAAGAAAAGAGAGTTTCTCATTAACACACTTTCCAGTTAATGGAGACTTCTGTTCCCTCTAAGTTTTAAAAGTACGGTGGAATTAGTTGCAGACTTGTAGTCCAAGGTTGCTTTCTGCCTTCTCTTAACTGTTGTATAGCCAATAAAGCCAACCCATTAAGAAGGTTTGGCCCTAGCTCATTATGAAAGTTTCCAGTTCTTACTATCAGACTAATGGAAAAGCAAGCACAGGAGAAAGAAGACTAACCTAGTGTGTAATTTCCTGGGGAGAAATTCCTTGTCATAGTTCTATAAAAACCTCACTTAGTCCAGCACATTACTATATTTTTGGAAGGAACTGGTGGATATGAGGAGCCAAGAGATCGTTTCCTACCTGGAGATGTTTGTTATAGTCCTGATCCACCAGTTAAGACATTACACAATTATTCATTTTAAGATGGCTTGGCTATGTCAGGAAGTTGGGGAAAGGAAAGGCGAGAGCTGGAAAAGAGCAGCTGAGGAGGCGTAGAATTCTGCATGGCTTGCTTGATTGCCTCTGACACAACTCTGAGTGGGAAAACCTACTAAACTGAATTGGTGGAGGAGAATCACTAACAAAAAGTTCCAGGTAAGAAATTACTAGTTTTATATCTCTTAACTGTGTTTGTAAATAATTGGTGGTTGTTTATATAAAAGCAGATTGAATGATGTGTATAATCTAGGTACATAGTACTTCTCGTTTCAGCATGGGAATGTAAGGGAATTGAAACTGTTTGGGGCTTAATGTAAATTAAAATGATTAGCCTATCTTGAATCTTTGTGACATTTTTAATAATTGGTGAATTGGATTGTTTGATTATATTTGCTGGGATGCTAGTTGTTTTCTCTATTAATACTTAACTTGCATTCTAGCTCCGCCATTCAGAGACAGGCATCGTGTGGTGGGTTGTGACAGTGTCTGTCAATAGTGAAGACAAATAGTGCCAGAGACACTTAACCCATCCAATCTCACCCAGGGTGTAGGTCGGTCTTGTTTTCAGACTTCTTCATAAGTCTTTTTCTTTCTTTTTTTTGTTTCTAAATAGTGGATTGATACTGATTGAAACTAAACTTTTTTATGAAGTTTTTGACTTTACATCAGTAATACTAAAAATAAAAAGTAGAAACCCAAAGTTGACATATGAGGAATTGAAAGCAGGTTTGCAGCCACTTTGTAAGTTCTGGTTCATCATTTTTAAACCTTTGGCAACACCAGGGTTGATATTGGAAATTTTATATGTAGTATCCTTCTGCTTTATTCTGAAAGTCAAATATTGCCAACAATATAAAATGTAAGGTATTTAAATAATATTTGTAGAGGGCTGTACTCTGTGCATTAGGCCCATAAATAAGGTCCTACTTGAATTGCAGGTTGATTGTGCAAAAATTGTGACCGAGTTGCAGACAAGACACGGAAAACTGAAAAAGTAATAATGGACCTTATTTGCAGAAATAAAGTCTGTTACTTTCCATGATTTTCTGCTGCTAGGAGCATAGGGCCCCTGCTTTCAGAATTGCAATGAAAGCCTAATATCGCAGAATCAGCTATTTCCGCAATATTGCAAGTTAAGTAGGGCTTTACTTATAAATGTCCCAAACTTTACCCTGTGTGTTGTTGCATTTTCATTTGTCACAAATTGTTTTCACAACTCACTGTAGTAGAGACAGCATGGCACACATGCTAGGCCCTGACAGTTAAGGAGAGTTCTTAATGTCTTGATGACGATAGTGGCTGTTCATGGACAGCAGGTTGGAATACTTGAAAAAGCAAAGTTTATCACATAGAGGCACTTGAAACTTTACAGTTTCTACTGTGGGATGAGATTCACATTCAAGATAGCAGCAATGTTTTAAATGTTGGTAGTGTGGCATTTGTTTCTTTTGAGTGTTTGTGAATCCTTTTGTGAAGAGTGTGAACAAGGGGTTCATGGACTCTCTGTAAGCTGTATCTGAAGATTGCAAGTCCCTCCATAGCAAGCAGCGATCCTCCTATTTGCCATAATTATTTTAAAGGCAGAAAGTCTTGTTTGACTTCACAGGACTATAGAAATATACAATATAGCATGGCCTTAGTTGGGAATTCAGGAACTAATGTTTCTTTCCTTTTTGATAGACAAATTGTTTTAAAACAAAATCTTGTACTAATTTGTACATGGGGGAAGCTCTTAGCTATGCATTTCCACTCTTCATGATACCAGCCCCTGAATTTGGCAGCATGCATTTGTTCCAGATAGGCATTGCATCCCTTTTTCCCACTGCCTGCTTTTGGGCTGCTTTTTGTTTTCAGAAAGAACCTAAATTATTTCAATCCATAGAAAGAAGAGGCTATGAAAATACTGCCCTGAAAGTGAGATGGGCACTTGGGACTTACGAGCAGTTCTCAATCTGTTGTAAGCTGACATGAGTGAACTGATGTCATGACCAACTGGCAATTATGCATCAGTCCTTCTAGAAATATGTCTGAGAAATAGGTGTTATTTCTTGATATGAATTGTAAATTCTAGCACTGGCTAAAGATTTTAGGTTTCCATTCTTGGTTAGTTTAGGTTCTTTCATTTACAAACCACAGAATTGCATCTGACTATTAATGTGCATTTTGTGTTGCCTGAAAGAGAACAGACTATACTTGAATTGCATATACCGTGTGTAAAACAGCTTGTCTTGTATCAATCTGTTTATGTTTATGGAGAAATATTTGCAGAAGCGGAGGATGATCAAGATGCTAAAGGAGTCTCAAGGACGATAATGTCATTGCGGAGAAATTAAATGAATTATTTGCATTGGTCTTCACGGCTGAGGATGCGAGAGATTCCCAAACTTGAGTCATTCGTTTTAGGTGACAAATCTGAGGAACTGTCCCAGATTGAGGTGTCATTAGAGGAGGTTTTGGAACAAACTGATAAACTAAACAGTAATAAGTCACCAGGACCAGATGGTATTCACTCAAGAATTTTGAAAATTCATATGTGAAATTTCGGAACTACTAATTATGGTTTGCAATCTATCCTTTAAACTGTCTTTTGTACCAAATGACGGGAGGATAGCTAATATGACACCAGTGTTTTAAAAGGGCTCTAGATGTGATCCTGGCAATTACAGGCCAGTTAGTATAACTTCAGTAGTGGGCAAACTGGTTGAAACCATAGTAAAGAACAGAATTGTCAGCTATATAGATTAATGTAATTTGTTGGGGGGGGGGAGTCAACATGGTTTCTGCAAAGGGAAATCATGCCTCACCAATCTACCATAGTTCTTTGAGGGGATCAACAAGCATGTGAACAAGAGGAAGCCGTTGAATATAATGTACTTAGAGTTCCAGAAAGCCTTTGAGAAGGCCCCTCACCAAAGGCTCTTAAGCAAAGTACGATGTCATGGGGTATGGATTGATAACTGATTAAAAGACAGGAAACAAAGGGTAGGAATAAATGGTCAGTTTTCAGAATGGAGAGAGAGATTACCAGTGGTGTCCCTCAGGGGTCCATACTGGGACCAATCCTATTCAACATATTCATAAAGGATCTTGAGAATGAGGTAAACAGTGAAGTGGAAAACTTTGCAGATGATACAAAATTGTTCAAGATAGGTAAATCCAAAGCAGACTGTATAGAGCTTCAAACATGGATCTTGGGTCATGTAGGCCAGGGAAGGCTTTGCCTTTCCAAAACTGCCTGTACTGCTCACCTGCCCTGGAGGAGTTGGGGTTGTACTGTGCGGCAGTCCACTCCCTAGCAGCGTAGGCGTGTGTGTTGGGGCCATGGCATGGGGCAGCCCGGGAGTTGGGGCAGGTAAGGGCTGGGGCCATGCCACCCTGCAGCCCCGGCCCTGAGCTGCGGTTGGGAGGAGCTGGGGAGGGGGCGGGTAGTTGCTGTGAAGGGGCATGGTCTTGGGGAAGGGGCGGAGCTTCACCTTGCCTTCCCCAGCTGGGCCTTCATCTGCAGCCCATTCCTGCAAAGGATCTCACAAAACTTAGGCTATGTCTAGACTGCAAGCCTCTTTCGAAATAGGCTTTATCGAAAGATACTTTCGAAAAAGCTTCTTTCGAAAGAGAGCATCTAGACTGCATGCGGAACTTTCAAAAAAGCAAACCGCTTTTTCGAAAGAAATCAGCTAGTGAGTCTGGATGCTCTCTTTCTAAAAAGCCCTGTTTGCTTTCAAGAACGCCTTTTTTCGAAAGAGCACTTTCGAAAAAAGGCGTTCTTCCTCGTGGAATTAGGTTTACCGCCGTCAAAAGAAAAGCAGCGTTCTTTCGATTTAATTTCGAAAGAACGCGGCTGCAGTCTAGACGCAGATGAAGTTTTTTCGAAAAAAGGCTACTTTAAAAAAAAAAAAAACCCTGAGTCTGGACACAGCCTAATGGACAACAAAAAGGCAGATGAATTTTCATGTTGATAAATGCAAAATAGTGCACATTGGAAAACGTAATTCTATCTGTCTGTCTATCTAAAATTATGGGGACTAAATTAGCTGTTACCACTCGAGAGATATTTTGGAGCCATTGTGGATTGTTCTCTGAAAACACCCACTCAATGTGCAGCAGCAGTTAAAAAAGCAAACACTGTTAGGAATCATTATGAAAGCTATAAAGAATAAGATGAGAGAAAATTGTTTTGCCTCTTTATAAAACCATGGTATGTCCACATATTGAATACTGTTTGCAGGTGTGGTAGTCATATCTCAAAGAGATTTTGGCATTAGAAGAAGTTCAGAGAAGGGCAGCAGAAATGATTAGGGCAATTGGAATGGCTGCGTTAGGAGAAGAGATTAATAAGACTGGGAGTTTTCAGCTTGGAAAAGAGAGGAGTAAGGGGGGATAGGATAGAGGTCCATTAAATCATGACTGGTGTGGAGAAAGTGAATAAGGAAAAGTTGTTTACTTCTTCCCATAACACAAGAACTAACGGGTCACCAAATGAAATTATTGGGAAGCAAGTTTAAAAACAAATTAGTCGAAACAATAGTAAAGAATAAAATTGTGAAGCATGTAGAAGAACATAATTTGTTGGACAAAAGTCAACATGGTTTCTGTAAAGGGAAATCCTGTCTTACTAATCTATTAGAGTTCTTTGAAGGGGTTAACAAACATGCGGACAAGGGGGATCTAGTAGATATAGTATACTTGGATTTTCAGAAAGCCTTTGACAAGGTCCCTCACCAAAGGCTCTTGTGTAAATTACATGGCCATGGGATAAGAGGGAAGGTCCTTTCTTGGATTGAGACAGGAAACAAAGGGTAGGAATAAATGGTATATTTTCAGATTGGAGAGGGGTAACTAGTGGTGTACCCCAAGGGTCAGTCCTGGGACCAATCCTTTTCAACTTATTCATAAATGATCTGGAGAAAGGGGTAAGCAGTGAGGTAGTAAAGTTTGCAGATGATACCAAACTGTTTAGGATAGTCAAGAAAGAAGCAGACTGTGAGGGACTCCAAGAAGATCTCACCAAACTGAGTGATTGGGCAACAAAATGGCAAATGAAATTTAATGTGGATAAATGTAAAGTAATGCACACCGGGAAAAATAACCCCAACTATACGTACAGTATGATGGGGGCTAAATTGGCTACGACAAATCAGGACAGAGATCTTGGAGTTATCGTGGACAGTTCTCTGAAAACTTCCACACAGAGTGCAGCGGCGGTCAAAAAGGCAAATAGGATTCTAGGAATTATTAGAAAAGGGATAGAAAATAAGACCCAGAATATCTTACTGCCCCTGTATAAAACTATGGTACGCCCACATCTTGAATACTTGAATACAGATGTGGTCTCCTCACCTCAAAAAAGATATTTTGGCCTTGGAAAGGGTTCAGAAAAGGGCAACTAAAATGATTAGGGGTTTGGAATGGGTCCCATATGAGGAGAGGCTAAAGAGACTGGGACTTTTCAGTTTAGAAAAGAGGAGACTGAGGGGGGATATGATAGAGGTCTATAAAATCATGAGTGGTCTGGAGAGGGCTGATAAAGAAAAGTTATTTATTAGTTCCCATAATAGAAGAACTAGCGGACACCAAATGAAATTAATGGGGAGCAGGTTTAAAACTAATAAAAGGAAGTTCTTTTTCACACAGCGTGTTGTCAACCTGTGGAACTCCTTGCCAGAGGAGGCTGTGAAGTCTAGGACTATAATAGAGTTTAAAGAGAAGCTGGATAAATTCATAGAGGTTAGGTCCATAAAAGGCTATTAGCCAGGGGATAAAATGGTGTCCTTGGCCTCTGTTTGTCAGAGGCTGAAGAGGGATGGCAGGAGACAAATCGCTTGATCATTGTCTTTGGTCCACCCTCTCTGGGGCACCTGGTGCTGGCCACTGTCGGTAGACAGGATACTGGGGTAGATGGACCTTTGGTCTGACCCAGTACGGCCGTTCTTATGTTATGTTCTAAACAGAAGGAAATATTTTGTCATGCAGTGCACAGTCAACTTCTGGAACTTCTTGCCAGAGCATGTTGTGAAGGCCTGGACTCAAAAAAGAGCTAGATACATTTGGAAGATAGATCCATCAATGGCTATTAGCCAGGATGGGCAGGGATGGTGTCCCTAGCCTCTGTTTGTTTGTCAGAAGCTGGGAGTGGGTGACAGGGAATGGATCACTTAATGGTTTCCTGTTCTGTTGATTCTTTCTGGGGTACCTGGCATTGGCTGCTGTTGGAAGTCAGGATATTGGGCTAGATTGACCTTTGGTCTGATCCAGTATGGCTGTTCTTTTCTTCTTCTTTGATTGGTATTATCCCCCATGGTGCTTTTAGAGCATTTTTGTGGTATAATAGGAAAAATATGAACTTCATACTGTGTGTGTGTGTGTGTGTGTGTGTGTGTGTGTGTGTGTGTGTGTGTGTGTAAAATATTAACAATTGCACCTTTGAATTTGAATGTATGGATAGCGAAAGAGAAGTGTATTTGGATTGTTTTAAACGGTATAAGTTTAGCTTGCCATTTGTTTCCCCCATTACTGATACAAAGGGTAACTGAAATACAGTGCAACCCTAGTCCGCTAGGAGAATATATATTTCCTTCAAATTCTCTTTAAAAATATAGATTACTTTATTTTGGAACCTGGTAGTATTTAGGATTAAAGTTTGAAACATTGTTCACTGTTGCCCTTAGATAGTTGTTGCTGTTATCAGCTATTTAGCTTTGTGCTAATAAATATTGTTATAAAATGTATCTGTTGGATTCCTAGCGTACTATTTTAAATGCAGTATACGATCATCATGTGACGTACATGTAATGTGATTTTCAAGACACTAATAACTTTCCAGCTAAAATAGAGACTTACATGTATAAAGTGCTAAATTCTACTGCATTGTTTTTTCCACGTGAATGTCTCCTTAGAAGAGCTCATTTAATGTTTACTTTAATATTATTTTAAAACGTTTATGTAAATAATCCTAAACACTAAATTCTGCAGAATGGTGATCATCTTTATCTCAATTTTAGAACTTTATTATCTGGCTCAAGGGTCAGGTGTATAAATGCTTATTACTTGATTGTTTAAAATCCGTCATGGTCCAGGATCCATTACATACTGATATTCTGCATTCTGTTGTGCATAGTGTTTAATCTGTAAATGGATTGATACCTAAGAAGGGAAAATGTTTCTGTGCAGCAGGATAAGTCTACAGCATTATTGCTGTGTGCTTTATGTATTCTACTTGCAAACCTTGCATGCAATACACATGCTGTGTGCGTGCTGCACACTTGTATTTCTATGTGGATGTGTTTTACAAATACTAAATGGAAACTAATGCTGTTGTTGCTAACAAAACAAGGTAAAAACATGTATGTTAACAGTCTTTCTCAACTCAAAGTGGTTGCAAATCAGCTCCTAAATATTGTCACTGAATTTAATATTTAGATGATTTTTTTTCAATTTTATAAGTGTTTCTAAAGAAGAAGCATTGTATTAATGCATGCTACAAAAGGATAAATTTGTCTTTAAATTTGAATGCAATTCAAAGTGACTGAATCCTCTAGCTTCAGCCACTACATTTACCAAGGAACAAACAGGAAAATGGAACTGGTATCATTCAGCTTGTCCAGGAGGTGGAGGGAGTCTGTTTCTACATATCTAAAAGTAATTTATCGATAGACTTTACTGACAGCTACATTTCTCTTAAAACTTAACACCAGATAGGAATTATTTTTCATGTCACCTAGAACATAAAAACATCAGATTAATTTAAAAAAATCATTTGTAATGATTCTTCATAGGGTTCTGATGCTTTTATTTTAATTACAAATACACTGGTTTTCTCATTTTTACCATACCAGAAAATAAATATGTACGTCATAGGTAAACAGAAAGTTTTTCCCTCTTTTTTAATTCTCTGAGAGTTCTTCAGAGTGGTCCAAACTGGATAAAATACAGATTAATTTCCACATTACGATAATTCTCACCAAGTTGTGTGTCTTATCAGAGACTACTACTACCTTCTAGATTTCAACATCCCTCCCCCAAAAGCCTGACTTCCTCCTTTCAGCAGATGTTAGACTCAGAACTTCAGTAATTACATCTGCTGTTAAACCTATACTTGAATTTCATAGTTAATTTCCCACTGAAGTTTTGTAGTGGTGCTGGTATTTACTGCTTGAGTTTTAATGTGGTCAGCACTGTAAAAATAGGGCTTTCAGCCTAATGTAAAATACAAAGTTCTGTGCGGTATCCTGCAGCAGGCTGCTGTGACAGGGTGTGATCACCGAAAAGACCCTGTGGGGCTGTTTCCCGATGTACTGATATAGTCACTGACATTCGCTTTCTTGCTCTCTGAGGCTCCTCACCACCCTGTCATCTTGGTCCAGATCTCCTGGTCTCCCCCAGACAAAGCACAGAGCTGAGATCACACCCTCTCCCCCCAAAAAGCAATGCAGACACTGAATCACTTCAGCTCTGGGAGAATGCAGTTCAAGAGCACAGAATCAAGGAAACCAACCCCCAAGCAAAGCAAGGAAGAAATCAAAAATAGGCAGATCATAGTGAGTTATAAAATTAAAATAAAAGAAAACGCGTAGCTAGTTCTAACACACTAAAACTTGTTGCAAACTTAGCCTAAAACTATTCGTATTTCAAGCAAGCCTCAAGTCAGAGAAGATTTTTTACTCTGACTTGGCTTCCTGGCTCTCCTTTTTTGGAGCATCACACCAGTCAAAGACCAAGGCATTCATAGCTTTCCAGCTAAAATAGAGACTTCCTTTAGGGCGGGAATCCTTTGTCATACACTTCCCCCCTTTCTATGGAAAAATACCTGGTTAAACTGGTATAGTAGTATAAGTTAGTTTGGACACATGCCTTTCCAGCACAGCTCAAACTTAGAGAAAACCAGATTGTTTACAGGCCATTAAGTTGATAACCCAGTCGTTGAGGTTGCCAGAGCATTGAAAACATCCTTGATGGCTTTCATCTGCATATTTAAAACCATTAATCATTCCATACTCCATATTTCTAACTTTATATACAAGAATGAAGCATACACCAAAATAAGATATACAGATCTAGCAGATTGTGACATTAAAATTGATAGGTTACATGACGTATTTTGTCCAAAAGCTTCTTTGAGTTATGCATATATGTATCCATAAGAAAATTTCATAAACCATGGGGAGAACTGTCACAACTGTGATCATTGAATTTTAACCTTTCTCTTTCCTCATTTGCTGACTGATATGTCAAGGTTCGAGAAATTTATTTAAAAAAAAAACCAAAACCTTTAGTAGGTTGTTCTTGAAAAATTTTCTGTTTTTGTTGAACCCTTAACCCTACTTTCCTTTATCAAGGGCAATCTGATCTGTAGCATTCCAAGTTTAGTCAGTCAAATAATTTTTGCTATAGTAGGTGGGTAGGTAGGTGTAGGATGCTGTTAATGTTCCTAAGGACACTGCGGCATGTTTGAACTAAGAGTTCTGTCCCTTAGTTGGTTCTACATGGCTTTTGATTCTGTATTTAAGGGGACCAGCTAACAAGTCCCTGGAAGTTGAGGATATGTAATCTCATTGTGACTTCTTCAGCCTCTGAGATTCTAGTGGCCTTTTATCTTTCTATTCTCAGCATGCTACAAATCAGTTTTGTCCCTGTTCTGAACTTACACAATAAACAAACCATATCTTAGTGACTGGTACCAGTTCCATTTTGTTTACAATTCAGTTATTTTTAGATTTTATTTCTCATTTTATAATTGATATCTGGAATCAGCAGCAATTTTCTCATTTATTTTCTCATATTTTTATTCCAGGATTTGCCTCTGAAGCAGGGAGTGTCTGCATTAAAAATGACCTGTAGTTCTCTGCTTCATAGGTTAGAAACTTATTTTAATATTTTGTGGCTAAGCACAGTCCCGTCTTTTTCAAAAAAAATTCTAATGATGAATGGTTTAATTGGCATTGAATGTGGACTACAAGCATACATTTTGCATTGGGGTTTCCATTGTTTGAGATAAAGTAGCTTACAGTCAAATAATTAGTCCAACTGAGGCAATAAAAGCCCTCTTGTTTGCTTGCAGCCTTTTTATGACTTAAAAGTTAATGTAAACTTTTGAACTAAAATCAATTAAGTATCATTTGGACACTTCAAAAATAATATTCCATTGCTTAGACCTTGTATTGCTTGAAGCAGTTACATTCTCAAATTTACTAAATTCCAAATTTTCATTTGGGGGAAAAATCAGTTGACAAATCACATTATTTCAATGGGACTGCTATAGCCAGCATAGGTGGAAACGCGTATCTTGTATTTACTTCTGAATTGTACACCGCAGATGCTTCTTCAGCTCCCTCCTCTTCCTCCATGGGCGGTGCTTGCAGCTCCTTTACCACCTCTTCCAGCCCTACCATTTACTCTACCTCAGTCACCGACAGCAAGGCTATGCAAGTGGAGAACTGCTCCTCAGCCGTGGGGGTAAGTAACCGAGGGGTAAGTGAAAAGCAGTTAACCAGTAACACAGTCCAGCAGCAACAGTCAATGCCGAAGAGAAATACAGTCCTGTACATCTCACCACCACCTGAGGATTTGCTGGACAACAGTCAGATGTCCTGCCAAGATGAAGGGTGTGGATTGGAATCAGAGCAGAGCTGCATTATGTGGATGGAGGATTCCCCCTCCAACTTCAGTAACATGAGCACCAGTTCCTACAATGATAACACTGAGGTGCCACGTAAATCACGCAAACGAAATCCAAAGCAGAGGCCAGGGATCAAACGTCGAGATTGTGAAGGATCCAGCATGGATATATTTGATGCCGACAGTGCCAAAGCGCCCCACTATGTCCTTTCTCAGCTCAGCACGGACAACAAAGGCAACTCAAAAGCAGGAAATGGGTTGGTATCTGCATTTTTTTAAAGTTCTATCACCATATGTAACACCAAGCTAATAAAACATACTCCTGATATTTCTCAAGTGTTCTACTCAGGTTCTCACATAAAACATAAACACTCCTACCCTTTTATATCTTAGCTCATGATACATTTCTTCTAGAATTACTAAGCTTTACAAGGAAGTAAAGCTAAGATTTATTGCAATATAACATTCTCTGTGCTTTATTAGTGAGTCAGTCCAGTACTTGAGACATTATCTAAGTTTTTTCCCCCCCAATGGTTTGAGATTCCTAAAGGATACAAAACTTCTTAATTATATGTCTCCATCTGTAAAAAGGCTCTATTTAAAAAAGAGTTATAGGCACTGGAGAGATCTTACAGCTGTTCCACACTATCTTCCCAAAAATACCTTGTTCAGATTTTTATGTGAGGATCTCAGTTGATACGTTTTATCTCCTCTGTCTGTCTGTCTCTTTCTATTTATCAAATAGAGAGAGTGTTGAATATAGAAGTTAATTGCTTATTACGATTTTTCAGCATTTAAATTAACACTCCTTTCACTTTTTGATAAAATGTTAAGATTATATGCTGAACCAAATCTTGTTTTTCATGTGAACTCACTTCTGTATTTGATTTTCAGAAATAAATCTCTAATCCTGTTTCTCTCTGTGCTTCTGGGTTGTATGCATGTGTGTGTTTGTACGTGGGCACGCCAGGGTGGTGGTCTCTCATCTCTCCCACTTCACACTGTTTACTATGTACATTTCAGAAGTTGGTTTAGAGAGAAAACATCCACGAGTTTACAGTATTTGGGGTGTTTTTGTTTTTATACTTGTGGCTTCTTTAGTACTTAATTTTACACTGCAGTCAAGTGGGCAGATTTATTTGTTACTTTTATGTATGTGCTTGCAATGTGTTCTGATGTTCATCACTTGAAAGGTGAACATTAAAATAGAACTGACTGGAAAGATGAGCTTTTCATATTCCTAAGGGAAACAGCCTTTAGTCTGTATCCCCAGGGTCATTGCAGTTCCATACTTAAAATGTTGCTTTAAGAAAGCGAGTCTAAGAAACTCTCCAGAGTGGTCTGCAGCTTCATGGTAGATATCTCATTTGATAAGACGAGAACCGGGCTGAACAAAGGATGTAGATTAAACATTTCCACCCAATCTTTTCCTCCTGTCTTATGCAAAAAAGTACTTAATGAAACAGTTTTTTGTCGGTTCACCACAAATAGTCAGGACAAGTCAGTGAAACAGTCCAACATTCTGGTTGTAAATTCACCAGGAGAAAATTGTATAATAAAGTAAAAAGTTACCTATTTAAAATTTTGCCTTGCAGCTTCTCAGATTAATAAACAAGTTGTTTGGAAAGTTAGAAAACAAGGTTGCACCAAACTTACAGGAAGGAAGGCAATGATCAACTACTATGGAAAGAAATGCTCTTCCTGTGAACAAGAACTGTGTACGCATAGAATTTTTTTCCTCCAGACTATGAGCACAGGCTTAGTAAGCTACAGACTAATAAGCTTGACCTTTTTAGCATTAATAATGAAGCTAGCAAAACTATAATGTTCATTACTACCATAACAGGACATAAGCAGCATGCATTAATAAATGAAAGGTTATGTTTATGTAACTGTAAGCTTTTTAGAACATTTGGGACAAAGTTGATTTATATAGTATATCTAGGTTGTAAGAAAAAATATGAAAGTTCCAAGAAGTAGATTCTAGTTAAAAGTAGACGTTTGAGTGTCTGAAGTAGGTAGTATATGGAAAATGCGGGGTAGGTGGAACATGTATGGCTATTGCACAGAGATGCAGCCCTGCAAACACAGATTGTAGGAGTGACTATAGGTTTTTTTGTTTGTTTTTTGCTTTTCTGCCTAGTGGCTCATATTTTAGCTTCAAGAGAGAGGAAGGATTATGACACTTGCTATATGCCCTAATTCATGGAATGAAAATATTATGGTCCTCAGATGTCTAAGAGTTCATTAGCGCTATTAAAAATAACACTTCCATAGAAACGGAACAGAATTTGTGAAAGCCATTTTAAAAGGCTTTGAGTTTTGTTGATTTTCCAGGGCAAACAGGAGAAATCCTCTTCCTCCATTGGAGTCATGCCTTGTCTTGGTCTCACTATTAGTCTCAAGTCTTCATTTGGAGCAGCTGGGATTCAGATGGCACACATTTTAAATGATCAGAGCAATGAAGAAACAAATACAAATAGAATGTTGAGATATTGAGTGGGCACCATGGAATGTGTTCTAATACAATCATTTAGCTTTGATAATTTGAAATTACCATTCCAGCCTTGGTTCAGAGTTCTTTGTTTAGTTCTGATGCCTTTTAACTAATACTATATATACCATACTGCTTTTGCTGTTTGCAAAGGCATGAGAAATTGAATGCCACTGATTCTAGGAGTAAAAGGTAACTGAATTTAGAAGGCAAGTGAAGAAATACCAGCTCTTCTTTATGGTTGGAACAGGGACAAATAAAAGAGATTCTAGTGAAATATTTTAAATTTTCCCCTAATATAATTAATTAGATTGAAAATAACCATGATTTCGAGAGACTCCTAAGGGGAAAACATTCCAAATAATTGATGATCAGAACCTGTTCAAACCAAAATAACACAGTAAATGTGGAGTATTTTATCAAGAAAGATAAGATATCTCAGGATTCAAAAACAAAATAATTAAAGAAACCACATAAGTAGTCTGAGGAGACTAAAGTATTAGATGTGTGTATATTTTTAATGGGTCATATGCCTATTTTCTCTTCCCATCAAAATTCCTGTGATCTCCAAGTCTCCTTCATTAACCTGTTTAGCTGGAATGCTGAATGTGAGATGAAAATGTGTAACCCATACTATGTTTCTGCACTGAGAATTCTTTTGTGACATTATAGCTAGTTAGGTGAGTTGTAAAGGCGAAGAAATGTGAATTCCAAACTCAGAGCTTTGAGTAATATGACTGTTCATAAAAATTGGATTGCTTAACATTCCTTTTCTGATTTCTATGTTTCATTATGCAATTTAAAATTCTTCATGTCTTCAAAAGCGGAGGAAATTTACTGATTCAAACTTAACATCTCACATTTAACTGCCAGCATACCAGAATAATTTCCTAACAGAGAATGTGGAGAATTGATAATCTTAAAACCTTGAATGTAGTTAGTATTTTTGATTAACTAGGACAGTAATTTAAAGCATACTGCTTTCTAAATTTGTTTACTTTGTATTTCATTGGACTTGTGTACCTTGTCCCAATGATTTCTGTAGGATTAAGAAAAATGGGTGAAAATAAAACTGAAGAGGGTTTATTTTATTTTAGAGAGGGGTGTAAGACCCTCTTTGGTTATGCTGAAGCTGAATAACCAAGGATTTATTGCCATAAAATGTTGCTATTCCAATTTTGTAGGCTTTTATGACCTCTAAATTCTACATCTTTTATTTAATTTGAAAAGTGTACAAAACAGGTCTGGTGAAGCACTTTGGGATTCTATGCTCAGATTGAATAAATAACAGGCTCATAGGACAGTTTGAGTCTGGAGAGGTTAGCTTTCATGAACACACAATATTAAGTTTCTGCAACTCTCAGTAAATCATCCACTAGATCACTAGGCAAAAGATTATTTCTACTTTTGTTGCGCGTGTTCAAGGGTCTTGCAAGTCGTGATTTAAGTGAGACCTTCTTGAAAATCAGATATAGCAGTATTAAGGGGAAAACTTCCGTTCTCCTGTACAGCAATGGTAGGACTGTCTTGTAGCAAAACTACTGTGGTTCAGCTATGCAAAGGAGATGGGCAAGGAGTTGGGAAAACCTTCAAAAATGTACATTTCCTGTAGATTATGGAGCCCTGCTCTGTTGTATTTATTGTACAGTAAGAATTTCAGTCTGGGGATACTTTGCAGATTCACCATGTGTCCTCCCCTCTTCTACTCAGAGTACAAATAGCCTCTCCAGGCTTAGGACTGGCAAAGTTGCCAGGAGGTAGGTCCACCATCAGTGGCCTGGAAGAAGAGATTTCCTTTCCTACCCCAGCCAAATTGCCAAGGAGGCACCTTGAAACAGTGATTCTTAGAAATCTCACTCCTTTCCCTTATTTCAGGCTATCCACATGTTCAAGAAGGCAACATTGGCTAGAGAAGGTTTTCTTTATAGCCATAAATGCCAAAAGTAATTTTTGATAAAGTTTAAAGCTAAATTCTGCACTGATTGATTAAGCCCTCTTCCAGACTGTCTCAGTTGCCAGGGGAATAGTTCTGTTCACAATTGGTTTATCAGACTTTGGTTCAAGATATACAAACCTCCTCTGTATAAGGTCAGTGAGACATTTTCTCTCTTAATCCTTTAAAATGGACAAAACATTGATTGCAAAACGTTATACTTTGGAGGGCTTCTTCATTCAGGTTTTAATTATGGAACTGATCACAAGCTAGAGTACTCTTGAAAGCCACACACCTGGGTGGAGATGGTCTTGTTGCATGCATGTTGTTCGTTTTAAAGTCAGTGCAATTATGGCAAATCTGCTTAAGCCAAATACTTTTTAAAACCGCTTTTTCCTATACATTTCTCAATCTGATCTGACAGAAATTGCCAAATAGTACTTGTGAATTTGCATGATCATGCAAATTCAGAAGGAGACAGGCATGAGGCTGTTTTTCTATCTAGAAAGAAATGTATATTCTTTAACCTTAATTCTGTTCAAGGTATGCATATTTGTAATGTGATCTAAAACATAGTCCCTACATTTTCTGATTATACAAAATTGGGGAGAGGCGAGGTTATGTGCCTTTCTCCTATTAACTTACTCTAGTAATGCTAATTGGTTTCCCATTTCTTTGCTTTTTACATGAAAACCAGTTCATATTTTCCCTGAATTGAGGAGACAAAGAAGCACTGTTCTGCCTCTCCTCCAGGCCTCCTCCTCCTCTGTCAGTGAGACAAGTGCAGCTTAAACATTTGCTCTTTTAAATATTTCACCTGCCAATTTGTGGGTTGTTAAAAATATCTATGGTTTTCCTTTACCTTGATTTTATTTTATATGGGAACTTCTTATAATATGTTCTTGATGGTCTGCTTTGACTTCCCAGAGCATCAGAAAGCCAGAAAGGAACTGGAGGGAAGAAGAGTCCGATGTTGTGTGGTCAGTATCCTACTAAAAGTGAAGGCAAGGAGCTGAAGATTGTGGTACAGCCGGAGACCCAGCACAGAGCTCGGTACTTGACTGAAGGCAGCCGGGGCTCAGTGAAGGACCGGACACAACAAGGTTTTCCAACTGTAAAGGTAGTATGTTTATCAGCAGTACTTGGCAGTGCTTTGGGGAAAAAGGACTAATGTCATCCTTGGATGTATTTTTGGGAGTAGAGAATAGGAGCAAGGAAGTAAATTTTTCTGTGTTGCTCATTGGTTAGACTGTTACGGTATTTTAGAAAGAGACTTCATAGAATTGGAGAGGATGCAGAGAAGAGCAACAAAAATAACTGAGGGCTGGAGAAAATGCTTTTACCGCGGGTGCATGTCTACAGTGCAGCTGAGTGCGCGACTTGTGGTATGATTAGACAGACTTGTGCTAGCACAGCCCAAGGTGACACTAAAAATAGTTGTATGGAGGACACTCTTGTCTAGCAACCAGAGCTTAAGCCATGGAGATCATGTAGGTTACAGCACAAGTGTTTAGTACCCCAGGGCCAGCATGAATGGCTGCTCCCATCCCTCCTCTGGAGTAGCATAGTTGGAAGCAAAATAACAAAGGGCTAGTGAAGCTTGCCAGGCATGAAAACTTTGAGTGCATCAGGCCTACCATATAAACAAATATGAACTGTCCTCTGCTACCTTAGGGTCCCTGCAATCTTTAATAGGGAAAGCTAACATGGAGAGAGAGTAATGCAAGTTTGGCCCCCCACCTCAACCTTGGGGGAGAAAAGGCAGGAGGAGGAAGAGTTTTTGTTCAACATCTTCATTTAATGAGCTGGATGATGAGTTAGTTTGTACCCTCAACACAGTGGTGGCCCGTCAATACAGGCAAACTAGGCGGTCGTCTAGGGCGCCAAGATAAATGGCTTTGGAGGTGGGGGCGCCGATGGCACATTTCACCTAGGGTGCCAGTTGCCGGCAGCTCGTCTAGGGCTGCTCCTGCCTCAACAAGTTCATGAATGACACTGAGCTGGGTAGGAGGGGGAAGGTAAGAGAGAGCCTCCAGAGTGACCTAGACACATTGGAGATTTGGGCCAAAAGAAATCTGATTATGTTCAACAAGGACTAGTGCAGAGTTCAACACTTAGGATGGAAGAATCCTATACATTGTTATAGGCTGGGGCCTGACTGGCTGGACAGTAGCTGTGCAGAAAAGGACCTGAGGATTACAGTAGACAAGAAGCTTGATATGAGTCAAGAGTGTGCCCTTGTAGCCCAGAAGGCTAATGGCATTAGTAAGAGGATTGCCAGCATATTGAGGAAAGTGATTATTCCCTGTGTTCGGCACTGGTGAGGCTACATCTGGAGTAATTTCAGTATGAGGCAAACCAATTGAAGCTACAGAAAAGAACAGATTTATTAGGCAGATAGATGAGAATATGGTATGTCGGGGAAGAGTCAGTATTGCTTTGTAAAGGGAAATCATGCCGCACCAGTCTGTTGGAATTCTTGGAGAGAGACAACAAGCATGTGGGGCAATGGTGATCTAGTGGATACACTTTACTTGAACTTTCAGAAAACCCGTGACAAAGTCCCTCACCAGGAGCTCTTCAGCAAAGTAAGGTGTCATGGGGTAAGAGGGAAGGTATTCTCATGGATCCGTAACTGGTTATCGGGAAACAAAGAACAGAAAAGAAATAAATGGTCAGTTTTGATAGGGGTGAGGTAAATAGTAGGGTCCTTCAAAAGTCAGTACTGGGATCAGTGCTGTGCCACATAATCATAAATGATCTGGGGGAGGAAATAAACAACAAGATGGCAACATGCGCAGATAGTTAAATCCAGAGCTTACTGCAAAGGGTTATACATTTGGGTAACTGAGTAAGAAAATGGCAGCTGAAATTCAGTGTTGATGAATGCAAAATTAGCACACATTGGAAAAACATCCCAACCAAATATACAAAAGTTCAAAACTAGCTGTTAGCAATCAAAGTGATTTTGGAGTACAGATGTGAATGGGTAACCGGTTACCTGGTAAGCATGACCCTTACTAGGTAACAATTAACCAGTGCCTAGGAGCAGCCCCACTGTACTGTGGGCAGTGGTGGGAGCTAGGAGCCCCGCATGGGGCTACCAGGGGAGGGGAAGGGCTGATGGCGGTCCTGCACAGGAGGGACTGTGGGGTTAGTGGCTACTCTAGCCAGGTTAGAGTGGTCACCTCATCCTACTTAATCTTTTAACTGATTAATAGAGATTAATAGGGACTCTATCTTGGAGTTATCATGGGTAGTTCTCTGAAACAGCTACACCACATGAGGTGCCAATCCAAACAACTGACAAAATGTTAGCAACCATTCGGAAAGAGATAGATAATTAAGGCTATGATTTTTGTCATGGATATTTTTAGTAGAAGTCAGGAAAAGGTTATAGGCAATGAGCAAAAATTCACAGCAGTCATGACCCCTGTCCCTGACTTTTACTAAAAATATACATGACAAAATGGGGAGGGTGCAGGGTCCAGCATACTGCTCCACTGTGTGCAGTAGCAGGAAGCAGAGAAGGGATCCCCTACCACCCTGCAGGGTTGGGGAGCTCCGGAGTGTGTCACCCCTCCCCCCCCACTGCCAGCAGTGGCTGGGTTGCTGTGGAGCCCCCATATTCTAGAGATCAAGTAAAGTCATGGAATCTGTGACATACTCATATCCTTAATAAGACAGAAAATATCATAATGCCACTATACATATCTGTGGTACGCCTGCACCTTGAATACTGCATGCAGTTCTAGTTATCCTGTCTCAAAAAATTAGAAAAAGTACAGGGAATGGCAAGAAGAATGATCAGGAGTATGACATTTTGATAATGCTGTTTCTTCATGTTTCAAGGTACATTAAAATGACAGTCAAAAACAACCTTCATCTGTCCACCTCCATTTCCCCCTGAAGTGTAATATATATTATTAGACAAGTACATACTCAACTAAAAAAATTCCAAGATGAAAGCAGCTAACTAAACAAGTCTGGAGAAAGTAAGCTTTGGATTTAGCTCTAACTTCTGGGCGTACTCACAGAAGAGTCTTTATTGCTCATTGGAAGAAATTCTGAATATATTTTAGAATTCCATCAGGCAAATGGAGAGCACAGTTTCATTAACTTTTCCCATATAAGTTAAAATAGTCCTGTTTGTGAAGATGTGTGTCAGGAAGCAGCAGGGCCAGCCTACAACATTTTGGCACCTGAGGCAGGGAGCTCAAATGGTGCCCCCATGCCCTCTCGCTCGGGCCAAAACTTTGAAAGGTCTCAATTCTGCCTTCTTCCTGTTTTACTCCTCTCATAGCACTCCATTATCTCTGTGCATCTAGAGCAGAGAGAATACATATGCACCAGCAGCAGACACAGTTTTCTACACTCTGGGTCCTAGTGGCGCCCTCCCCACAGTCTGGCACCTGAGGCGGCCGCCTCAGTTCGCCTCATGGTAAGGCCAACCCTGGGAAGCAGACTAATTATATTGTGCATATGTACCAATGTCTCATTAAAGTCATGAAAAATCCTCAGACAAATCATAAAATCAACAATATTGGATTTGTGTAAGACGTGTGTAAGTGGCACTGAGAGAGTGTAGGCTGAAGATGAGCTTTTTTTAAATTTGAAAGTTAGCTGTGATTGGAGTTTGATTTTGGATACAATTATAGCTGGAGACGTTATTGAATTAACTTTGTATCAAAGAACTGCACAATTAATTGAATGTAATTACCATTAGTTTAAAAAATTATGCAAAATACTGATTTCTTCCAGTTAATAGGAATTGCATTTCTAATATTGAAAGGTGTTTGATCTGTTATCTGGAAACCAAACCACTAAGTAAATTATTAATTAAAAATGGGATTAGAGAAAATATTAGAGAATTAAATCACTATGTACGCTGAATGGTGGATGTCTTCTCATATATAAAATTCCTCCAAACTATGTAATGTTTTGAAAACATTTTCTTAATTGCTTTTTGGTGTACTAGAGATTCCTTTGTACAGTTTCATAGAAGTATATTATTTAGTTAAAATGAAATTATCTTAAACTGTATGGCTTTGTTGTGATGTAGGAGTTTCTGAAGTTGCTCAAACAGCAGGAGTGATCAGTAATCAGAGTGCAAAACAACAAACAGTATTAACTATTAACATTTTAAAAGTTCATTAATGTAGAAATATAGTTTATAAAAATAAATTTAAGAATCATGACTTAGTTTGAAATTTCAGTGTAAGTTTATATATAATTCCAGCACTTATAGATCTGTACTGTAATGCCCTAAGACTTAGCACATTTTTCTCATGGCATAAATGTACTGCCTTGCAAACTGATTGTGGGCAACGTATTAATACTGAGCATATTGATTAGCATCTATGAGCCTGTGGCTCTAAGAAGCCTTTATTCACAAGATACTTTGAGAATGAATCAACATTAATTATACATTTTAACTGATAATGCTAGTTGCTGCTTACTTGATAATTTTTTGTGGAAGTATTAAATCAGGTTTTGGTATTCCTGAGGCTACAGTCTAAGCAGTTTGCCATTTTGTAAATTATATAGAAATTCTCTGCTTCCCCTCTCCTTGTTCATTTACGCTGTCAGGTTTTTGGAAGTTCGATGTATCTTTTCACTGAAATATTGCAGTTCTGTTGTACTGGTTTAAAAATGTTTTATTTCATAATAAATTATAAATTCAATTTACTGTTTACTTCTTGTTGCTTGGTTCTAGCTGGAAGGTCACAATGAGCCAGTAGTGCTGCAGGTATTTGTGGGTAATGATTCTGGACGAGTAAAGCCACATGGGTTCTACCAGGCCTGCAGGGTGACTGGGCGAAACACTACTCCCTGCAAAGAGGTGGATATAGAGGGCACTACCGTCATAGAAGTTGGCCTTGACCCTAGCAACAACATGACACTTGCGTGAGTATTTTTTTTTTTTTTTTTTTTGCACTGTGTTTTGGGTTTTTTCCTTCAGGAATCAAGTTTGAAAGTGTAATTTGACATTTTAAATAAGAGGTCTTTTTATTTACACATTTATAGCATGGAGCAAGATCATAAAGACTAAAAATAGACTGTCTTGTCTGACCTAATTAAAACTTTGTGGAAAGAAATTGCTCTTTTCATTATTGACTGAATTTGCTTGCTTCCAGAATTTGAGAAAACAAGCTGAGCAAACAGATTCATTTTTATAAACATGCCATTTTTATTGTCAAAATACCTTTTTTTAACTTAATGTTCACCTTCATTAATTTGCTTTCAGAGACTCTTTTTGGATTTATTCATCAGACTGTTTTGAAAGCAGTTACAATAGGAGTATCTTGACATACAGAAAACACTAGTGAGACTACAGATCATAAGGAAAATGCCTTCACTTCATACCCACCTTTAGCTCACCCAAAGTGTTTATTTTATCCATTGTTCACTTTGACACATCTTTTTAATTGTTTTTCTTGTTTAGATTTTATATTTGGGTTTCGCTTTGTGTAGCAATTTGCAACATTGTGTAAAGTACTTGCAGGATATGAAGATTTGACAGTGGCTTTAGATGTTGTGCAGTTGTTTGTTCAACTATTTTAGATTGTCCCCAGGCAAGAAAAAAGAAAGGGATTCCCTCTGTGTTTTTAGCACTTACTAAAGAACAGAGACCAGCAGATTTTGGATTTGTTCATAGTGAGAAATGCAGAAAGCATTTTCAGTGCTCCACCAGCCCGGATTGTTCTGTTCCTGCCCTATTTATCTGATGGTCCATTAACTGGGCCATGATCTATGAAGCTGGCAACCAATCAGACGTTTGACAAAGTACAGCTATCGTCTTCATTATAAAATTGTCATTTTCAGAAGCATTTAAACAATCTTAAGTGCATTATTTGGATTCTTTGATGCTGAAGGTTCAGCTGCCCATACTGTATATAGCAGTGTTTCTTAAACTGTGTTCTGTGTGCCGCGAGGCAGTCGGAGGTATGCTGCGGAGAGCAACAAAATTCAAAATGGCTGCCCTTAAAGGGGTAGGGAACTTTTTTCTCAATAACTTCCCCCAACCCTTTTTTTCCCCCTCGATAATTTCCCTCTGACCCTTTCCCCCAGACTTTTTTTTTTTTTCCTCACAACCAAAAATCCTTGGTATTCCTTCTAAAAAAAAATGTTGGTGTTCCTCGGTCTGAAAAAGTTTAAGAAACACTGGTATATAGTGACTAAGCACTATGCCTGGCTCTGTAATTTAGTATTTTATCCTAAAGTACAAACCAGTGATCTGGATCTTTGACTTGTCGTAATTAATACATCATTAATGAAAGAAAAAGAAGGATTAGCATCTGTTTTTGAGCTCAGTGATACCAGCCTGAAAGCCTTGGGCCTCTTTAAGTCTACTGAAAGTTAAGTTCCAACTCTTTCAATTGGTAAGATGAAATGACCATCTGTGATGCTGCTTTTCTATGATTTGTCACTAGGGAATTGGAGGTTATCTTTTGACCTTTCCTCAATGTTCTCCCTTTCCAGGGACTTTGCTTAAAACAGAAAATATTTTCTGAAATACCTAGAAATTATAGAACTTATTCTCACCAGGAAAAGAGGGTTCTGTTTCTTATTTTTGATATTTCTTCATTACAACAGAGATTTTAAGAATAAGAAGTGATTTAGAGATAATTGTCCCAATTTGTACTTAAGAAGACTTGGAGAATGATTAAGAAGACCAATTTCCAAATTGCTCTTGTCAATGCCACCTTCCTCTGCTGCTCTAAGTGTATTGGAAATATCATTAGCGTTTTTTTGTTTTTTTTTCTTCAGTAGGCCAGATCCATTACCAGTCTCGGGTGATTTATTTTATCCCTTCTTATGCAAACTGGTATCTTTTTTCTGACAGGCACACAAGTGAGCACAAAATGCCACACACCTCCCAAGACATGGTCTGCAGCTGTCATCCTTCTGTTTTGAATGAAGATTTTTAGGCCAAAAAATATTTCCAGTGTTATATCTCATTCTGACTTTCTTTTCATATGATAGCTTGAGCTTTTCTCAGACTGTTTGATTGTGTACAAGACTATTCATTACTATTTTTACATTGCAGCGATTATCAGCTTACAAAATACTCATTTGTAATCTGACACACTTTCTCTCTAGTAGAAGTACAAGCTTTCAATATTAAGGGCATTGTTTCCCTCCCCAACTGCTCTACTTTGAAAAGCAATCTTAGTATGCGATATGCTAAACTAAGTATTGTTTGGCCATAAGAGAAGTCCTCAAATCCATGTACTACATCTTAGAAGAAAGCCATATATTGTCTTTGAATAATGTCCCTATTGGTGTTCCACTGTTGGGCTACATCTAGACTACAAGCCTCTTTCGAAAGAGGCTTTTTTGAAAGAATCTTTCTAAAAAGCCTCTTTCGAAAGAGTGTCTAGACTGCAACCACTTCTTTCGAAAAAGCGAGCACCCAGGCAGTCTGGATGCTCTTTCGAAAAAGCCCTGTTTGCATTCAAGAACACCTTTTTTTCAAAAGAGCACTTTCGAAAAAAGGTATTCTTCCTCGTAAAATGAGGTTTACCGTGGTTGAAAAAAACACCGTGTTCTTTCGATTTAATTTCAAAAGAACTCAGTGGCAGTCTAGACGCAGGGGAAGTTTTTTTTAAAAAGGCCACTTAGTGTATTGGCACCTTTCACGCCTCGGATCAGAGATTTGAGGTAGTCGTGTTTGTGCAGCCTATATCTGTGCCCTCCCCATTCCTCTCTTGTATTCTACCTTGAGGCTATCTAGTGCTACCAGACAAATTGCCCTTAGTTCCTTCTCAACTCCCTTTGGCCTCCAGTGGCATGAACAGTAGTCTTTCTTTGATAGTTTTTAGTATAAATAGTAGCTATGCTTGGAGTTTTTTGTATCCTTTTAGTAGAATTTCTGTTTTACCTTTCTTAAAATAGACAAAGAAACTTCTTTTTCTTTCATATTTTCCTGCCCTTTTGGTTCCCCCACTTTCATGAGGCACCTTACCTTCAAGGGGGCAGTTTCCCATAATGCATGGGTGTTCTCCTTGTGTCTGATGTCCTGGAGAGGCGCAAACTTTGCAGAAGTACACCCTCTGCCAGCAAGTGAAGGCAAAATCTCATAAGACTCAGGAGCTCAAGTTAAAGCTTCTCCTCATGTAGGGTGCACTCCTACCATCAGCTGACCCCGATCCTGAAACTTCTCCAAGATGGTTGTCATCCCCAAAGCCTTGAAACTGCAGAGCACAGAATCACCAGTCAGCTGATCCACCCCTGAAAGCTGGACTCCGAGAAAAAGGACTCCGAGTCCTCAAACTGAATTCTTGGCCAGCCAGAGGGGATCCTTGGCGCACTCGCTTACTTTGGCACCAACAGCACTGAAGCATGGTACCTAGAAACACCAGTGACCCTCTCGTACAACCTCTGTCATATCGTCTAAGAACCCCATGGACACAGGCTTGGACTCAATGGCGTAGCCTTCCAGAGATAAAGACAGACCATACCACCTCTAAAAGATTCGCACTGACAAAGCCATCCTCACAGAGTGCATCAAAGCAACCCTTGTTAGAGCATGCCTCCCATAAATAAAAATCTGTATTGACAAGTCAGCACGGGCACTGCCTGACGGTACCGAGTGCATCAATGATACCATAGGAATTCCATTTCTTGGGGGACCTTGTGGTCGTGGAAGAACCAGAATCTCCTCTACTACTTGGTACTAGGTTCCCAGTATCACCACAGGCACTGGGCCATTTACCCAGCACCCTGGTCAGCACCACCCTTTTCCAGAGAGGGGGGCAGTCTTTCTCTGGTCTCGCAGCATGGCCTACCATTACAACAGTGGGACCTCCCCAATTAAACCTTTGTCCTGACTCTCAAGTTTGATACGGTCATCTGTGGGCACCATCACAACCATCCATGTGCTTCTCCTCACTCTCCTCTCTCCCCTGTGTTCATAATTGGGATCTGTGGGCCATTTACAGATCCCATACTTAGGAGCATCAGGTGCCTCTGAGTCCACTACATGGTTTTCACTTTGTCTAGAGAAGTAACAAGCCAGGCTTTGAAGTGGAGATTATCACACCAGCAAACATCTGCTGCTGCTCCTCATCAGCAAAGGCTGTAATGCAGCCTGGCTTAGGTAGCAGATGAGCTTTGTCCTTTTCATATGTGTTCATTTTTTTTTAATTGTATCCTTTGGTATATATGGTTGTGACAATTTTCTTCCACTATTTGATCTGAGAAGTGGGTCTGGCCCACGAAAGCTCATCACCTATTAAACCATCTTGTTAGTCTTTAAAGTGCTACACAGTCCTGTTTTTTGTTTCACTTACAAAAGGTGACATTCATACCACAAGCTGATGGATATTTTCCACACCTCTTCCTCCAGAATTGTCCTCCCAATTAATGAGGTGCTTCTGGACCCTGTCAAAGTAATCTGGCAGACCCCAGTCACCATTGACATGCAAAAGAGCTGACAAGAATTATGCCATCTCAGAGGAGACAGACTTCACTTCCTCTTTATTCACCCTCAGCCTAACTCTGTAGTAACGGACGTGGTTTACACATGGCAAGCAACATCATGCCAAGTCAACCCCATCTGATAGAGCTTGGTAGAGGCTAGACCTTTTGTGGAGGAAGGCATGATCATCAGCAACATTATGAATCAGAGTCTCTACCTATTCAGTCATAATGGCTGAATACAGCTACATACATTATGGGTAACATGTTTATCGATCACTTGTCAGAAGTGCAGACAGAACAGTTTGAGGCCATTGTCAAAGAAGGGCAGTTTGTAGCCAGAACAGCACTGCACATGGCCCTGAGCACTGCAGACAGGGTGGCCCACTCAGTCTCGATGGCGGTGGTGATGAAGCAGGCATCCTGGTTATACCTTTCATGCATAGTGCTGCTGGCCCACATGTGACATTGTATCTGGTCCTTTTACTAAGGATACAGAGGCAGCCACTAGTGGTTATTTATTTTGTATTATTCTAGCAGCCAGGGGCCCCTTTGTGCTAAGTGCGGCACATTTACTTGCACCAGCTTCCAGTAGCCATAAGTCAACCATGTATGTGAAGTTTCTTGATGCCCCAAGCCAAGGCATTACCTTAGAGTGGAAATAATCACAGAACACTAGAACTGGAAGGGACCTCTAGAGGTCATCGAGTCCAGTCCCCTGCCCTCGCCACAGGACCCAGCACCATCTAGATGTAGGATTTTGGTAAAGTAGTCCTTCATATTGCTAGTTTTCCTTACTGCCTCACAGCAGAGCTTTTTCAGTCTGCATGAGTGGGGATCTGCAGACACAAACTGAGTGCCTGGCAGACTGACTGTGGAGGAAATGGAAGTTCTCTAGGTTTGCAGTCTTCATAGTTTCTCACTACTTTTTGCCTTTCTACTTCATCTCTTGGACAAAGCAGGCAGGGATAAATTGAGGTTAGGATTATATAACTCATTTGAGGTGCAGTTTCAGTGCCCTGTTATGTCTTAAAAGTCTATAAACTGCTTTGTACTCCAACTGCATTTATAAAATTCTGGCTCTGTTACTTAGTAAACAAATCTGAATGGATTTTTTTTCAGATGGTAATTGTACTAAACTCCAGGTTCTGGGAAATTTTATAGTTAAGGTATTGGAAGTCACACTAGCTTATTAACTCTCACGTTGTGTGTTGCTAGGGTTGATTGTGTAGGAATACTGAAGTTGAGGAATGCAGATGTTGAAGCTCGAATAGGGATTGCTGGTTCCAAGAAAAAAAGCACCCGTGCCAGATTGGTGTTCCGTGTTAACATCACTCGGAAGGATGGCTCTACTTTAACGCTCCAGACACCCTCCTCTCCGATTTTATGCAGTAAGTAGCAAAGTAAAAATTAGAATCAGAGGAAGCTGGGTTTTAATCTATTTAAAACACTGTGACTTGCTGTGTAACCTCATGAAAGGTCATCTGTAAGAAATCTGACATTTTGAAATTTTCTTGTAACACTTTTTTAAAAAAATCTTTTTTCAGCCATAATTTTCTGATTTGTAATTGACACACATGGTGATTTTGAAAGTTCAAACATTTGTGAACACATTGCCTTGACTTGATCACAGAATGAAAAAACCTTTTCTACTACAAAATATAACTTAAACAACACATAATTCTACAGAACCTCAGAGACTAACAAAACATGTAGGTTGTATCATGAACTTTCGTGGGCACAGCCCACTTCTTTCATCTGAAGAAGTGGGTTGTGCCCATGAAAGCTCATGATACCATGTACATGTTTTGTTAGTCTCTGAGGGTGCTGCAGAACTGTGTTGTGTTTTATGTTCAGTTACAGACTAACTCGGCGACCCACCTCAGACTTTTCAGGTACAGGCAGTTACCATCATTGTTATAGCATAAATGTAGATGTAACTGCCCCCCTTTCAGGAACAGAAGTGGATAAACAGCTTTGTAGAGTTATAGCAGTTCAGATCAAAAGTTAGTTCAGTTCTGATTATGACAGAGGCAAATGAATTTTTTTAACCATGAATGTTAAAATGCTGTTGGCATTGAAAACCTATGTGTGGGCTGAATATTTGTCTTAAATGGAACAGTATGGGGGTATGTCTACACTACCACCCTAGTTCGAACTAGGGTGGTTAATGTAGTAATTCGAAGTTGCAAATGAAGCCCGGGATTTAAATATCCCGGGCTTCATTTGCATCTTGCCGGGCGCCGCCATTTTTAAATCCCCGTTAGTGCCGACTCCGTGCCCGCGGCTACACGCGGCACGGAGTAGGTAGTTCGAATTAGGCTTTCTAATTCAAACTACTGGTACACCTCGTTCCACGAGGAGTAACGGTAGTTCGAATTAGCCTAATTCGAACTACCTACTCCGTGCCGCGTGTAGCCGCGGGCACGGAGTCGGCACTAACGGGGATTTAAAAATGGCGGCGCCCTGCAAGATGCAAATGACTACATTATCCACTCTAGTTCGAACTAGGGTGGTAGTGTAGACATACCCTGGGAGATAAAACCAGAGGTTTCAGTGGAAGGTTTGAGCCTCTTTCCCCACACAGTGTCACTCTGAGAGGGCATTGCTTCCCCATTTCTTGTACAACTTCTTCCTCCTGGGAGCCAGTGACCAGTCGTGGTAGCAGCAAGATGAGGAAGCTTCTGTCCTTCTTACCAGGAGGACAGGAGCCTTGGGACCATGGAAAATAAGAGCCTTCACACAATTTTTTCTTTGTTTCATTCTTTCAAGAATGAGGGGGGAAACAACTGAAGAGAGTTGGCAGTTTTTCCAAGGGGCGTTATTAAGGGCCCAAAAGCAAACTATTCCGCTCTGTAGGAAAGATGGAAAATATGGCAAAAGACCACCTTGGCTTAACCAGGAAATCTTGCATGATCTAAAAATAAAAAAGGAGGCATATAAAAAATGGAAACTAGGACAAATTACAAAAGATGAATATAGGCAAACAATATGGGAATGCAGGGGCGAGATTAGAAAGGCAAAGGCACAAAACGAGCTCAGACTAGCTACAGGCATAAAGGGAAACAAGAAGACATTCTATAAATATATTAGAAGCAAGAGGAAGACCAAGGACAGGGTAGATAGGCCCACTGCTCAAAGAGGAGGGAGAAACAGTAACAGGAAACTTGGAAATGGCAGAGGTGCTTAATGACTTCTTTGTTTCAGTCTTCACCAGGAAGCCTGAAGGAATGCCTAACATAATGAATGCTAATGGGAAGGAGGTAGGTTTAGAGGATAAAATTTAAAAAAAAAGAAAAAGTTAAAAATCACTTAGAAAAATTAGATTTCTGCAAGTCACTAGAGCCTGATGAAATGCATCCTAGAATACTCAAGGAGCTGATAGAGGAGATATCTGAGCCTTTAGCTATCATATTTGAAAAATCATGGAAGGCAGGACAGATTCCAGAAGACAGGAAAAGGGCAAATATAGTGCCCATCTATAAAAAGGGAAATAAGAACAACTCAGGAAACTACAGATCATTCAGTTTAACTTCTGTGCCAGGAGAGATAATGGAGCAAGTAATTAAGGAAATCACCTGGAAGATAATACGATGATAGGAAGTAGCCAGCATGGATTTGTAAAGAACAAATCATGTCAAACCAATCTGATAGCTTTCTTTGTTAGGATAACAAGTCTTGTGGATAAGGGAGAAGCAGTGAATGTGGTATACCTAGACTTCAGTAAGGCATTTGATATGGTCTCGCATGATTTTCTTATCAATAAACTAGGCAAATACAACTTAGATGGGGCTCCTATAAGGTGGGTGCATAACTGGCTGGATAACCATTCTCAGAGAGTAGTTGTTAACAGTTCACAATCCTGCTGGAAAGGCAGAACAAGTGGGGTTCCTCAGGGGTCTGTTTTGGGACCGGTTCTGTTAAATATCTTCATCAGTGATATAGATATTCACATAGAGAGTACACTTATTGAGTTTGCAGATGATACCAAGCAGGGAGGGGTTGCAACTGCTTTAGAGGATAGGGTCATTATTCAAAATGATCTGGAAAAACTGGAGAAATGGTCTGTGGTAAACAGGATGAAGTTTAATAAGGACAAATGCAAAGTGCTCCACTTAGGGAAGAACAATCAGTTTCACACATCTAGAATGGGAAGCGACTGTCTAGGAAGGAGTATCGCAGAATGGGATGTAGGGGTCATAGTGGACCACAAGCTAAATGTGAGTCAACAGTGTGACACTGTTGCAAAAAAAGCAAACATGATTCTGGGATGCATTAATAGGAGTGTTGTGAGCAGGACACGAGAAGTCATTCTTCTACTCTTCTCTGCGCTGATTAGGCCTCAGTTGGAGTATTGTGTCCAGTTCTGGGCACTGCATTTCAAGAAAGATGTGGAGAAACTGGAGAAGGTCCAGAGAAGAGCAACAAGAATGATTAAAGGTCTAGAGAACATGACCTATGAAGGAAGACTGAATGAATTGGGCTTGTTTAGTTTGGAAAAGAGAAGACTGAGAGGGGCCATTATAGCGGTTTTCAGGTATCTAAAAGGGTGTCACAAGGAGGAGGGAGAAAAATTGTTCTCCTTGGCCTCTGAGGATATGAGGAGAAGCAATGGGCTTAAACTGCAGCAAGGAAAGTTTAGGTTGGACTTTAGGAAAAACTTCCTAACTGTCAGGGTGGTTAGACACAGGAATAAGTTGCCTAGGGAGATTGTGGTAAATCCATCTTTGGAGATATTTAAGAGCAGGTTAGATAAATGTCCATCAGGGATGATCTAGACAGTATTGGGTCTTGCCATGAGGGCGGGGACTGGACTTGATGACCCCTCGAGGTCCCTTCTGCTCCTAGTATTCTGTGATTAACCACAACTTTTTTTGTGTGATTGTAGGTCTAAAATCCTGAGTACTGGTCTCTTAAATGCCAAATAAATTGAACGTTGTATGAAAACAAAAGTTATGTATAGGTAGAAAGATTACATTAATATAACATAAGAATGGCTGTACTGGGTCAGACCAAAGGTAGCCCAGTAGCCTGTCTGCCGACAGTGGCCAGCACCAGGTGCCCCAGAGGGGGTGGACTGAAGACAATGATCAAGCGATTTGTCTCCTGCCATCCTTCTCCAGCCTCCGACAAACAGAGGCCAGGGGCACCTTTTCTATCCCCTGGCTAAAACCTTTTATGGACCTAACCCCCATGAAATTATCTAGCTTCTCTTTAAACTGTTATAGTCCGAGCCTTCACAGCCTCCTCTGTCAAGGAGTTCCACAGGTTGACTATGCTCTGTGTGAAGAACTACTTTCTTTTATTAGTTTTAAACCTGCTACCCATTAACTTCATTTGGTGTCCTCTAGTTCTTCTATTATGGGAACTAATAAATAACTTTTCTTTATTCACCCTCTCCACACTACTCATGATTTTATAGATCTCTGTCATATCCCCCCACTTAGTCTCCTCTTTTCTAAACTGAAAAGTCCCAGTAGCTTTAACCTCTCTTCATATGAGACCTGTTCCAAAACCCTAATCATTTTAGTTGCCCTTTTCTGAACCCTTTCTAAGGCCAAAATATCTTTTTTGAGGTGAGGAGACCACATTAATACCAATATATTAACTATTTAAGGATTACTAGTACCTAGTTGTATGTAAATTTAGTCTCATATAAAATGTAAATAACATTTTTATACTTATCTGTACTATTATAAACAATGCATCAAAATAATTGGTCAAATACGCCATGGAAAAAACAAACTCAGTGCGAAGATGTCCTTATTTTTGGCTGTAATCTTGTTTTATTTTTCTGTGTTCTCACCTTTCCCTTTAACCAGAAACATTACTACTGCTAACCTCTAGCCTAGCAAGTATTACTGAACATACAATAGTAGCATATCAATTATACTGAGTTACTTTAGCTTGTAAACATATTCTTCCAGTATGTTAACAGTGTGACTTGTTGGCAGTGTACCTTTTTTCTGCATGTGTATGTATTTTTATTTCTTAATATAAAGCTTTAAAATGTTCTTATTTAATTGTATACAGTTGTACTAATGAGAGCTATTGGTATATCTATTAGAGCTGGCAGTGTCCCTGGCACTGCAGAAAAATCACAAGTAGACACATTCACTACCTTGAGAAATTTAGATTCCAAGTAGTTTTGATGTGTAATACTGAGCATAAATTAAACCTCTTCTAAACTAGGGATGTGAAATACCATTTAATCTGTTAACCTGTTAAACATATATTGTTTGACTGGTTAACCGATTAAAGGGGAGCTGTGGGTAGAGGGGTCACTCCAGGCCCTGTCTGCAGCAGGCCCCCTGTGGGATAGAAGCAGCCCCCTACCGCCAGCCCCCACTTCTTAAGCCTCATCAGTTAAGGTTATCGGTTAAACATTCACATCCCTATTCAAAACACTGCTTTTGTCTAAGCAAGCCAATTTAACTCTGTTAGAAAAATCCGTTAAATGATTTGGAGTGGTTAAAGCCCAGTTCTTCTTCGAGTGATTGCTCATATCAATTTAAACGAGGTGCATGTGCGCTGCGTACACGGTTCCCGCAGCATTTTTTCCCCAGTGGTACCCGTCGAGCCGGCAGATCGCCCCCTGGAGTGGCACCGCTATAGCGGAGCATAAGTACCCACCGGCCCTCCCTCTCCTCAGTTCCTTCTTACCGCCTGTGATGTCTTTGGAGCTGTTATCTTGTGCTAATCCCAGGGTCTGTTCATCGCCGTTGGCAGTTCTCTGTTTGCATAGTTAGGTTAAGTAGTTAAGTGAGTTGGTTAGCTCCCTGAACCCCCCTCCCTATAGGGGGACGGTGATGCCAGGCCCGCAGGGCTTCCAACTTTGTACGGAGTACACTAAACCCATGCCCAAAGGAGACCCCCATGAACAGCGTCTTAAGTGTTTGGGGGAAGCTCACCCTGTGGTCGCCTGCAAAATCTCCACGGGGTTCAAGCCATGAACCAAGAGCAAGAGAGACTTCGGTCTTAAGTTGCTCCTGATGGAGTTGGCGCTGCAGCCCGTGTCCTCCAGAAAAGCTTCGTTGCGCAGCGCACTGGCGTTGGTGCGGGAGCCGCAGTTGGACCTTCCTCGCACCGAAGTACAGAAGAAGCTGGCACTGGTCCCAGTCCCCAGCACCGAAACGGGTGAAGGACTCCAGGGGGAGATCACCCGAGTGCAGAACCCACCAGGATGGTTACCGACGGAGCTGCACTCCGGTACTGGGCTCGCCTGTTCGGCCTCCAAAGGGGACTCAGAAGAAGAGGCGGGCAATGCATAGGGCTGGAAGCCCTGGGCCCATCCTGGCTCGGTGCCCTTCCGTGCCCATGGTATTCGAAGCTGCTCAGGACCTGATTGAGCTCACGGCCTCGCCTCCTTCCCCCACCTCCTCGAAGGGGTCTTCGACTTTGGCTCCGGAAGCCCTGGGGGTACCTGTGGTCTCCCAGGCCTCGGAGCCCCGGCCAGCATCTATAAATAGCTTTTATAGTTGCTATTACGTCAGGTGTCTGAATTGCGTGCCCTGATGGTGGAGCCCCCGTACTTAGTGTTCTCCAGACAGGGTTCATCTGCGTCCCCACCCTGCGTTCCTCCCCAAGGTGCTGTCAACCTTTCATATGTCGCAAGACATATACCTCCCGGTTTTCTTTCCCAATCCCCACAGCTCCCCTAGGGAGTGAGCTTTGCATTCCCTTGATGCGAAAAGGGCACTGGCATTTTATATAGACAGAACTAGGCCGTTTCGCAAGACTTCTCAGCTGTTTATTGCCTATGATGATCGGATGAAAGGGATGCCAGTTTCAGCCCAACGGCTGTCGGGGTGGATATTCTTCTGCATTTGGGAGTGCTATGCTCTCGCGCATAGGGAGCCACCTCGCGTGTCGGCGCATTCCACCAGGGCGCACACTTTGTCCGTAGCCTTCAGGGCCCATGTCCCGATCCTTGAGATCTGTAGGGCGGCTATGTGGTCCTCGGCCCATACGTTTACAAAGCATTATGCTCTCTCACCCAGCAGACGCGGGAGGACTGTGCCGTGGGTGCAGCTGTGTTGGGTTCCCTCCTGTGAACAAAACAAAGGGAAGTGGTTGAGTGGCATGCAGCGTGTCATGTTCCTGCTGTATCTCTCTGTTGAGTTTATGTTGTGTTCTGTTACAGTTCTGCATTAAAGTTCTTGTTGCAATGAATGTCGGTGTGAGGGTTCTCCTGGATGACTCCGACCCCGCCTCCGGGGTAGGGGCAGCTTGGTAGTCACCTCATTTGAATGGACATGAGCAATCACTCGAAGAAGAAAACAGGGTTACTTACCTGTAACTGTTGTTCTTCGAGATGTGTTGCTCATGTCCATTCGATTCCCCCTGCCCCTCTTGCGTCAGAGTTTCCAGCAAGAAGGAACTGAGGAGGGGGAGGGCCGGCAGGGTACTTATGCTCTGCTATAGCGGCGCCACTCCAGGGGGCGATCTGCCGGCTCGACGGGTACCACTGGGGAAAAAATGCTGCGGGAACCATGCACACAGCGCACATGCACCTCGTTTGAATGGACATGAGCAACACATCTCGAAGAACAACAGTTACAGGTAAGTAACCCTGTTTTCCTTGTAACAAGTTACTATGTACAAGACTAATATGAGCCCTTAAAATGGGCCTCATTTGACAACATTATGCCACCAAGATCTTAAAACGGTGAGTAGAGAAACGGTGAGTGGATAGGAAATCTATTAGGAAGTGGAATTTTATATAAATTATTGAAAATAGAAGCTTACAATCAAAGTTCTATTTTAAAGTTTGCTAATGACGCTTAGGATCCTAGAGGAGAGAAGGCATTGCTTTAAGTTATTCTCAAATTATTAGTAAAATACTTTATTATAATTTATATTTATTTTCACTTTCATCAGTTGACATTCCATTTTTATTTGGGTACAGTCTTATCTGATGGGTTGTCTGAGAATCAAAGAAATGAATCATAGCAAGGACAAAATGTAATATGTACACCCCAGGCAATAGATATAGCCATTGGCATTTGAAACACAGAATTGAGGGCTTGTGTAATTGCGGCCCATTTGTGTGTGCTTGAGTCCTCCTTTATGCAGAGTCACAGAGGATACAAGTTGGTGCAGTTCTTGACCTCCAGAGCTAAAAGAGTGAGCTGCTAAAACGCTGTAGCCATCTGTTCAATCCCCACTGTGTCAGCCAAGAGGCTAGTAATAATGTAATACAAGAAAAGGGACTATGGGAACAATTTTACTGAAATCTGTTCTAGCTTCAGTGTCACCGAAGTGAGTGTCATAGAAACTTGTATGGATTTGAACATGCTATTTTTGCTGAGTTGTGCCTATAGTTGTTTAGACTTGCTTTTGGATCTGCATGTACATGGTGAAGACACAAAGCAAAATGATATTGTGTGATTACTCCTGTGTAGTTCAGGCAATGGAAAAACTTTTAGCTTCTCCAGAACTAAAAAAAGATTATTTATGTCCAAATGAATACCATGCATACATCTTAGTGGTTCATTAGATAACTGTTACTACCTTAAAGGGAATTAATCATTTGAAAATAATATTTTTGTGTGGAAAAAGTTGTGCCAACTTTACTGTTAAACTCAGGACTCCCTGTAGTTGACTAGAATACCACAATTTTTTTCAGATTGCTTACTTTGTGCATTTGGAGGCACAGTTTATATAATCAGATTAAATGCTTCCATATATGATCAGACGACTACTCAATTTTTCTCTTGCTGAAGAGATGTTGATAAGTAGAGAAGCAGAAAGCTTCTTACAAAAAAATTAATGGATTTTAAAAGAATCCAAACCATACTGGAATTTTAAACAATGGATTTTTTAAAAAAAACTGGTCAATTTAAAAATAAGCTGATGCTATCTCTTGTTTTATAGTATAAGTGGCGTGTACTGACTGAACTTGTGAAATCTCAACTTCAGTGAAGTTTTAACTATTTCAGCTACTTCAGTTTTAACTTTGTGACATTCCCTGCAATCTAATTTACACATTGCCTCTCTGTGGAGTTAGATACTTCACAAGAAAAGGAATGGGCATAATTTGTTAGTGATTTTGGAGTACATATCACTCAAATGGAGGCTTTAGAGGTTATAACTGTTTTCCATATGCAATAATGAAATATTGGAAACAAATAGTTTGTTTCAGGCTAACTTTTATAACCTGTTATGTAAGTAGAGGCAGAAGTTTTGGAATGATTTTGTTCTTTGCTTGGAATTATGTAAAGAGAAATACCTTTTGTCAAGCGCTATTAGTGTTCCTTTATGTTTTAAACTGTCTTTTCAATCATAGCTCAACCAGCTGGTGTGCCAGAGATCCTCAAGAAAAGTCTGCACAGCTGTTCAGTGAAGGGCGAAGAAGAGGTCTTTCTGATTGGCAAGAACTTTCTTAAAGGAACAAAAGTGATCTTCCAAGAAAATATTTCTGGTAAGTGTGAACAATACAGGAGCTTGGGGTAAGGACAACATCTTTGGGTTTAAAATCCTACTATTTGAGGTTTGTTCCACTCAAGAATGAATGAAGCAGCAAATACTATAGCAACCAAGGTTCCCTGTGGTTTAGAGCTCCCTGCAGAGATTCAAAACTCCCCACAGAAGCTCAGAGCTCCCTGCACAGGCAGGGACCTCAGCTGATTGGCTGGGGAAGGGGGGGGGCAGTCATTCTCTTGGAGGACCAGAATCATCATCAGCTGCTGCTGCCTGCTATAAATGGAGAAGCTGGCTCCAGCCTCTACTCCAAGGCCGGGCAAAAGATGATCTGCAGACTGGATCCAGCCACAAGATTCTCAGCTGGCTCCCCACCTGCCCTACACCTGCTTAGCACTCAGGAAAGCTGGGTGCAGAGCTCCAGCTGCCATACACCTTCCTAGACACTCCCCTCTTACATCCCTCCTCAGGTCACAACCCCCTCTCAGACCTTGCACCCCAATACACTATCCCTGGTCACAGCCCAAATCCCTTCACCCCCTCATGCACGCCTGCCCCAGGCTCTGCACCCCCTCCTCACCCCAGTCTGTTGCCCCAGGTCATGATCCCCTACTTCACCCAAACTCCCTCCCAATCCCTTATCTCAAGCTCCCTTCTGCACCCAAGCTCCATCCCAGAGCCCTGCACCTCCTCCATTAATAATGGAAGAGTACAGCCCTTGACCACTTACCAAATTCTTGGAGTGGCCCCCATGAAACATTATTTCCCACCCTTGTGTTAATAGCTTACGGGAAGAAAGAAAAAAGATGCTTTAAAAAAAAAAAAGTTACTAATTAATACATGGTGAATTGTATTGCATTAAGGCCAGATCTTTGCTATTTGGTAACGTTCTGGCTCTTCTGAGTCAGAAGTAGCAAGTACTAGGTGTGATGCTAGCTGTTGTGTAGGATGAAACTGTGTTTGCAAGATCTTTGAAATATGCATCTGTCTGTTAAAAAGGATGATGATACAGGTACTCCAAGGTCTCAGAGGGGTAACCATGTTAGTTTGTAACTAAAAAAACTTAAACAACAATGGCCCTTAGCATCTTAGACTTACGAAAATATATAAATAGTATCAAGAGCTTTCGTGGGCACAACCCACTTCTATACCAAGGATAGCGTTAATTTTCTTGTATTCAATTTCATATTAAATAGTCTTAAGCATTGTGCCCTTGTTAATTATCCCTTGTTTTAATATATTTTCTTCCACGCCTATGGACTAGTTAAAATATATATTTATATCCACGGTTTTTGTTTGTACTGGTGGATTCACATCCACACACTACTTCAATATTGGTGTTTCATATAAGAAATTTCAACCTGCCCAAAAGAAAATTCAGCCTGCCCAAGGATGGAAAATCTTAGCGGGAACACTGATAGCAACTCTAGGTAGGTCACCAAAATAATAGTTTTGTATGAATGTGCAATAAAAGTGGGGTTTTTTTGTTTGTTTTTACATTAGATGAAAACTCTTGGAAAGCAGAAGCTGAAATAGACATGGAATTGTTTCATCAGGTACTTATTCCTATGCTGTGTTCAGATGTCTGAAAACGTTCCCTGCATCATCACTCCAGATGAAAGAATGATACTGAACTTTGTTCTTATAATCTTGGCCAGTAGAGACCAGGAAGGTCTCCTTAATTTCCTTAATTATAGTCTATGCATTTTATCTCATAAAATTTCACGGCATGATAGTTTTGTGGTGATTGTTAAGGTTAGGATATTCTACTAGAAAGTTCCATTTTCATTCAACATTATAAAAAAGTTAGCTAACTTCGTGGGAAAAGTAGGAAAAAATATAGATTTATCACATACTCAGTCTATAATTGTGCATACTTACTCTGCTTACTACTGACTTTTTGTCCATTTAGACATCAAATCTTAATAGCCTCTCACCATAGCTTTTTAGTTGAATTGAGTATCTGTCTATACCTTTGCTAACTCACAGGTATTGTGGCAGTCAATTTTGAAACTGAAAAACAGCCTAAAGAAGGTACAGGAATGAGTTAACTTAGTTGCCCTCTTAGGCTACGACTACACTGCTCTGTCGTTCGAAATACGGTACACAGTTTGAGTTAAGCAAATTGCGTATCATATTTCACTCTCATTTCAAAATAGCTCATTACATAATTTGGCGCTGTCTACACAGCGCCAGAGTTCAAAATAACCTGTTATTCTGACACGTCCCTTACTCTTTGTAGGATGAGGTTTACAGAATAGCGAGCCCAAAAATAACGGGCTTGTTGTGAAGACGTGGGATAGCTATTTTGGGATACAATAGTATCCCAAAATAACATTGCAGTGTAGACGTAGCCTTTGAAAAGGAAAATACTAAGTGAGAGGGAGTTTTTGATATGAAGGTTTTTTTGGTTGATATTTTAATTAAAAATTGATCATAAGTTTCAGTGTTTCATGCTATATCCAAATCTTCCTTTTGGAGTACCTGAAAGATCCCAGTTATTCATTTAATAGTCAGAATCTTTGTTTTTTAGAACTAAAAAAAGTTTATTCAATGCATATTACTGTTCCAAATAGAATTTGCTACAGATGGTTCAGTGAAATGGGTATTAAGTGTAATCAATAGTCATTGGAGAGCACAGTGAAATATTGATACAATCAAAGCTGTTGTTGTATTCTGCTGAGCAGAAAATGGAAATCCCTTCCTGTGAAGTGTGTGAATTTATCCACAGGATTAATTTTAAAGAAAAATTCTGTGTTGGGAACAGGAGCTTAGCCACAGGTGGGTCCTCATTGTCCACTCACCCACTTTGCAACCAGACCCATCCCCTCAGGGCTTACCCTGCTCCGCTCCAGCCAGGGTGTGGGGTTGGGGCTTATCCCCTCTTCCCTTCTGCCCTGCTCCTCCCCATTCTTGCCCACCCACACCACTGGGTAATTTTTCAGCTTCACCTCTGCCAGGCTGGAAGGGACTTGCTAATTTCGCGTGACGCTAACAAGATACTTGCAGCTCTAGTGCTGAAGAGGGAAAGAGCTGTTGCTCCCAAGGTGAGGACGGTAACACAATGGGTCTCACTGCCTGCTGCTCCTGCTGTTCCCTAGGAAATTAATTTTTCCACTCTGGAGTGCCCCCTTTTGGCTGGTGTCTTGTTTCCCCCAGCAGACCCGCGTCCTCCGCGGCGAGAAAAGCCGCTCCGCGTCTCCCTGGTCTGCTGGAGGGGTGGGGGGGGGCACTAGCTCCGCGTCTCCCTGGTCTGCTGAGGGGAAGCGCCCCCCGTGCTGCCGGAGACAGCGACAGTGGGGGAGGCACCCTGCACTAGCTGCGCCTCTCCCCCTCCTCCCCCCGTTTGTAACTAGGGATCCGACGTAAGTTGAATTGATGTAACCCGGGGACTGCCTGTAGTTAAAAGGCAGAATCTGAAATTTTGCCCACAATTTTCATCTGTGGAATTACATTTCCCCCAGTGATAACTCAATATCTTCTCTGTGCTCTATGTCTGGCTGAATTTTCCTTGTTTAGCGATCTCATATCCCTCTAAGGGTGCATCTACACTGCACCATAACTCGAAATAAGATACACAATTTGAGCTACACAAATTGCGTATCTTATTTCAATGCTATTTCGAAATAGCTTATTTCATCATTTGGCGCTGTCTACACAGCAGCAAATTTCGAAATAAAGTGCTATTTTGAAATGTCCCTTACTCCTCGTAAAATGAGGTTTATAGGGACATTGGAATAGCAAGCCCAAAATAACAGGCTTGCTGTTAAGATACAGGATAGCTATTTTGGGATATTCTGGTATCCCGAAATAGTGTTACAGTGTACGCATACCTTAACCGACTTAATCTTTGCACACTGGCAGGTGGTTTAAAAACTGAATTAATATTTCAAACAGTGCTGACTGGAGCTGGTAATATTGGATGTAGTCCTTTTTTCCTGTGGGTAAATTGCTCTCAGCCACAGTTTTTACCAATTTATTATTTCTGATGGTTGGACAAATAGTTTCGGAACAAATGTGGGTCTGTGGATTGTTCATGATTACTTCTGCTGCCACGTATTTGCTATTCACACTGTTTGGCTATACTTCTAAAGTGCTGCCATCGCAGGGTAGTTGAAACACCATCGCTGGGAGAGAGGTGTCTCAGCGCTCTAAGAAAACCACCGCTGGGAGCCTGTTTACACTAGTGCTTTATAGTGCTGTAAATTGCCATGCTTGGGAGTAGTGGAGTTTTTTCACACGCCTTAGTGAGAAAGTTACAATGCAGTGAAGTGGCAGTGTAGACAAGCCCTGTGATTACACACATCAGATGATGCTTCAGTTCTCTGACTGGATGACCTATGTATTAACAGCAGAACTTTTTCTATTTATGAACTGCCAGCAATCCGGTTGTGATGGCCACACATTTATTTGTCTGTAATTGTTTGAATCTTTTGTGCAAATAAAAACATCTTATCCAAATGGCTGCAAAAGCACACTTGGTGTGAATACTCCACCCAGTATTTATTTGTGCTGATATTTGTGACATTTTTGCTTTCTGTTTACATTCCTGTAAATCCTCATCTAAATGTCCTTGAATAAAAAGAATCTCAAAAAGTAGGAAACTCAATCTTGGGAGGTGTTTGTGGCATTCACCTAGCACAATGCATAACCTTTTTAAAGGGCAAGCAATTAGAAATGACTGAAAACTTCATGCAAAAATTACCATAAAACTCTTGGAGTGTTGCAGAGTAAAAGGGATTAGAGGGAAGTCTAAGTAAATTCTGTAGAACAGACTTAAGCAACCCCTTGACTTTTCTGTCCTTTGCCTTGTCTTTCACAGAGAATGTCCTGTCTCTTTCACAGCTCTGTGTTCTATGTAACTGGTCAGTGCATAGAAATGGTAAATATCGTGATTTCAGATAGTGTTCTGGAGTCATATTCAGGTTCTGTTTGCCTGAGACCAGAGCTTGAACCTCTGCTCTCATTCAGTACAGAGGCCGTGATTCAACAAAATACTTTACACATGTGCTTAATTCCCTTTGACTTCAGTGGGATTTAAGCATGTGCTTAAGTGCTTTGCTGAATCAGAGCCAGAGGACGAGGATGTGTGTGTGTCTGTCCCACTCTTCCCACTGCCAGTCCGTTTACATTATATGATACAAATAGCCCAGTCGAGGCAGAACATTCAAATGCCCCTTTAGCTCAACATGGTTGTTGATTTCTTTTAACCGAAGCATAGCTTCAGCCCCTCCCCCTACCTTGTCGTCTTATAGGTTTTCTTTTACTAGCATGTATTTTCTAGTGTTTGTGCTAGTCCCTTTTTTTCACTTTGGTTTGCCTTGTTCTAGATAAGTTACCTTTTAAATTACAGTCTAATATGAACTCTCTCTCTCCTTGCTATACAGAATCATCTTATTGTGAAGGTACCACCATATCCTGACCAGAAAATAACCTCACCTGTTTCTGTGGGGATCTACGTGGTGACCAATGCTGGAAGATCACATGATGTGCAGTCATTTACATACACTCCAGATACATGTATGTAAAGTGAAGAAATGAGGGGAGGGAATGGGAAAAATTGCCAGTGAGGTCTTCTCTAATTGGAACAGAGAGAAAGGGGCTAACAAGTTGCAGCTGTGTGGAGTCGGGTAATAGGCTTTTCAACAAGCATGCATGCTTGGTAATAATATACCAGCTTTGATTAAAGTGGCCACGTATGGGTGCCTTACCAGCATTCTGAAGTGTTAAGGCGTTCTAAGAAAGTTTTGAGTTACTAGTGTGAGAGTTCATCTACTGGCCAAAGCACTTGGAAAGGCTCCTGTTCCCTCCCCTCAGCTGAGAACTCTTCTGTGCCCCAGAACCTAAGATAGGGTATGTCTACACTACCCCCCTAGTTCAAACTAGGGGGGTAATGTATGCATACCGAACTTGCTAATGAAGCCCGGGATTTGAATTTCCCGGGCTTCATTAGCATAAAGCCGGCGCTGCCATTTTAAAAAGCCGGCTAGTGCGAACCCCGTGCCGCGCGGCTACACGCGGCACGGGGTTTGCACTAGCCGGCTTTTAAAAATGGCGGCGCCGGCTTTATGCTAATGAAGCCCGGGAAATTCAAATCCCGGGCTTCATTAGCAAGTTCGGTATGCATACATTACCCCCGTAGTTCGAACTAGGGGGGTAGTGTAGACATACCCATAGGGAGGAACGGAAACACTCATGATTGTTATAAAGATGGTGCTGGGAGAGCCACCCTTAGGGATGTTAGGCAAATAGTTGGCTTTAGGGCTTAACTGTCTACACCTTGGATCCTGAGCCCTAAAACTCTCTGAACAAAAGGCAACACTCAGAAGGAAGTCAGATAGCAATTGTATTGTTGTGCTGAAAAAGCTTGTGAAGAGATGAGGCGACACTACACATGGTGGACAGGCCAAGGGGCTTGCAGAAGTCTTAGATCTGATATTATTTTTAAGCAGTGAGGAAACTTTTGCTCCCAAAGGCTTTGTTTCCCCCTAGGCTGTGCAATATTTAAACCAACTATCAAAATGTTTTACTTTTAGTCCTAATAAATGTTGATCATTTCAGGTTATCTGCATTTCTATAGTTATATCAACATTGGAAATGTTAATATTCTGGGAGCTCTTTTGGTTAGCAAAATCTGCTCTGTCAAGAAATTAAGTCTGATGGCTTAACTTCCATTCTTGTTATGGCACGTAGCCAGGGAATCTCAGCTTGATACAGGATGCTGCTTTCACACAGTGGTATCGATTGCAGGTTTATTTAAGTTCAATAAGGAAGAACACAAGCCCCAGTAACTTTGGCTCTGCGATGTTGCCTATCTGTAGTCCACAACCTTCCCTCTTTCTGTGCTATTGTGGAATCTGACAAGATATGGATTCTCTATTGAGGAAGGAATGGAGAGAAGGTGGAGGTGCCCTGCCCTTATGCCCTCAGAAGCTGGTCTGGTTTGCAAGGGATGCTAATGGTCAAGTGAATCTTAACTCCGGTGCATTGGGTACATGCACACCAAAAATGGAAATGGATGACAGGGGAGCGGTCACATGAGGATTCCCTGTTCTGTTCTCTACCTCTGGGGCACCTGGCATTGGCATTTGTTCTCTCCCTCTATGGGCAGACAGGACACTGGGCTAGATGGACCTTTGGTCTGGCCGTTACGTTCTTATGAATACACATGGGGTAAAACCTCTTGAAGACCCGCAGTTACTGCAAGGTGGTAACATACATAAGATTCATCAGTGTCTTTTTGTCTCAACAGCTAGTATTCTGAATATCAACGTGAAGAAAGAAATCTCCAGCCCAGCACAGCCTTGCTCTTTTGAAGAGGCTATTAAAGGTACTAAATAGATTCTTATCTGTGTTGTTAATGAGTAAGCTATAACTTCCTCCATCATAACTTTTTTCTTTTCTGACTTTGAAGACTTCACCTTGCAACTGCAAAATAAATATACACACACAGGGGTCGACAAATTATGGAAAACCCTACTCACCAGACAAAAAAGGGTCTCGCCACCCTCCTCTACAAAAAGTGGGGTTTTTTTTTCATGGCATAAATTCCTAATAAGAATAAGAACAGTAATTACTAATAAGTTATTAATAAATATCTTATAAACCTCTACCTTTTCTCTCTACTGCCATGTCTCCTCCCCTTGCTCCGTCAGCTCCCCTGGTGCCTGCTGCCCCCCAACCCCTCACCTTCTGCTGTCCTGACTCCTGCCCTTCTCACTGCCCTCAGCCTTCCTGAGACCTGTCCCCCTCCGCCAGCCCTTCTCTCCGCCCTGTGCCCACTCCTCCAGTAGCCCCACTCTGATCGTGTGAGCTACCCCTCCTCATCCCCTCTCCTAAAACCTCCCTCTACACACCTGTCCTGCCTCTCTCCTCTGGTGCTGGTCCCTCCCCTGCAGGTGTCTGCCCTTCTGCTTCATCCCCAGAATCCCTTGGCACCTGCACCCTCCTGGTGCCTCCCCCTTCCCTCACTGCCCCTGCCCCTGCCCCCTTTGCTCTCTTTTTCCCTGATACCCACCCCCTCACCACCCTCTGCCCCCGTTCCCCTCATGCCCGTGCCCTCACACATGCCTTGCTCCATCCCCACCTTCCTCATGCCTACCCCTTCTTTCAAGCCTTCTCCCAGCACCTCCCCCTCTAGCCCCCAGTGCCCTTACCCTCTCCTCTCCCAGCATCACCCTGTCCCCCCTCCCACTGACAGCTCCCCTTCTGTCCTTTTCCTCATTGTCTGCACTTGGCCCCCTGGCATTTGTCTCTCCTGCATCCCTGTCCCTTGGTGCCTTCCCCTTCTTCTTCTTCTTCTTCTTCTCCTGACCTCCTCCCCTCAGCACAAGCCCCTTCCCCATATTTTTCCCCTCCCCTCCCCACAGCTCAGCCCCTTCCCCTCCCCAGGGGCCAGCTCTAGGTGTTTTGCTCCCCCCCCCCTTTTGTTGTCTTTTACACGTTTGCATTTTGCAGTGGGTTTTTTTTGTTTTTCTTTTTTGTCCCGGCATTTTAGCCCTATAAATAGCAAATAGCATTTTCATTCCTTTTTCCATAAAGGCAAAGGCGCTTCCAGTGAACTCCCCCTTTCACTCACTGCTGGGTTACAGCAGCCTTTTCCTTGCCCTGTTCAGCCCCTCACTATGGGCAAGCACCCTTCACTCCCAACCCACAGGGGGAGCAGGGTGCAGGGACAGCACAGAGCCAGAGGGGTGCAGGGAACAGTGGGGGAGTACGGGGGTGGCACGGGGAACGGGAGGCACAGAGCCAGAGTGATGCAGGGATTGGGGGTAGCAGGGTGCGGTGGAGGCACGGGGAATGGGACGAAGGGAACGGGAGGGGCAGAGGGATCGGGGTCTAGGGGTAGTGCAGGGAACTGGCAGCACAGAGCTGGGGGGGCAGGGATCGGGGGGAGCAGGGTGCGGGGTGTAAGGGCAGCGCAGACCAACAGGGTTGCAGGGAAGAGGGAGAGCCGGGGATCCGGGGTGCAGGGGAGGCGTGGGGAATGGGCGGCACGGAGACAAAGGGGGGCAGGGGCCGTGGCAAGACTGGAGCCAGCGGGGCTGGCCTTGGCTGTGCCGCGTGCCGCAGCCAGCTCCCAGGGACACGCGGATAGAGCTGAGCTGCTGCGGCCCTTTAAAATCAGTAGGGCCAGGTCACACCAGCATCCTGGCGTCCCGTCCCGTCCCGCCCCGCTTCCTCGTGCCGGAGCTGCACGCAGGCAGCCTGGTGGGAAGAATCGCTGCATTTCCCTCTTCCCAGCGGCGGATCGGATGGGGCCACGCCACCCGTAGTGCGGGCTTCGGCCAGCCCGTCACAATGGCCCACCGAGCCAGTCCGCCCCTGCACTCGCCAGCTGGAAAAATCTACTCGCTGCAGGCGAGTGCATTTGTCAAGCCCTGTGGGGAGGCGGGGTGTGTGTGTATGTGTGTACACAAATAAATAATATGGATTAGGATAGAGCAAAAATCAATAATCCATCTGGCCTGTTCCTGTATTCTTCCCTGTGCTTCACTCTCTCTTTCATATGCTTCCAAAGGATGAGGATGAAAGAAAATGGGGTTTCTGTCACTTACACACTTCAAGTCCCTGTAGTAATTTTCATGTCAGGAAATATAAAATTTAATTTATGCAAAAGGCTAAGGAAAGAACTAAGTTTGAGTACTACAGTTGTGGCCCCCTCCTTAACATACTAGCTTTGCTTATTACTTAAGAGGGGCTGACATTACATTATGACTGTATTGTAAGCAGAATGAGGGCCGCTCTGTGGCTGTCTAGCAGAGCTTTTATATCTGGTGTCACTGGGGAAGTTGAGAATGCTTCTTCACTCAGGGTATGTCTGCACTACCCCGCTAGTTCGAACTAGCGGGGTAATGTAGGCATACCGCACTTGCAAATGAAGCCCGGGATTTGAATTTCCCGGGCTTCATTTGCATAAACTGGGCGCCGCCATTTTTAAATCCCTGCTCGTTCGAACCCCGTGCCGCGCGGCTACATGCGGCACGAACTAGGTAGTTCGGATTAGGCTTCCTAGTCCGAACTACCTAGTTCGTGCCGCGTGTAGCCGCGCGGCACGGGGTTCGAACGAGCAGGGATTTAAAAATGGCGGCGCCCAGTTTATGCAAATGAAGCCCGGGAAATTCAAATCCCGGGCTTCATTTGCAAGTGCGGTATGCCTACATTACCCCGCTAGTTCGAACTAGCGGGGTAGTGTAGACATACCCTCAGTTCCCTCCCAGTGTCTGTAGTGAGATTAATGTTCCTTAAGCAAGATGTTTGCTCACTTGGCTCATGGGATACAAGTGCAAAGTTCTTGAGTTTTGAAGGGAACAATGTATTTAAATTATATGTATTGGAATATTATAAAGGAGGGAGATGTTTCTTCTTCATTTGTTAAAACTAGTGTTCTAGGGTTAATGGAAGTTTCCATAACCTGCTCTGGTGAAGACCGTTTTAAAGAGCAGATTTAACAATGATCACGTTTGATAGGAATCCATAGCTGCAGATTACAAGCATAGTTACAAGCTGGGGACCAACCAGTTAAGTAGTAGTTCTGCAGAAAAGGACTTTTTGTAGTGGGAGGCCCAGAACTGAACACAATACTCCAGATGTGGCCTCACCAAAGCCGAATAAAGGGGAATAATGACATCTCTGGATCTGCTGGCAATGCTCCTCTTAATGCAACCTAATATGCCATTAGCCTTCTTGGCTACAAGGGCGCACCGTTGACTCATATCCAGCTTCTCATCTACTGTAACCCCCAGGTCCTTTTCTGCAGAACTACCACTTAGCCAGTCGGTCCCCAGCCTGTAACACTGCTTGGGATTCTTCTGTCCCAAGGCAGCAGCCCCTGTCTGCAGGGTGTCCCAGCTGCCCGCAGACAGAGGCTGCTGCCACCCCGCACTGCTGCCTCTCTATCAGCAGGGGCCTCCCTGGAACTGGGGCCGGGAGCTCACTGGCTGCTGCCTCTGCTCCCAGAGACTATCGAATAGTCCTCTCGCTGCAGAGGTTTCATCTGGTTACACACCTAATCAATTACCCGATATCTAACATCCCTCATACCAGCTGCTTTAGAAAACCAGTATAAGAACTCTTCAGTAGGCTGTAATAGTCAGAAGTCACCATTGTACTGTCCTGACATGTCTCCTGCTCTATCAGTGACGATAATAATTTGGCCGCATGCATGTGTACTCCTCTTGTGTGTTGTGTTGACTTCGCGCAGGTAGTTAATACAGCAGACTCCAAGAGAGCACCCGGCCAGATTTATTGTCAAATGAAGTACATTAATAGTTGTCAGGAGACTCTACCAAACCACTGCACATATCTACCCCTGACAATGGACCAGCTCAGTCAGTGGGAGGTCCCACTACCACCTAAACCATGACAAAGACGGCCTTCCAAGACACAACTATATACAGGTACAAACAAACTACACATCACTTCTGATGTATCAGGCTGCACCCACTGATGTTACCTAGATACCAATCACCCTGCACCTGGTGGTTCGATTAGAACATCTCTATCCATCATGCTGTCATTTTAGACCCTCTCCTGAACCTGGGTCAGTATGTTCCTGTTCTGTGAAGAGTGTGTGTTACATTCTTTCTGGAATGTGCATTGAACCTATGCCCAGTACCAATTACTGTTTTACAGCCTGTACCTAGTACCAATTACTGTTCTACACTTGGGCCTGTTACCAATTAGTGTTTTACACTATTAGCCCTGTTTGTGCCAAGTTCTGTGAGCAGGACCTGCCTCTTGCTCACAGATTAGCTTGGCTTTATATTAGTAAAGTCTTGACCACTGTTACGTAGGCCTCAGGCTTGTGCTTCATCAGCTTTTGTTTCAGGCCCTCATCTTACTACACAGGCAAACGTGGGATGATCTGACTCACAGTAGGTAGATAGAAAGCTGGCTAGATTGTCAGGCTCAACAAGTAGTGATCAGTGGCTCAACGTCTGGTTGGCAGAGACAAGCGGAGTGCCCCTAGGATCGGTTCTGGGACCGGTTTTGTTCAACATCTTTATTAATGACCTGGGTGAGAGGATGGATTGCACCCTCAGCAAATTCGCAGATGACACTAAGCTGGGAGAAAAGTAGATACGTTGGAGGGCAGGGATGGGGTCCAGTGTGATTTAGACATATTGGTGGATTGGGCCAAAAGAAATCGGATGAGGTTCAACAAGGACAAGTGCAAAGTCCTGCACTTGGAACAGAAGAATCCCAAGCACTGCTATATGCTGGGAACCGATTGGCTAAGCAGCAGTTTTGTAGAAAAGTACCTGAGGATTGTAATCGATGAGAAGCTGGATATGAGTCAACAGGGTGCCCTTGTAGCCAAAAAGGCTAATGGCTTATTAGGCTGCATTAGCATGAGCATTGCCAGCAGATCTAGAGAAGTGATTATTCCCCTTTATTTGGCACTGGTGAGGCCACATCTGGAGTATTGCGTCCAGTTCTGGGTCCTCATTACAGTTTGCAGAAGAGTGTGTGTGTGGGGGGGGATTTGATAGCGACCTTCAACTCCCTGAAGGGAGGTTCCAAAGAGGCTGGAGAGAGGCTGTTCTTAGTGGTGTCAGATGGCAGAACAAGGAGCAACGGTCTCACGTTGCAGTGGCGGAGGTCTAGGTTGGATATTAGGAAAAACAATTTCCCTAGAAGGATGGGGAAGCCCTGGGATGGGTTCCCTAGGGTGGTGGTGGAATCTCCATCCCTAGAGGTGTTTAAGTCCCAGCTTGACTAAGTCCCAGCTTGACAAAGCCCTAGCTGAGATGATTTAGTTGGGGTTGGCCCTGCTTTGGGCAGGGGGTTGGACTCAATGACCTTCCAAAGTCTGCCAACCCCTATGGTTCTAACTGGCTCGGAAAGCTTACTCTGGGAGTAATTGTCAGTGGTTCTCAAGCAAGCAAGACGGGCATATTGAATGGCGGTCCTGGTTCTGTCATGGATCTGGCTCTGTTCAGGATCTTCAGAATGATTTGGAGAATGACAGAGAGTGTACACTGATAGTTTAACTGCTGCAGGCCTCTCAGCTTGGTGTCAAATGCTTTGAAGGCTGGGAGTAGAATTCAAAATGAATTTGACAAACTAGGGAAATGGTCTGAATTACATAGGGTGAAATTTAGTAACAACAAATACGGAGTAGTGTACTTTGGAAGGAATTATCAGTTGCACAAACACACAATGTGAAGTGCCTATTTTGAAGGAAGACTGCACAGAAGGATCTCAGTGTTCTCGTAGATCACAAACTAAATATGAATCAGCAATGTATTTAAGTTGCAAAAAAAAAATCATTTGAACATGTAATGGAAGGAGTGTTGTAAGCAAGACACAGTAATTATTCTGTTCTGTTCAGCGCCGATAAGGCTTCAGCCGGAGTACTATGTCCCATTCTGAGCAACATGCTTCAGAAGCAATGTGGACAGACTAGAGAAAGTCCAAAGAGCAACGAAGATGATTAAAGGTTTAGAAAACATGACCTACCACAAAATATTGAAAAAATTGAGTTTATTTAGTCTGGAGAAGGAAGATTGAGGGATGACATGATTGTCTTCAAGTATGTATAAGATTGATTATTAAGAGGAGGGTAATAAATTGTTCCCCTGAATCACTGAGGATAGGACAAAAAATAATGGTCTTAAATTGTGGCAAAGGAGATTTAGGTTGGATATTAAGAAATGCTTCCTGACTAGCAGGGTAGGTAAGCACTGAAACCGTTTACCTAGGGAATCTGAGAACCTCTGTTATTTGAGGTTTTAAAAAATAAGTTAGACAAACACCTTTTAAAAATGGTCTAGAAAATATTTCATCTTCGCACAGCGCAGGGCACCGACCTATTCAGATCCCTTCCAGCCCTACATTTCTGATTCCTTGTTTTTATTTTCTTTCTCCTCAAGAGGGGAGTTAAAAAAAAAAAAATCTAATTTATCACCCACAGCTTCCCAAAAATGGAATACCACATGAGATGAGCAGTTAAACAAAAGCATAATTCTTGTTCTAGGTCCCTTTTGAAAATGACAAATAAAAAGATCCCTTCCACTATGGGTAGAGTAAAATCCATTGGATCTGATGCGAACTGGGATCAGTTTTCGCTGCAAAACTGTTTCATAAACTGGGCTATCCCTAAATAACACGTCTGTCAAATGCATGAAAAATAAAAAACCCAAACCACCAGAAGCTCACCTCTCCAGAGGCTCTTCAAAAGCACTTCCCACATGTTTCCTATCAGCAATCAAATTGCCTCTCTGGCTGTCTCAGGGTCTAGCTATTCAGGTTCCTCCAGCCCCAAGAAGGGGGTGCATTTTCTGTAGTTTGAGCTGCTCCAGATTAAAGTGTCATCTTCCTATGAGTCCCTAGTCCTGGGCCATTATTCTGCCCTTCCTGAATTGGATTGACTGCTATGCAACTGTAGTATGGTGTGGGGCCCAAAGTAGCCCATTCACCCCTTTCTGGGGTTATTGGTTTATAAATGCCAAAACCTACTTCCACTGCGGATTCTTCTCTGTAGTCCAGAGCTTTTGTCTGCGTCTAGGTAGCCTTCATACTGGATCACCCAGAATGCATTACACATCAGTTATAGGGAATGGTACAAATGATTTAAAGAAATGGTTACCCAATTGTTTGTGTAGATGAAGTGCTGTCATTTTCATTCTGCACTGACATGGGTAATAACGTAGTGGAAAAACACCTGCACCTAGTTTACTCTAACACTTCCGCCATTGCTGTACAAACAGTGCAAAAAGGCATAGTACTGATGTACTCGTTATGGCTACATGTGGAACTTGGATGAGGGCAGGAAAGGGAAGAGGCTCTGAAGTTATATAATCTGTGCACATCAGTGCTATGCAGTGTGTATTTTATTATAAAAAATAGCAATATCATACTCTTCTACTGAGATTGTTAATGATTTAACAGAGGAAGAATGTTAACACAGTACTTATGCAAAGTATTTTTATTGAGCTCTCAATTCAAGGGCCTTAGAGGAAAAACTGTCTCATAAATCCATGTGCACATTAATGACTCGTACATGTAAATTCACTGAGTCCATTATTCCATTCCTCTGTTGATTTATATCCTTCTCTCTCCTCTTGGTAAGGTGTCCTGGCTATTTAAATCCTTTCTTGTTACTAATCCTTGCAGCTGTTCTCTGCAAGAGGCAGCTCTGCCAAATTGAGTGAGCTGAGCAGCCAGGAACAAATCCAATGAGCTTTACATATAATGTTACATAACTAGCTGCTAGGCTTTGCTATGATCATCACTGAGCTTTCCCGTTTCTCAAGGGTATTTCTGTACGTTACACATGGGATTCTTTCCATTACAATGGTAACCTATCCATTTTACGGAAAAAGAAAATAAACGTAAAATCTATTGTTCTAACAGTCTGAAAGAATGCTAGAGTTCCGACCCATGTCATTGTTGTGCAGAAGGCTAACTTTCGAGATGTTACCAGAGTTTAATCTCAGGGCACCCTTTAAAATTTGGAAAAAGTGTGCATGTATGTGGGCCCACAAGTTTTGGATCTCTGGCTAAAGACCTGCTCTATATCTCACGTTGCCTCTGTAATACTAAATGTATTCTGAGTGTGTTGGTGATGGTATCAGTCTCTAGATACTGTGCTGTGTAACTACATAAAGAGTGCAGTACTGGGAGAGTATACATTTAAAGAACTACTAAAGCACAACAAAATCCTGTAATACTTTATTGCTTTTTCAAAGTGCATCCAATTTCTTCTGTTGGTTTTCATTCTCCCAGCCAAATGTTGAAAAGTCTAAGAAATATGCCTTTGAGTGTGAACCAACATGTCATTGTTAGTGTCTAACCCATATATCATTAGGATTTACAATTATTTTTGTGCTACCATAGTTGTTTATCTGCCACTTCTTCAAAAATGCATTCAAGAACTTTATTCTTTGCTAACTGGCCAGTATGTAAAACCTGTGATTTAACTTTATGGAGACATTCCAAAACTCAACTGATGGAAAGAGGAAGAGGAGCTTATTTGGCTATTTATACCTTATGTTCCACTAATGACTAAGGACTTATTATTCAAGACACAGAATGTTCTTTTGGGAGAGAACCTTTGATCTCTGGCAGAGTTAAGTGTCCTAGGAACATTGACGAGGACATAAGTATTGTCCAGCGCACTTAACAGAAATAATTTTGTAGTTAATGTAATGTTATGCTGTATGTATATTACCAACAGGAAAATTGTTCCATAGCTTTGTTTTGGGGTCTGGGATAAGAAATTCAAAAGATAACAGCCTTTAATAAAAAGGCTAGCGCTTCATTGAATTCAGACTTCATATATTTTACTTCTTGATCTTAGACTTGCAGTTTCAGCAAACTTTTGAGATTAAATATTTCCATTTTATTCACATCCAAAACTGACAATTGGTATTAGACACAATTTGCAACTAGATTAGAAAGGATTTAAGACTGAAAAAATAATTCCTCGAGAAGCTTAAAGTTTGGAAACATTTAGAGGACAAAGTGAGATCGATCTTTCTATGTGCTGCATCATAAAGCTGACATACAGATCAGGACACGTGTGTGGGTTTATTGGTTTGGTTGGGTTTTTTTTGTTTTTTTTATAGTGCTTCTCCTAATGGAAACTTAACTAGACTGCTTTGTGAACTTGCCATTGTGCAAAGGTATCCTAATACCAGATTGCAATATGAAACAGTCTCAAATGCAATAGTTACGATTTTTCAGATTGAAATAATTTGCCATGACCCTAGAAGTTTGTAATGTAGACAGTTTTGAGCATCGGTATGCAGGTCTAGAAATGTCCTCTTATGTGAAATGCAAAAGTATAGCATTGCATCCTGTTTCTACAATTGTTTGATTCATAGGGTTTAATTTGTGTTCCAAGATTGTTTCAAGGTTTCTTACTTTCATAGTGATTTCTCTCCATTTTAGCATGCTGTCTCCTCTGAAGAGGAAATATATGGCATCCCAGCAAAACTGCATTGGAAAAAAGCCACCATCTCCCTAGTAGTCTGGCACTAAAGAATCAATACATTGTACCGTGATTTTTAGAAGAGATAATGCAAGGCAAAATTTTACCAACTCTTCTCTGTTTTTATCTGCAGCAGTGACAGTAACTGGCTGTAACCTGGATAAGGTAAATATTCTCCCTAGTGCCTTGATAACTCCACTTATACCGACCAGTGTGATTAAGAATGAAGATGTAGCTCCAATGGAAGTTACAGCTGAAAAAAGATCTCCCACCATCTTCACAGTAAGTTAAATTGTGACCCTATTAGGCTGACTATCCAAGCTTTGGGCATGATACCATGTCAGACTGTTTTCTGGTAGTGTGTAGCAGAGGAGAGAAACAGGAGAGTGGTGAAAACTTCATGGTCCAAATCCAGTCAAGCCTGCACTGCAGACATGCACATAAAGCAGTGAGTGAGTCTCTTAAGTCATCAACAGCAGCTGTTACTCCTGTGTTTGTCCTCAGAGAAACTGATTGTGGAGGAGCACAAGTGTATACATTATATTTGGAATTGGGGAAGGAAAAACACATAGATAGGAAAGAATATAAGAGGCCAGACTGAGTAAAGGAAAAAAATTATGACCCAGTGCCAGGGGAAGGAGATGGTTATCAGTCGATTACTTAAGAAAAAAATTGGGTAGCCCTGACCAATGGCTTGTTTGGAATGCCTTTTGCTTCTTTCATAGGACAGTGGAAATTTTCCTCTGAGAGTGACCTTCACTGATGCTTTAGGATATAGTTGTAGTTAATAAGATGTCTACTGCTGCCAAAAGAGATCAGTCACATACCGTAGCAGATTTGAAAAGGCAGTGCAACGTTTTAACCAATAATCTTTGTAGTTATGATTGCTACAATAAAGACAATCAAATCTGTTGTTTCGATGCATAAACAGATGATGAAAGGAATTTTCACCCATGTACTTAGAAGAATTGGATAGATCTATTAAGAGGGGGTTTATTCACATTTCACTGAAACATCAGATTGTGGGCTGTTGTAGACAAAACACTGGTCTTCATGGACGAGTAGTATCACAAGGAAGATGGTGTGTATATGTGTGGGAAACTCCCATCTGTGAAACCATAAGCCAGCTGTAGGATAAAATAACTTGTTCAGTTTGTTTTTAAGCCATTAATAGTAAAAATTGATGGGCTAATTCAATATGGGAAATTGGTTTGCAGCCCTTAACTTTTAAGCTGATTCTTGTTCTGGCAGAGGTGGAGAGCGTGCCTTAGAATCCAGAGAGTATCTTTCTTTGTGGGAGACTAAATTTTTGGCAGGAAGAATTTAGACTTAGACACATAGGCCAGCAGTTTCTGATTTTCATAGCTGTTGAGCACTTTATAGTTCACTTTGGCTTCATTGGAAGTAGTGGATGCTTAGTATCTTCGAAAATCAAGTCACTTTTATGAAGTTGCCTAACGGTGGAATTGAATGCTTAAACTGTATGAACATTTTGGGTTTGTTTAGATCACTTATTACTTGCAAAGCAGAATGGCTGGTAGTATTTACTTTTTCTGAAGTCTCCTTGGAATCATCTGTTTGCATGTATGTTTGCCCTGGCTTTATCCTAACTGCTGTTGTTTCACTGACAGTGCAGCAAATAAATAAAACCTTTCTGTATTCATTTTGCTGCGTTATAACAGAAATAGCCATACAACGGTGATACTACTAATGTTCTTCAACTATTCTCCAACTTTACTTGGGTTATACCAGCAAATTTACCTTCACCCCCTTCCTGCAGCAGTATTTCCCTTCCTCTGTTGTTCTTCTCTTTTACTTACTATGTCTTTATCATTTGGATATGTTGTCCAGCTTTGAGAGACAAAAGCTGATACTCGTACCTTACAGCTGAACCTGCCTGCATGTAGTTGAGGAATGAGATTTTCAAGTATGACTCAGCTTCTCCTACACACTTTTTAATGTGTATTGCTTTTTTTTCCAAGCAGGCTTCAAAGGTGGTTGGACCAACTCAACAAACATTAGAAAGTATGTCCAGCATATCAGGAACAGGAGGAGCCTTTTCAACTGCTGCCTCTCATTTACCTTCTGAAAGTGACAAACAGCAGCAGATACAGCATAAAGTGTACAATTCAGAGACTCTGACTACTATCCAAACACAGGACATTTCACAGCCTGGTAGCTTTCCAGCAGTCTCTGCTCCAAGCCAGTTGCAGAACAGTGATGCATTGTTGCAGCAAGCTGCACAGTTCCAGAGCAGAGAGTCTCAGTCCAGAGAGGTGTTGCAGTCAGACAGCACTGTAGTTACTTTGTCACAGCTGACTGAGGCTTCGCAGCAACAGCAGTCAACACTATCCGAACCAGCGCAGACACTACAGCAACAGATCTCCTCAAGTATTTTCCCATCCGCAAACAGCGTGAGTTCGTTTCAGAACACTATACAGCAACTGCAAGCTGGAAATTATCCAGCCAACGCTGCCAGTGGCAGCAGTGGAAATGTTGACTTGGTCCAGCAAGTCTTGGAAGCTGAACAGCAGTTATCTTCTGTTTTGTTTTCTGGGTCAGATAGTGAGGATGTCCAAGAACAACTCAATGCGGACATTTTTCAGCAAGTTAGTCAAATACAGAACAGTGTAAATTCTGGGATCTTTTCCTCGTCTGAGACAGTCCATTCCAGGCCAGACAGCCTTCTGTCTGGAAGAGCTGAAAATGTCCATCCTCCGCCTGAGAGCTCGCTGTCCAGTCAGCAGCAACAGCAGCAGGCAATGGAGACTTCTGCAGCAATGGTGATTGGAATGCAGCAAAATATGTGCCAGGGTGCAACACAGATGCAATCGGATCTCTTTTCCTCAGCAGCGCCAGGAAATGGAAACCTCCAGCAGCCCCCTGTTTACCAGCAAGCTTCCCACATGATAAGTGGGCTGTCAGCCAGCGAAGACATACAGATGCAGTGTGAGTTATTCTCCTCCTCTTCTGGTGTTTCTGGGAATGAAACTGGTACTACTGCTCAGCAGCAGGTCTCCGCTAATGGCTCTGCCATGTTTCAGACATCGAGTTCTACAGATGGAGAAGAAACTTCAGGACAGAATAAACAGATGCAAAACAATGTGTTTCAGACCATGGTTCCGATGCAACACAGTGGGGAAGGCCAGCCTCAAGTTAACCTTTTTTCATCTACGGAAAACATGATGGCTGTTCAGGCAAGTGGAACTCAGCAGCAGGGAGGTGGACTGTTTCAGCAAGGTGCGGAAATTCTGTCTATTCAATCAGGAAGTTTCATGCAGCAGTCCCCACATTCACAAGCTCAACTTTTTCACCCTCAGAATCCCATTGGTGATGCTCAAAATATATCCCAGGAATCACAAGGGTCTATTTTTCACAGTCCAAATTCAATTGTCCACAATCAGACCACTTCCTCTTCCTCGGACCAATTGCAGGCTCCGATGTTCCACTCCCAGAACACCCTGGGTGTATTGCAGAGCTCTTCTGTACCTCAAGACCAGCAATCAGCTAACATGTTCCTTTCCCAGAATGCAATGAACAACTCTGTAACTCAAGAAGAACAGATGTCGTTCTTTGCAACACAGAATTCCATTTCTCCACTCCAGACAGCCACAAACACTGAGCAGCAAGCTTCTTTCCAGCAGCAAGCACAGATATCCCACATTCAGAACCCCATGATTCCCCAAGATCAACCCCAAGCTCAGCCCGCTCAGCAAGGTTTGTTTCAGTCACAAGTATCAATAGGCTCCCTCCAATCTAGTCCAATGCCCCAGAACCAGCAAGGGGCCATCTTCCAGTCTCAACATTCAATAGTTGCTCTTCAGAGTAGCCCTCCAACCCAAGAACAGCAGCAGCAGAACATGATGTTCAGTACTTCAGATACCATCAATACAATTGCTTCTCAGAAACAGACCATGATTTTCAACCCAAATCAAAATCCGATCACTAATCAGGAGCAGCAGAACCAATCGCTTTTTCATGCACAGTCCAACATGGCACCAATGAATCAAGATCAACAGCCCATGCAGTTCCAGAGTCAAACTGTGACTCCACTTCAGAATCCTGGGTCCAGCCAAGCAGAGCCACAGCAGCCCAACATGTTCCATAACTCACCCCAGATTCAGTTGGTTCAAGGATCACCTGGTTCTCAAGAGCAGCAAGTCACCCTCTTCATTTCTCCAGCTTCCATGTCTGCCTTGCAGAATAACATGGGCCAACAAGAACTGCAGCAGTCTCCCATCTACTCTTCTCAGAGCAATATAACAGGCATTCAAGGAACAACTTCTGCCGCACAGCAGCAATCTTCTTTGTTCCACAATTCAGCAGGAAGTGCTATCAACCAGCTGCAGAATTCTTCTGCTTCATCTCAGCAGACTTCAGGAATATTCCTCTTCGGCATTCAAAATGGTAAGTGGTAAGAATTCTTGATTCTAATAGTATAGTTTAGAAAAACAGCTACTTTGGAGGCTACCAAATTGTGTTTGTACAGCTCTGTAGAAGAGTAAAGTGCTAAGTGGTAATGGTTAGAATCCTTTGATTGAAAATGTTCGTTATTAAAGGCAGGAAGTAAGTAAATTATACCCTTGCCTTTGAAAAACTGTTGCATTCAGTGGAAGCTGCAAAAAGCTTGTGTGTTTGTATAAGCCAACACTTGCTTTTCTGATGGCTAAACTAGGGATGTCAGTGTGTAGTCGACTACGCGATTAATTGATATGCCTGGGCTAATCTTGTCGACTACATGCATTTTCCCCCTTGCTGCTTCTGTGTAAGAGGCAGAAACGGGGGGAGGGGGGGAAGCCAGTGCCTGTGAGGAACTGGCTTTAAGCAGGCTCTCTACGAGCGCTGGATCTGCCTGCACCCTTCCATCCCTGCGCTGCTGCCTCTGATAGAGAGGCAGCAGCCTAGAGGGTGAGGGAAGGAGGCTGGAGTTGATACGTGCTTGGAGCCGGCTTTGAAGCATGCTCCCCATGTGTCCAGCTCTGTGGACCCGCCTGCCCCCTCCTGCTGCCTCATACAGAGGGGGGGCAGGCAGAAGCTGGTGCCAGCTCCCCCCAGCATCAGCTCTTCTACAAGAGGTAGCAGCATGGGGGCACGGGTAAGGGAGGCTGCCACAAAGCAGCCTCTGTCAGCAGCGGCCTGGGCTCACCACGGACAGAGGCTGGTCCACAACAGCAGCCACTGTCTGAGATGAGTCCAAGCTCCTATGGACCAGCCCCCATCCATGGGGAGCTCAGACACCCGCAGACAGGGATTGCTGTCCTCTGGGAAGCTGATACAGTGGCAGCCATGTGGGATAGCAGAGGGCTCCCTGGGAGTGGGGCTGGGAGCATACTGGCTGCTGGCCCCGCCACTGGGGGGCGATCGAATAGTCGTGTAACTGCTAAAATTTCATGCGGTTACATGACTGTTCAATTGCACTATGTCTAACATCCCTAGGCTATACACCCGATAAACATTTATCCAAAAATACCAAATAGTCACCGTGACGCACTAGTGGTTGGAACAGGAAATGTGAAATCGGTGCTCAGTTAGACTTCATAGAAGTCTGAGTAGTTAATTCGTGTTTATACTTATATAGCAGTAGTAAAAGAACATGTTTTAAAAAGTCAGGGAAGTTATTTAAGAGCTTGTTAGTACCCCATATTTTCTGCCTGTGAAGGTGCTTATACACTCTAATCCAGAGGTGGGGAACCTCTTTTGAGTCAGGGGCCACTGGCCCCCAGAAAAATAAGTCATGAGCTGCACACAGGTGAGAAGGAAAAACCCCCACCCTCATTGACATCGCCCTGACAGAGCAGAAGAAAGATGCTCCTCACATTCCCCTCACACACCAGAGCCTAGGGGTGGCCCAGGCTAGTAGATTGTGCGCTCCAGCCCCACGGTGTGGCAGCAGGAGGGCTGGAGCACCTGCACGGGCTTCCCAATGCTGGGGGGAGAAGCCCTGAGGCTCAGGGACCGGATTCAGGCAAGCCATTGGCCGCATCCAGCCTTCGGGCCTGCGGTTCCCCACCCCTGCTCCAATCAAATCACTTTGGGAATATTCCTCTTTGGCATTCAAAATGGTAAGTGGTAAGAATCCTTGATTCCAATAGTACAGTTTAGAAAAACAGCTACTTTGGAGGCTACCAAATTGTGTCTGTACAGCTCTGTAGAAGAGTGAAGTGCAAAGTGGTAATGGTTAGAATCCTTTGATTGCAAATGTTAGTCATTAAAGGGATGTTAGACCTCGTTTTTTTAGGTTTACTGGATCTTTTGAAAAAGCCTTCCCTTTTCGAAAGAACTATGTCTAGATTGCGGTTTTACTTTCGAAATAGTGCTTTTTTGAAAGAGCGCTATGATGCAATTATGCAAATGAAGCACAGAAAATTCAAATCCCAGCTTCATTTGCAATATCAAAGTGCCTAATTTACATCCCTCTGACGAAAGAGGATGTAGTCTAGACACACCCTGGATGTCCTGCTGAAGAAAGGGGGAAGCTGATACCAAATGGCAATTGCAAATTTATGGCTATCTAGTTTGTAGATGAATATTGGTGACGGGAGCTCACCAGCCAGGTGTGAGAAGCATGAACGGAATGCAAGGAATTTCCCTTCACTCCCTGATCGTGTGGGGAATGGGATGAAAAGCAAGCCAAGAGCGCACAGCTACTGCCCTCCCGAAATGGCGCCATTGCTTAGCATGCCCACTGGTCACCTGATCACCCTGCAGCAACAAGACCCAGTGCCTGACATTCCATTACCCAGTACAGGGCGCGCCCTGTAGTTTGAAACCTCCTGGTGTAGATGACACTGTTTCCATCCTTTTCTTTCAGTAAGACACTTCCCCCGATTTCTGGGATGTTAATAGTATGATTTTAAGAGCAGCTGAGATCTTCAAACGTATACTAGTGTGTTAACAAACTCTCTCCGAGGATTTCCAAGTTTCAGTATCTGTGTATAAAGGCTTAATTCTATTCCCGGCACCGCTGTAGCCTGATGGGTGACTGGGCAAGGGACGTCACGCTTTGTGACTCAGTTTCTCCGCCCATTAATGGGGATAATTTTACATACTGTGGTAAAGCACTTTGAGATTTACTGATGTAAAATGCTAGGTAAGAGTTAGAGATTATCATCATTGCTTATTGTGTTCATCTTCATTCCTTTCTTAACAGACTGTGGCCAGCTTTTAACTTCTGGACCGTCTACACTGCCAGATGAGCTGATGGCTATAAGTCAGCCAAGTCAGCCACAAAGTGAGGGGCAACCAGCAGTGACAACTCTTCTGTCCCAGCAAATAACTGAGAACTCTCCCCTGCCTTCATCTATGACAACCAATCAGGGTATAGAGAAAATTGATGACTTGCTGGTCTCGTTACAAAGCCAGGGGAACAACATGGCTGGCTCATTTTAATTAGCCAAGTAAGTAATGAATTTGGGTGTGTGGGACTCCTTGCTAGTCATGCAGTGATATTTATTTATGCCTCTTGTTTTAACAGATGATGACTTTGCAATCAGAAATCTGTAGAAAATAAATGATCCAATTTAAGTTTTGTTGTGGAGTTGCCCATTCGTTGTTCTGTAACCTGGCATTGCAGTTTAATAATTCTAATGACAAAGTTAAGGTGCGTGGGTCACTCTCAGCTTGACCCAACATCTCTGTGAACAATCAGCAAATCTGGCTTCAGTTAAAATTGTAGGTTTCTTGTGGATGTATTAGACTCCACTTGAATCTATAGTCCCATTGTGCTGAAATGGTCTGCCTGAGAGCCAGGTTCTGCAGGAAATAGTGCTTCTTGAAAAAGCACCGCTTGCCAAATCATTGTTACAACTGAGCCTGTACAACAGCAGGGTGCTAGGAAGTGTCTGTTGCTGGAAGGTGCTTTCCCCCAACCTCTACATTGCAGGAAAAGTTCTGCTCGTGCATGAGCATTAAGTATATATGGGCTCTTCAGTCCCAGGGTAGCCACAGCATCCAGCTGTATCCAACCTGTGTCATGATGTTCTGCTTCCCAAAACTCCCAGATTTTTCAACTGGATGCTGTGCTTTTTGCTTTCCCAGCTAAACTGTTGTGTAATGATGATGTAAACTGGAAAAAAATGAGTCATACATATTTTGCCCCAGAAATGGCTGCATTTTTGCACTGGTCTCGATTTAAGTCTGTAGTTTGTAAAGTGCTTTCAAATGAAGGAGCTACATATAAGATGAGACTTATTAGTTATGCCTAATTCTGCTTTGTTTTTAATTTCAGAAATTCTGTGAAGGAACAGATGATGTTGAAGATCCCTTCAGACCCTGTGGCTCTGATTAGGGTGTATGGAGCTTCAACTGTTCTGTCAAAGGATGGCCTGCACCCAAGCAAACGTGTAGATTTCACCCTCTTTTCTAAAGAGCACACATGCTGCCTACTGCAGTGTCTAGCTATTGAGTCTATAATGATAGCATTTGAGACTCCTGAGGCCAATAATGGCTGAAAAGCTATGCTTTGTGTTACAGGGGGAGGAATTGGACCATTACCATGTTCTTAGGCCCCATTAGTCAATGGGCTGCTGTTTTAATTCAAAGCATGACTGCTCAGCTATTATTGTTAGAAAATAACACGTTATCATGTTTACTTTTTCTTTTCTTCGCTTCCTCCTTCACGGCCCCTCAGTTGAGCAGGAAAGCTTGTGAAGCAGGAACACCATGGGCCCTAACTCAAGCTGTGATTCATGGCATAGCAGCCAGTGTGGGAATTGCAGTTTTGACAATCGACCTGAAGGACGTTAATCTAGAAGGTGGTGGTATAAAGTATACAAGCAGAAAGTCTGCTACAACTCTAGGAGCAGCCAGCGAGGTGTAGGTATTTCTCATCTGAGGTTGTGATTAACAGCTTTCTATGTGTCTGTACTGATGGCTTTAGATCTAAACTGCATAGAGTAAGAATTGGGTGGCTCTATCAAAATTAAGGGGAAAGTCACAGTAAATTGTTCTAAAATACCTTGACCTGAAGAGAGCAGTCTGCCTGGCTGGAGAAACAACTGCTTCATGCCTCTCGCTAGTTCTGCATAGCTTAGAACTTAGACATCATCCCTCCTCATGCCTGGCTGCCCTCTTCCCTTCTTTCTAGACACTTCTCTCCCCACCCCTAACTTTATGCTATTTTATTTCTCAGGCAAATACAAATATGCTACTGGTTTTAGAAACCTGAAGTAACTCTTAGGCATCCAAGGCACCTCTTATTGAGGTAGCAAAGTGTCAAGCCAGTGGCTGCATCTTGATAGTCACCAGAGCGTGTGGAAGTGAGAGAATGCTGGTTTTGTGTGCATCCTCCAAGCTCCCCAAATCCTATAGAAACTCTGCTTTTTCCTGTTGTTGCTGGTGTAAAGTCTTAAATGGTATCCCATATGGAGGGGAAAACCTAATTTTTCACCATTTTTAAAAACCTCATTTGAAGCTGAGCTGCTGCATCTTTGTAGCTTTCTCAGTTCTGTGCAGGTTTGAAACACCCTTTTTACTAGCATTTCCCATATGCTGCAGCCTCTGCGGGGGTCACACCTACACTAATTAAAAACAGCTCACTCGTGTTTTACAGCGTCTAAAAATAACCCACTCCAGGCCATGCAATTGTAGTGTGAGGCGTGCGGATTCTTTCAGATGCTCCGACTAGCCCAAGAGAAGCATACATCTCGCTACAACTTCAGGCAGATGTTTTCTTCAGTCTTTCCCACTCCTGCATGTAGAAAGCTGTTAATGCCGGTCAGAGACAAACAGCTGACGTTGGCTATCGTGCCTTGGTGTGGTGTAGTTGGTTGGCATCCTGTCACTTTTCATTTTGGTGTTTTAAGCAATGGAGGGTAGCCTGTAAATGATTTTTAAGTTACCCTAGTATGTGTACGGCGTGCTTTTTCTAACTTGTGCACCTAGTTGAGCCATGTAGAGTTGTTCTTTGTTTTTAACGGTTTTTCCCTTGTGTTAGTCTGTCACAATGTTCATTTCTTCTGTGTGTTTGTGTGTGTACGTGTGTGTCTGTCTGTCTCTCTCTCTCTCATTGAGAGGCATTTAATTACGTTTTCAGTAGTAAGGCTTCTTGCCGATATGAAGGGAACTTTTCAGAAAGAGACCTGCTCTGGGTCATTTAATTTTGAATACAGTTTTCAATCGTTCAAGTTTTGGATGGTTTATATCTAATGTGTGTTTCATTTTTTTGGAAAGCTATATTTTGTATTTAGGAAATGGTATACTATTTTGCTATTTGTACTGAGTGAGTACATTGGCATAAATATAAAAATTTATATATATACATATATATAAAATATTCTTTTTGCCACACATTTTTGTGGTAAATTTGTGAGTTTGTCTGTTCTACCACAACGTGGCGTCTGATAACAGTAGGGGTGAGGGTGGGGTTTGTTAGGTCTTTACTAAGTATTTAAGTACTTTTTGCAACATAAATAGCTTGTTCATCTTGGCCCATTCCATCTGGCAGTGTTTTGTTCCAGTTGGCTCTGGACAACTTCAGTGTGTGTTTGTATCTGTGACACAACAATGGGCTGTAGTCCAGAAACCCAGTTAGACAATTCTATGATTGGGTTTCGTTCAGAATGAGTCATTCAGCTTTTACTCAGTCATTGTCTATTTAATATTTTATTAGTTTATTTCTGTTGTATCTTTTAATTTATATTATACTAACATGTTTGAAATTGTAATCATGTTAAAGAATTTTTTTGTCTATTTCCTAATGTCCAGAACTGCTATTTAGCTTTGAACGATACACTTTTTTTCTTGTTGATTTTTCTCCCTGTAAGAAAAAAGTAAAATAAAAACTTTTTATGGTTCAGGACATGAAAGACCAGCCTCTGAGCACTGAATGGGTGCTGTATGAGGATGCATAGAAGGGTCCTACACAGCAAATCCAAATGGCTGGGGAATGCAAAAGCCTGTGTCAGTTTGTAAGAACATGGTTGGCTTCTGCAAGATCAGCTTGTTCACACTTAGTCTCAGAATGAGGATGTGTGTTGATACCTTGACGGCTGTGTAGTCCTACAGTGGGCACAATGAGGCGATAAGGATGATAAACCCATTTGTGTGTTTTGTTGTGTTCTGCTTTTTTAAAGGAGGCATCTTCATGATGAAATGTTGTTGGTCAGTGTCAAGTCACCAGGGACCAGTTCTCCATTTAATAAGATTGGTGTCCAAAATAGAACCTTTTACCAGGACTGCTACAACTCCCACTGTGGGGGGGTGAGCAACGTTTAAATGAGTGCATATTTTTAGGTTACTACAAGGGCTTTGCTACCATATTCAAATTACTAAATAATGACATATCTGTTTTCTTTTGTGTCAAATTTACTGTCTGTCTTAGGTCAATGTTAAAGTATAACATTTTGAACATGTGATTTGGTTACAAAAAGTATTTGTCTTCTGAATGAAGGGTTTGCTCAGTGGTTGATAAATGCTTGTGCTGCTGCTTTCAAACAACTGTTACAGAGGATAAAGAGGGAGGCTCAATGAGCCAGCAAAGGCCTAGGAAACAGCTTACAGAAGTTGTTTCATGGCAAAAGGACCTAAGTATAATGTGAACCACATCTTTATTCTTTCAGAGCTCTGCTCACATACTGTTTTGATTTCAAGAGTTGACGCTGACTTTTGGAGCTTATCCTTTGTTTTTGTTTTTTATTCCCTGACATATTTAGTCCATAATGTGTCTGCATCAGTATAGGTATTAGAGGAAGAACACACAAAGTAGATTGCCTGCAGAGTTACTGAGAGGTAGGGGAATCAAGTCCAGTCTAGATTAGTTTGAAAAGTTGTACATTATTTAAGGTAAATGAAAATGGGTGTATACACTTTTATATCTTGAGTAGTCAAAAAACCCCACCTATTACCTCTTGTTCATGATAAACGTTGTTTAAGCCAAATTGCCAAAAATCAGTGCTGGGGGCATTATTACAAAAGAAAATTTGCTTTCATATCTGTCAGGCCAGTGTTTACTAATGGACATAAAGGTTTTATAGCTGTATGTACTGGATGGAAAGCTGGAGAACTATGTGTTAGTAGGGTGGATTTTCTCTGCAGTGTTTGTCTCTTTCACAGAACCATAAGATTAGATGGGCCCTCAAAAGGCCTTAATCGAATCCTCTGCCAAGATGCAGGATTTGTTGGGACTAAACCATCGAAGAAATATGGCCATCCAGCCTCTTTTGAAAACCTCCAATGAAGGCGATTCTACAACCTTCCTAGGCAGTTTGTTCTGTTGTCCTATTGTTCTTCCACTTAGGAAGATTTTTTTCTGGAGCATTTCTCCTACAAGAACTCTCTATTAAACCACCTTTAATCCAAAACACACACACGCTCTCCAGCTAGGCTATATTCTCCAGCCTAATGTCACTTTTCCATTAATGTCTCTGACTCTTCCAAACCCCATTTTTCAGATGTTGTCTCTACTGCATGTCTGTTATGTACTATACACCTGTTTCATAGTAACTGATTAATATCCAGGGACACACGCCCTATTAGCTACCATGGTCAGTATCTCTTCTGCCTGTGTCGCATTGTCTGCATGTAGACAACACTAGTGTATAAAAATAAACTTTCATCCTTCAGTGATGAATGAAGTAGGTGGATAGCACTTTTAAGATGTAAAAAAAATTCAAGAAAGCATTAGCCAGATATTTCCAATGGCAGAAGCTAATCATCACTTTCCACTTCACGGTCAGTCCACTTGTTGGCGTTAATTCTCATCTTTTCTTTCAGTGCTTCTCCATACCCAATGCTCTACTATTATTACCTTTGTCACCAGAAACAATTCAAAAGTGGTTTAAGATTTGTTGGGCCAAAATAGATCATTAACCACCAGGCCTTTTGTTTCACTAATTTTACATTAGTGACTGTGTGCTCAGAGCCTCTGAGTGGACACTTTTTATTTTTACTCAGTTAAAATGATTAGGTTCAAGTCTGTCAATTTTGACAGCATCCCTTTTCATGCTTACACAGAGGGCATGTCTAGTTACATCGATACGTGTTTCTCTAATCTTGATGAGCCTTGAGTTTTCCAGTGCTCCTGCCATGACTTTGATTAAGGCAAATTGACCAAGAAGAAATTTCATTCTGTTGCTGTGGTGAGATTGGTGTGTTTTGGTGTTTTTTTTTTTTAAATCCTCAGAGTGTTCTTCCAAAGCCCCCAGAAAGGACAAACCATGCAGGAGCTCAAATCCCTTCTCTGATATAGCTCCATGTGAGCAGTAGGAAAGAAGCTTTGTTATAAAAATTCTTCATTGGATTTAGAGAAATTAAAATAAATATATCGAAAGGTCAAATGTTTATAAACTATAAAAACAAGCTAAACCAGATGGGTGAGGGATCATCTTTCTTTGAACCAGTTTCAAATTTACACAAAGCTTTTCCTCATGTCTGGGAAAGATACTTAGTGTCACTGCTAAAAACAAAGTTATAGAGGTGGTTTAGCATAAGGAGTTAGCATATATTCTGAGGCAGCATTCAACAGTAGCCTGTTAACATCCATCATAAGACAAAAAGGGGAACTAGTGGATTGCAGATTGTTGTAAAACTATAAATCCAGTGTCTTGATTAAGACTGTGTGATTTTTAGTGTCCAGCAAAGTTATAAATTTAAGCTCCCAGGTTTATCTTCTGAACATTTTCTTTGAGGATGAGGCCTGGTAGACCTGGGAGCTTAAATTCATCACTTTGCTGGGTGTTAACAGGCCATTTCACCTTGAATGGTCCCTTTCACTCCTAGTGCTACCCTATATGTTCAGCTTATATGCATTTGCACACCCTCCCCAGACCTGAGGAAGAGCTTGTCTCATCAATGGAAGTTGGTCCAGTAAAAGAGAGAACCTCACCCATCTTGTCTATCTCCTGGCCCCAGCATGGTACAATAACACTGCATACAGGAAGAGAGAAGTTTTACTACAGCAGTGTTTCCCAAATGGTGTTCCGAGGAATCTCGGGGTTCCGCAAAGTGAAATTAAGGTTTCAGCAAGAAAATTCCATCAGAACCTGAACTATTGTCATGGAATGAAATTTTCATTCATTTATGAATTTTATAGAAAACAATTTTCACTTGTGCTGGCCATAAGTGTCCCTGTCTAATGCCAGCTTAGCCAGAGAGTGGGGACGATGATGTCACTACTCAGTGCTGTGCGCGCAGTCGGGTTCCGTGAAATTCTTTCATGTTCAAAAGGGTTCCGTGGCCAAATAAAATTAGGAAAAACTATACGACATAGTTTTATTTCCAGTTGTGTGTGTCACAATAATAATATTGTATCCATTTCCATAGCTCTGTCTAACATCTGAGCAGTGGAAGCATCAAACCTGAGAGGAATGTGTTCTCTGAACTTGGAACTTAAAGTGAGAAAAGGGAAAGGTTATATGGCCACTGGAGAGGAAAGAATTCTCCCAGGGAGAGAGCTGTTCCTGTGGAATAGTCTTGCAAAGGGAATGGCGGAAGAGCCATTACTTGAGATGTTTAAAAGCTAGCTGGATTGATAGTCAAGAGCATATTGTAAGGCTCTTGATGTTGAATTTTGATGAGTCTTTTGGGGACAGATCTTGATAACTCTACATGCTGAAATATTCAGACTGCAGTTCCAGTAATTGTGTATGCAGACAGCTAGTTGTATATGCAAATGTACACAGATTTGCATAAAAAAAGTTGCCTATTAAGAGCCAGATTTAGTGAACTATTTATTGATATGTGATATACACTACTTAAACACTATAAAATATGACACAGCAGAGAAAATCTAGTAAAAATGTACATACAAAATTCTCCAGTTTGTCCTTTTGAGAATATAGAAAGCCTTTTCCTTATATAAATTCCTTGTATATATGTACATATATTCTTGAATATATGTAAATATAGTGCACATAAAAATCCTAGGTGTTTTTTTTAATATATATATATATATATATATATATATATATATATATATATATATATATATATATATATGACTCGACAAATAGTGTAATCTACTTGCCCGTGGCGAGTAGATTACACCTCGGAAGAGCCAGTGCGGAGTGATCTGCGCATGCGCAGAACCGTGCGGCTGGCGAGCAGGGCTCGCTGCCGCTCGGCGAGCCCTTATATATATATATATATATATGTATGTCTAGGATGGAGATATGATTAATATGAATCAGACATCATTATACCGGAGAGATAAGGTGAGTGAGGTAATATTTTATTGGATCAACTTTTGTTGTTGGACAATAAAAGAAGTTGATGTAATAAAAGATATTACCTCACCAACTTTATATGTCTCATATCCCGGGACCAACATGCCTAAAACAACACTGCAAACCGTCGCTATACCATTGAGTTTATTATATAAATACTGTTGTAGTAGAATTTTTATAACTTCCAAAGAACATAACTGTCCTTAGAGTGCACTTGTTTATCTCAATCTCTTCAATAGCTTAGTAATAAATCGCTGTATAAAAGTGTAAATACTCTATAAGTGGGAAGGGATTAGTAGTATAACAATAAGTATTATCCCAGAATCCTCTTTTGCCTTTCAGAAGTTCACTAAAATCCATAGGATTAAGATGAAATGACTGAAGCACCCTTGTGCTTTTTTAAATTTTTCTATAGTTTTCATTAAACTTGTGGAGGACCCTGTTGTTTTGTGAACTGACAGCCCAGGAAATTGCAGTCCCTAGACAGGTTCAGCAAGGCAGCAGCAGTACATGCTTCCCGCACGCTTCTCTTTGCCAGTTTGCCTCACCCCTTTTCAAGAGGGACCACTTCTCCAGACTTCATTTCCCAGCCTCAGCAGAGGCTCCCAGATAGTGCCAAGGACACAGTGTGGGGTTTGAGGCAGGGTTAGTTAGGGGCTGGATGGATAACAGTAATCCACTTTCAGCAGGGTCACCAAACGTCTGTCAAAGGGTAAACATTTTTACCCCACTACTAAGCTGGGCTAGGTTAAACCAAGGCCTTGGACCTAGCTTCCTTTTGCACTTTTTCTGATTTTTGTACCTAAGGAAAGGTGCTCAAAGACAGGGGTTGCTGAATTTTGTTACAAGGGTTTTTTATGAAAGCAGTCTGACTAGTAAGTTCTCCCCAGTGGTGTCTGACTGTGTGGGAAGCCCCGGACCTACCCGTACTTACTTGTAGACATTGCCCAAAAGTCTAACACTTGCGGCTTCTTTTGCCAGAAATATGCAAATTAGGCTAAGCATGGAATATCGCTGTGACTCATTTGCATACTAATGAGCCGCTATTTTTGCAGAAGAGACTCTTGCGCCAGAAGGAGCTGTCTACACTGCCCCTTCTTGTGCAAGAAAACCCTTCTTGTGCAATGCCACTAAGCCAATTATTTTCAGGAATAACGGCATTGTGCAAGAGGGGTTTTCTTGCACATGAAGGGGCAGTGTAGATGCTCCTTCTGGTGCAAGAGCCTCTTCTGCAAAAATGGCGGCTCATTAGGTATGCAAATGAGGCTCAGCGATATTCCATGCTTAGCCTCATTTGCATATTTCTGGCACAAGAAACCGCGAGTGTAGACATAGCCTTAGGGAAAGATTAAACCCTTAACAGGAATATCCCTTCCTGACAGAAATGAAGAGCAATGTATCTTAGCGCTCTCAGCTTTTCTTGACATACTCTACTTTGACAATAGATTAATCACCAGACACTGAGTTTGGCATGTGTTTGAGTCTAACCACCTCTGCTAGCTCCCTTGCAGTGCCCAAGACCAATGCCCTGACTTCCCTTTTCTCCATTAATGCTGAGCACTTACCTGGTCCTACTGCACTTTTACAGTGGTGCTCTTCCAGGCTCGGAAACTGCCACAAAATGCACAGCCCATTCAAACCAGTCTAAGGGTATCAAAGCTCTTCCTTCCAGCTGCTGATTTCTCATTCGTCCTTCCTTTGCCAGTGCTTGGTTCAAACGCCTACCAGCTGAAAGGCCCAGCCGCAACTCAAATACTAGTTCTGGTCTCCCAGTCATTACAGGGACAGACCCTCAGCTGATGTAAATTGGTATAGCATCACAGATGTCCCTGGAGCAACATCTCTTTACAGTAGCTTAGGTTCTGGTGCAGTGTCCACTTCCTGCATGTGCTCCACCTAGGCATGAGACAGGACTCTGAGCATGGAAATCCCGGTGCTGGTGGATAGCCCCATTGCAGGGGAAAGGTGCAGCATTTCTGGGCGATACGGGATTGGGATCATGCCTGTGTCCTGCTAAAAGGACCGTTACCACCCTGAAGCTTTTCTGTAACATTATTTGATCTAAACAGCTTTTGAGTTTTGTCCCCAGGCCACTCACTCTTTATAATGGGTAAGCTCCAAACAGCTACAAATTAGAGCCTCCTGCCTCTGTTGTTAATCTGCATAAACCTGACATGCTTGTGTGGATAATTCTAGAGTGGTTTATCTACCTTTCTGTCCTGTGCACAGATCACCACTGAGCTGTCTTTTCTGTTGTCCTGCAATGTGAAAGTAGCACCAGGTATTCCTCTGTGTGTTTCTGTGTCTATGGCTTTCGTAGTTGGGATCTTCAGAGCACTGATACCAGGTGTTTTCAGTTTATTCTATGAGGGGAGATTTCATTTGCATCTATGGTTTTAGCTATCCTGTGATAACTTGTTGAATATTAAAATAAAAATAAATATTTTGCTTCTATTGGGACATTTGTATACTCGCAACTATATTTCTGTAAACAGCTGCAGTCAAGAATAAAACATTGAAAGTTTTCATTTTGCAGCGTGAACTGTCATGTTCTTTCAAAGGCTGCTTGTCTCTTGCTCCAGGGAAAAAGAAGCTACTTTCAGGAAAAAGTGCCTGATGAATCTGCCGGGCTGGTGATGGTGGCTAACACAGGTGAGCCCGAGGCCAGGCTGTTCTCCAGCTCAGGCACACTCATAGAAATTATCTAAGAGAACACTCTTTGCAGCATGACACCTTCCCCAGGCTATTCAGTGATGTCTGGTTCTCCCACCTCCAGAGTGGTCTTAGAAAGGCAGAAACCCGGCCATGGTTTTTGCGTTGATGGGAACGTGAAAAGTGCTATATTAATCTGGTCCAGTATCCTCTCTGACAGTGTCCAGTACAAGATGCTTAAGAGAAAGGTGCAAGAAATCTGCATAGTGAACAATTATGGAATAATCTGTCTACAGGGGACGACTCAGGTAATTCTAAGCTAATTAACCAGATATCAGTTTTGTCCAAGTACTGGGCAAGGTGATGCAGGATTTAGTTGATTGGGAATTAAAGGGTTGGACTATCACAGTGGTCTCCAACCTTTTTAAGCACAAGATGACTTTTTGAATTTGTCAGTCCAGGATCTACTTCAAACCCAAGTACGCCTGCCCCACCCCTTCTCTGAGGCCCTGCCCCACCACTTGCCTAGGCTCTGCCCTCCTTACTCTGTGACGATGGACTGGATACAGGGACAGAATGACATCAGCACCCCCTACCTCTGTCTCCCCCACACTGCATAACAAGCAGGAGGCTCCCAGGGGGCAGCTCTGAGGCTCTGGGCAGGAGCAGCAGGGCAGTGAAGAGAGGGGCAGTTGAAATGCCTGCACTTGATAGCCTCCCAGCCAAAGGAGTCAGGATCACCTGTCAGAGGCTTCAAGATCTACCAGTAGACCCTGATCTATAATTACTGCCAGTCAACATGATTTTATGAAAAACAGGTCCTGTCAAACAAATCTGATGTAACTCTTTGAGGTAACAAGTTTGGTTGATAACAGAGCCTGCACAGATGTAAAGTGATTACACTTCTGTAAAGTATTTGACTTAATGCCACACACAAATCTGATGAAAACAATTAGCACTACTGAATGGATGTAGAACTTGTTAATGACAGATCTAAAAAAATAGCTGTCAACAGGGAATTACCATTGAATGGGGTTGACATTGTGCTCCCTTATTTTTTATGAAATATGTTTTTGAATATGAACATGTGTAACTCAAATATGCTTTATGAAAAATGGGGCATATGACCGATCATTAAAGAATATGTAATCCCCTGGATGTGTATATTCTATTTGTGTGCATGTATCATTCCTGTATTTGAAGTTAGAAATATGAAGTGTAAACTTGTTTATTAATCTAGGTGTGCTAGCAAAAGCCATTAGTGGTACTTGAGAAACTTAATGGCCCAGTGCCCAAGACAGTGATCTTTGAATAGTCTTGTTCTTCCCGTAAGCCTGGACTATGGTTGGTCCTATCAAGGCCATGTAGCCAGGTCACTTCATGCTGGAACCCATGTTGGATGTGGTATTTTTTCATGGGGGTGCATGTGAAAGGGTTGAAACTGAACACAAAGGATCCTCACTTAAGGCAAAATCTGTTTATATGCAGGGAATCTATTTATAGTTGGGGAGCTGGCAGGTGAGACACACCAATGTACCATCTGCTTACCATCAAGATAACTGCTGCAAACAGCCAAGTCTGAGCAGGGGGAAAGAACAGGCTCAAAGTAGGAGGGGGCCTAGTTTGTGAGAGAAATGATGAAAACAACTGTTAGGTAGGAAATTGCATATAACAAGTTTCTTAGAATGTTAAGCTTAGCTGGCTTGTTTTAGGGAAGGCCAAGCCTATTCACAGTCTATTGTTTTAGTTGATTGGCCATTAACTCTGGCTTTTCCACTGCAGTACCTGACGTGCCATCAGTGGAAGTGTCCCAGAGCCACAAATATGAAATACAGATACCCAGAATACGTCAGTATTCCTCGCTTCAGGTACAGAAATGATACTCGCATCTGAATGAGGTAATCTTGTTCAGTAAATTGCCACCTTTCCATCTTGCATAAAGCAGATCTTAGTTACATCAGACTCTTATCAAAAGCGTATTTTCATAGAGCGTACGGAATGCCATGTCACAGAGCGAATGTGATCCTTGGATGAATCAATGGGGAGGAGAGAGGAAGAGGGTGGCCTCCTTCCCATTTGGGAAATATGCTCTACTCCAATTCCCATGCCACTACAGTCCAGATTCCATCCTCTAGTAGCTTCCTAGCTGCCCTCCTGCCCTGCCACCAGACCCCTTGCTTCCCGATAGGCAGTGTTTTGCATATCCCTCCCTTCCCAATGTAAACTAGAGTCACAAGGCGACTTTGGAGGAAACTGGCATGGCCTTACCTGGATGAAAAGGCTTAAAATGATGTTACCAAAAGTTCAATATAAAAATCCTATAAAAATGTTTACCAACAATCACAACATTCATCCATCAGCAACATTATAAATAAACTTTCCAGTTTTATTACAGCCAATTCCTTCTCCAAACAAGGCATTTACAGTAATTTCTATCGCTCTCAGAATTGGGCTGTAAGTCAAATAGTTTCTCTAGAGTCTTTATTTCGATAAAGAAATTATTTTAAAGTCTATCAAGATGAAACTTGCTTGAAGCATAATATTTTAAATTGTATACAAGATCTGTATTCCGACTTGCGCTACTTCTCTGAGGGCACGAGTCCAAGTTAAACTTGTTAAAATAAGTATATGCATTTATTTTTCAGCTCATTCCATCTTGACCCAGCTTTTCTCAATAGCTCGATTGTTATTTTAGTACAAATGAGTAAGTCATTCAGTTTCTCAATGCTTGATTCTGGCTGGCCACTTTTCTGTAGCTGATGTTTGTTTCACAACCCTACTGTTGAAATAGACTTATTAGCTGTAGCCATGAGAATTCTAAACAAGTATGTTTGTTTCATTTCGGTATATCAGGGCGCTTTCCTAACCCCATGGGAACCGGAATTTGTGGGGCATAGCCTGGAAATGACTCTTGCATCAATTCTCATTCTGAATAGGCACTTTTCATTGTGGAATAATCCCAGATTCCCTAACAATGGCATCCTCTCCAGCATTTTGCTGCAAACGTGTCTCTTGTTCTGCGGGACTGGTGGGTGAAAACAGCTGCTAATTCTTTCCCACTGGTATGGTCTCCATAAAGGGGAACCTGCAGAGCGCCCACTGGCTCATACCGTAGCCATCCAGTGGCACTTTAAAAATAAATCTAGCCTCACTGATCTCAGAATTCATCGGTATCAAGCCCTTCTTGTCCCTTCCTTTTCCGCTGTACCTCCTCTCTTCCAGGACTTGATACACACAGTGCTTGCCCTCGGCCACCAGAGGTTCTTGGATGGGCACCAACAAGCCCTTCGCTTAGCTTCTTCCTGTCCTCACACGGGAGGCTCAGCATTCTGAAGTCAGTTGCCACTTTTTGGAGCTGCTGCCCTCTCTCGCTTAACACTTCCCAGGGCTGCAGGGACATCCTCAAGCTATTGTTCCCCCGTGACAGTCCCTGGCATTGCTTTTATGCAGGCTCTGAGGTGCAAACACCCCCAGAAAAAAGAAACAGTGGGCACTCACCACCAGGATTCCCTGTAAGGTGCGCACCTGTGTGGGTGTACACCAAGAATTTCAGTCCCACCTACTCCCTCAACAGCTATGCAGCCAGCACCCCAGCTACTCCCAGGTGTGAGCCTGTGTGGCAGGTGGCTGCCCCACCCAGGAGTAGGTAGGCAGCCACCATGTGGCCTGTGAGACAGCTGCTAGAGCCTGGGCTGTGGTACTAAAAATAGCACCGCACATGGAGCAGCTGTCCACCACATGGCGCAGCCCCTGGGAACAGATGGAGCCGGGACTGTAATATTAAAAATAGCACCACAGCCCTGGCTCGAGTCCCGGCACGTGGCAGCCTAGTCTCAGAGGCATTTTGATTTCCTATTGAGAAACGTCCCCTGGTCTGCAGTGTCTTGGAAATGAAGGAAAATCCCTGAGAGCGCTGATGCAAAGATCAACCAACTCTCCTCTTGCAAAGAGCCCCGCCCCAATGTCCACCACCTGCCCTGGCAGCCATTGTGCGTGGGGACCAGACAGCCTTATCCCACAGCTTGGTTCCACGGCATTGAACACCTGCCCTTTGTGGGGTAAATGGCAGCGGGTGGCACCATGAGGCACGGGGCTAGCACAGGAGCCGGAGTCCCGTAGCTCTATGTGCTTTGGAAAATGCTACCTGGCATAGACAAAGGGCCGAGAACACATGGCTGAAAGGCGTGTCCCTCCTCTGTGCCCTGTGGACAATGCCGAGGGGCGGGCTCAGATGTTAAAACTCGCACTTGGAAACAGCAAGAGTGAGAGTCTGACATGCATCCACAGCAGGCTGTGACCTCACAATGCACCTGGAGTTAGGGGTCCCCTTTGCCTTTTGGTTGGGCAGCCCTGGTTCCCCCCAGCTGTGCTGAGTGGGGGGGTGCTGCCTGGAGCAGGTAGGTAGGGAGCGTGACAGACCTGGGGCAGCTGGCTACAATAGTTTGGTGGAGGGCAAAGATATAGGGACCTGGGTAGTTTTCCATTCCCTGAGTGAACCGGCCATGTGATCAAGGCAGGCCGGTCCTGGGGCCAAGTCAGCGCTTGCCTGGAGCAGCAGGCTAACCAGGGCACCTGCAGCCCAGGAACCTGCTGGGGCTAGGTTCAAAGGTTCCCCTCCGCAAAGGCGGAGAGGAGAAAAGCCAAGGGCTGAGAGCTAGAGGGGCACTGCTGGGGAGCTGAGGGGGATGTGCTGTATAGGACCAGGAGAGACGCTCAGGCACCATGGAGAAGGTACTCAGGAGAGGGGGGAGTAATTTCAGAAGTACCCCAGGGAAGGGGTGGTAGGATTGGGGCTAGAGGAAACAACCCCCCACACTCAGTTTGCCACGACCTCAGGGCCCCAGGGCCGGAGCGCAGATTAGTTGGCGGGCCTGAGTTCCCCCCAACCCTCCCCACACCACTGCAGAGTCTGCCCCTGGCAAGGGGGGCAGGACTGAAGCGAGGCTGCACCCCGATCCTGGGCCTTGCCTCTGTTGAGGATGGCTCAGTAGGCTGTGACCTTTGCCACGTGGAGGGTGCCAGCGAGCCTGTGAGGGCAAACACTAGCCACCCGGAAGTGCAGGATCCTTGGGGCCTGGCCAGAGCTTTGCCACGAGTCAGAGGCTTTCGCCCTCTCCAGAGAAGAAGGTTCTGTACCATCAAAACCTGGAAACAGCCGTGTCCCACGCTGAACGAGCTCCAGCCTGTGCCTGGGAGGTGCATCGGAGGCTGCAGGCTGAGCAGACGGAAGCGGATTTATTGCAGAAGTAATATGAACCTCGGGAGGACTCATGCAGAGGCCTGAAAATGGCAGTGCCCCCACCCCTGGCCAGGCATTCCCTGATGTACCACCCCCCTGGCCTGCACACCTGCAGGGGTGGGGCTGAGGGGCCTCTTTCAAGTCCAGTACCCGCCAGCTGTGGCCGTCAGGCGTGGTCCCGGAGGGGAGAAGAAAAGGTTCTTCTGCGGCCAGTGGGATTAGCAGGCCGGATGCAAAAGGAAATCTCCCCCCAGGCACCTGTGGCGGCTGGGCTGGGAAGCACCAGCCAGGCTCGCTCTGAGGTGATGGGGGCAAGAGAGGACGTGGTCCGAGCCGGCCACACGGCGACTCTCCGCCTTCTCCTCCAGCTGGGCGGCTGCCCCCTGCCCAGCCTCTCGTCCCCTCGTTGCTCGCCGATTCCTGGCCGTACAGTCGGAGCTCGGCCAGAGCCTGGGGAGGAGCGTTTCACGCAGCCACTCTCCTGCAAGCACTGTCCTGGGGACGTGACCCTGAGTCCCCAAGAGGCCTGGCCTGCGGGGTTCTCGCACGTTGAACGGCTCCAGGCTGAGCTGCTGGCCGCGCCCCCCCCCCCCCCCCCCGCCGAGAGCAGCGGCACCGACCCTCCCCTTGCACGCCGGGGTGCAGAGCTGGGGTGGCGGCAGCAGCGGCTGCTCCCGCGGGGCTGTGGCCAGCAGGGAGGTGCCAGTTGGCTACAGCCCAGGCCATCGTGCCTGCTGCTCTGCACACCCTGCCGCACGCTGTCCCGAAGGAGCAACTGGGTTGCACAGGGTGAGCAGAACCATGCTGATGGCCCTGCCACTGGGTCACCGTCCTGCCCCATGTCCGCACCTGGCCCTGCAGAGGCCAGCGCGGGACCCTCCCAGGAGGTGGCAAAGAGCCTCAATGCGTTTTAGGAGGGAAGGAAAACGGGGATTGCGGTCGGGGCCCTTGGACGCCAGGCCAGGTGATTACAGGCTGGGCACTTGCCAGCCCGGAGCAAGGGCTTGGCGTGGCTCAGCCCCTGCATCGTTGCATCGTGGTTAAAGGGGGCCCCCCATCAGCCTGGAGATGGGATTGGGCCAGCAGCTTTGCAAGCGAGAGTCCTGCAGATCACCACAGCCCAGGCCTGGGAGGAGTGCGCCGACAGGCTGCATCTTCCTCCTGGCCTGGCCACCGGCCAGAGGGCTCCACAAAACCGTCCCTGGGCAATGCGGGAAGGGGCAGCGGTGCCATCCCTCTTCCTGAGGCGTGGCCTCATTCACCAGAGGGCCAGATGGCCTGGGGTGGCCGCAGCAGCTTCCAAAGGTGGTGGAAGGGAGGTGACCATGCGAGGGGGCAAGTGTGGGGCGAAGTTACTCAGCAGTGACCTCGGGGAGCTGCCTTGGCCAGCATGTGGCTTCTGTCACGGAGCCTTTTCCTGCAGCTGGGGCTACAAGTGACAGCCAGGGTAGACGGAACAAGGAGGCGGCTGTGGCTCTTCTCGGCTCTTCGGAATGGTGGACCCAAGACAAATCAGAGAGGGCCCATGGTTGTGCCACTCGCTGCCATCTGCTTAGCAGGGGCTGGGCACAGAGCCTGCGAGGGGGCAGCTGAGGGATGGGGCGAGGGGCTGACAGAGCCGGCACCAAGTTCCTGGGGCAGCCCGGGGATGGGACTACTGGAGCCAGTGCTGCCTGCAGCTGCAGAGCATCCCAACGCTCTTCGGGCACCAGTGTGGTGCCCTCCGCTGTGGCATGTGCCTAAGGCCGGCCCTGGGCATGACGGATTAAAATGAGAAGTGACACATGGGCAGGGACTTGGGTAAAAGGGAAACTACAATGGGTTGTACGGAGCAGTGAGCGGCCCAGCCGGAGGGAGGTTAACAGCGGAGTCCCTCAAGGGCCCCTTGAGACCAGTCTTATTTTCATTAGTGATGCTGATGAGACATCTGGGAGGTAGTGCTGGAGTGGAGGAGGACTGGCCTATCCAGCAAGGAGATCTGGACAACTCTGCAAACTGGCGCAATGGAAATGGGATGAAATTGAATCATGCGAGGTCATCTGCTTAGGGACGAGCAACACAAATTTTTGCTACAAACTGGGATCGCGTCAGTTGGCAGCACCAGAAGAGGCGAAACACCCTCCCATGGGTGTTGGTCAATCCCAGGGTGCCTGTGAGCCACTAGTGTAATGTGGCCACGAGACAGGCAAATACCATTCGAGGATGCAACAGGTGCTGCCTTTGCAGTTCAGACAGGGACGTTACTCGCATTATACGCGGCACAGGGGAGCTCATCAGGAAGGCCGTGTGCCTTTTTAGACAGATGAATTCAGACTGGGAACAAGCCCAGAGGACTGGAGAACCTGCCTTACGCGGGTAGGCGCTTGGCTTGTTTAGACTAACCAGGCGAAGGCTCGGGGAGACGATTGTTCTCTGTAACTACATAGCAGGGAGAGGAGCTACTGAAGTGAGGGGACGATGCTGGCACAAGAACAGCTGGATCTAATCTGGCCATGAACAAGTTTAGGCTTGAAATTAGATGAAGGTTTCCACGCTGCAGAGGACTGAGGTTCTGGCACAGGGCAGAAAAACCGAATTGGTTCCAAGACTGAGTTTGTGGAGGGGACGATCGGGAGAGATTGCTCGTGGCGTGACTACTAATAACGATCCTCTCCGAGGGCTGGTGATGGGACACAAGAGGAGGGCTCCGAGTTACTACAGAGAATGTTTTCCGAGGTGTCTGGCTGGTGGGTCTCTCTCAAGCACCTGTTTGTGGGGTTGGGAAAGGAGCTTGGGGGGCAGGTCACGGCAGTGTAGAGTGCGCATCCATTGCTGGTTTGAGCTACACTGCACAGTGGATTCTCTACCTTAAAGTCTTTACATTAAGATTTGAGGACGGCAGAAACTCAGCCAGAGGTCATGGGGCCCCCCCAGCTGTGGCTAGCTGAGGTTCTGTGGCCTGCCAGGTGCAGCAGGTCTGAGCAGGTGATACCGATCACTATTCTGGTCTTAGAGTCTATGAGGCAGAGTCCTCCAACCCAGCGATATTGATGGCAAGAGCACCTGATGGGCTGTGTCCCTTCCCTAATGTGCTCTGGAGAGCACACGGGTTGTGCAGGCCTCAAGGCCCCCGCTGAGCACCAGGGCAGAGGTATGAAATAAGGTTACAACAGGACATGTCTTCATAGGGAATCATGGGGTCAGACCTGAGCGGAGAGCTTCGACTGCACTCTGCAAGGCCCGCAGGGTGGTGAGCAAGCACCACTTAACAGGTAAGATCCCCAACTCGTCCCACGCATAGGGCAGGTTACACTGCGGGGCAAAGTCGGCCTTGTTTACGCAACTCAAATACCATCGCTGGTGTCGATGTACCTTGGGTCACGTTACTGCAGGGGGTCGATGGGGGCAACTCTCCTGTCAACTTCCCTTCTGCTTCTCCATCTGGTGGAGGACCTGAGCTGATGAGAGAGCGATCGGCGGTCAACTGCGTGGGTCTTCCCTACTCCCGCTAACTCGGCCCCTGGAGGCTGATCCCACCCCACCCCTGAATGTGGACAAGCCTTCAGACACTCCTGGAACCCAGCAGATGAATGACTGCTGCCCAGCTGGAGGACGCATGGCTCTGACTTCGCCCTGAGCCAATGGGAGGAACGAGCAGCCAGCAAGAGGCACCAGGAGGACAAATGGTCCCCTCAGCCTCCCAAGGAGCAGAAAGGCAGCTGAAAGTAGAGTAAAGCCAAGAGACCTGCCCTGTATTGACCAAGTGGCAGAGCGCACAGAGAACGACACCAGATCGGAGCCCACTGGGCCCCGGGTCCCGGAGGAAGCTATTTCTTCTGGGCTTTGACTTGGCTGTCGGGTGGGATGGCCTTGCCCAGGTGCTGCCCCACACTCAGCCCGTATTTCTGAGCTTTCTGGTGGTCCTGCACCTCTTCTTTCAGCACGAAGCCCCCCTTGAAGCTCAGATCAAAGCTGCTGTGTGGAACAAAACTGATGGGTTGCTCCTCCCAGATAGTGGCCAGGCGCTTCTGCCAGTCCTCCAGGATCTGCAAACAGGCGCCCTCGGGAACGTGACTAATGCCATAGGCGATTTGGGGCTCCAAGACTTGGAAGCCACAGAAATGGAGAATGCCGTTCTAGAGGGAGAAAACACAGGGAAGCACTCAACTGCCACAGGCCGCCTTCAATCCAAGGCCATTTCTGCTACTGGAGAAGGCAGAAGCCCTGGGTAGGAGCTCACACTGGCTCCCACAGGGGTCTGGTTTGGTATGAAAACCTAAACCCTCGGATCACATCTCAGTGGATGGCGTTAGCCGGACCACAGGAGCGGAGACCTGCTGCTCCTTGCACTGCAGGGATTGGGGTCTGGCCCTTTCTAGATCCCAAGGCCCAAAGGGACACTTGTGATTGTCCAGCCTGACCACCAGGCCCCAGAACGCCCCAGAGCTGCACCCTAGACGGTAGCGTTCAGGAGAAGAGCCAGGTAATTGCCAATAATTCACTTCTTTCCTGAACGAGTTCTTCACCTTATTTCTCTTAAGTATTTTCCACTTGGGGTTTTAACAGGGCTAGTTTTGCAAGATGAGGTTGAAATGAATTCTCCTGTGCGAGAGGAATGAGAGAGGAAACGATCATCTAGAACTTTAAAATCTCAGGCTCAGTTGAGTACAGGCAGCATGAAACCCCTCCCCTCCCAGCACGTCACTGAAAACAACGCCCCATCACCACTCAAGTTCCCCCCTGCCCATTATAGCTCCTAGGGAAACTGCCCCTCTTCGTTTGTCTCTAGCGAACGTGACTCCTGCCTCTGGCTGTCCCGTGCTGCAAAGGCTCCTCCTCCTCTGGCCCCCGGAAGTCCCCAGGAGCTGGAGACCTGGGGCAGCCTGCCGGGCTTGGCAGCCGTGAACTCGACACACTTGTACCCAGGACAGCCAAGCCAACCTGAAGCCCACGAAGCACGTTAGTAGGAGAACTTGGCATTGCTGAGCTGATCAGCACGAGCCTGCTCCAGGGCCCCAGAGCCATGCTCCACACGTGGGCCAGCTGGCCTTGGGGTACGTTAAAATAGCCTGCTTGGAGATACGAGCCCTTTGCCCTACAAGGATCCCCAGCACCTCTCCTGAGTTACTCAGCGGGGCTGGGAGCCGACACTCCTTGCTCTGAGGTTCCAAGCCGAGACCCGCAGCTCCCTCCTGCTCCGTTCGCTTCCCTGCACGCTCTCAGGCCGTACGACCAGGGCCACCGGCGTTGGAAGCGGGAACGTCCCATCGAGTACATTCCCAGGGGGAAAAGCAGGATTGTTCCCTCCAGGGTGGCATCCAGTGCAGTTAACCTTGCCCACAGCCCCCTCCCTCGCCTCTTTCTCCCCCGTTCCCGTTGGCGGAAAACGCAGCCTCCTTGGAAGGGGGCTCAGGACTGTGGCCTGCTGCTTCCAGCGCTGCCGCCCGTACCTGCAGCGGCCAGAGGAGCACGTTGATGTCCCCGTTGACGCCCGCAGGGCTGTACATGCGGCCGGTCGCGCCCGTGCTGAAGGAGAGCAAGGCCTTCTTCGTCTGCGGGAGAAAACCGGCGGGAGTCACCCCCGGAGAGGCAGCAGGAGCAGAGCTAAGCTGGGGTGAGTGACTGTCACCCCATGGAGCTGTCAAGCGGCCACCGCTGCGTCTCAGCCCCGGCTTGGCTGCACTTGTATTGCTGGCGAGGAGCCAGGCTGGGAGCAGCAGCAGCGTCCAGGGGGAGGGGTGGGGGGTGCAGCGCAGGGACAGTGCGGACACGGCTGGTCTAGCGGACCGAGCAAGCCTGGGTGTCGGGAATTCCAGGCAGCTCAGTTCCGACTGTCAGCTCCCTGAGGTCCGGCACTAGCCATGTGTGCAGGGGACAGTGATCAGCGATGATCCTGTGCCCAGCACTGCAGGTTCCTAAAGTTCTGCCCCCTTCAGTTCCCCCCACGGTAGAATTTGGATGCCATGCCAGCAGCATTACACTGGTTCAGGCTCTGCTGAGCCTAGATCTGCGAAGGGGAATAGAGCAGCCGGCTTGCCAGTAACTAGGGGCAGAAAAATCAACATCCCACGCCCAGAATTCTGGATTTTCTCTCAGCTGCAGTTAGATTCGGCTTTGGTACAGAACCAGCCCTGCAGATGCAAGTCCTCCCTCTCTTCCTACGTGCGACAATTCAGAAAGCTGCGACATCGGCATCTGTCTCCGTTGGAAGGGACGGCATCTGCTCTGGGCACGTGTTCTGCAGTCATCAGAGCTGGGCTTCAACTCGAGAGACAGACCCCTCGACGTGAGAACGTGGCATGAGTACCAGACCACGCCTGCCTACCTGAAAGGGCCCCTGTTGGTACATCTTGGCAAGAGAGTAGGCAAATCCTTGTGTGAGCACCCGATCAAACCAGCCCTTCAGGATGGCAGGCATGCCGAACCAGTAGAGGGGGAACTGTCATCAGGCACAGAGAGAGAGAGAGAGAAGGGCTGCCACTCTCCGGTTTCCAAGGTAGCACGACGGCAGCACATGAACATAGAATCCTAGAATGCTAGAACTGGCAGGGACCTCGAGAGTCATCAAGTCCAGTCCCTGCCCTCAGGGCAGGACCAAGCACCATCTAGCCCATCCCTGCCAGGTGTCTGTCCGACCTGCTCTTTAGTATCTCCAGGGATGGAGATTCCACAACCTCCCCAGGCAACTTATCCCAGTGTTTCACCACCCTGACAGGCAGGCAGGAAGTTTTTCCTAATGTCCAACCTAAACCTGCCTTGCTGTATTTTAAGCCCATTGCTGCTTGTCCTATCGTTAGAGGCCAAGGAGAACAATTCCCCCCCCCCCCCCGCCCCGACCTCAGCTAATTATTTTTTTACCCACTAGTTCTTCTAGCTTTCACCATATCCCCGACACAGCCTTTCCTGGGCTGAGAGTGCCCTGTGTGAAGAAACACTGCCGCTTGCTTTGCACTCACTGCCCTGCCAATGTCACTGGGTGATCCCTGGTTCTTGTGTTCTGGGAAGGGCTCAGTAGCACGTCTGTACCTACATTGTCCACACCACTTGTGATCTCATAGACCGTAGTCATATTCCCCTCTGGCTGCTGCTTTTCCAAGCTGAAAAGTTCCAGGCTTTCTAATCTCCTTTTATGGAAGCTGTTCTATACCCTAACTAGGTGCTGTCCTTCTCTGTCCTTTCCAAATGCAGGGGGGTTGTTTTGATGGGGGCAATCAGAACCTCCCAAGTATCCCAGGTGTGGGTGTACCAGGGATTTAGATAGTGGCGTTATCATATTTTTGTCTTACCCCCTTCCTAATAGTTCCTAACATTCCATTTGCTTCTTTGACTGCCACTGCACATTGAGTGGATGTTTCCAGAGACCTACCCGCGACGACTCCAAGATCTCTCTCTTGTGCGGTAACAGCTAATTTAGACCTTATCAATGTATCTGTAGAGTTAGGGTTATGATTTTCCATGTGCCTTAGTCTGCATTTATCAAGCACTGAATTTAAATAAAATGTTCTTGATCCTTCCTCCAGTTTAGGGAGACCCTTGTAACTCTTTGTGGTTTGCTTTGGGCTGTACATTCTAGAGTCATAGAATCCTAGGGTTGGCAGAGACCTCAGCAGTCATCGAGTCCTGCCCCCTGCTCAAAGCAGGACCAATCCCAACTAAATCAACCCCGCCAGGGCTTTGTCAAGCAGAGACTTAATCTCTAGGGGTGTCTCTAGACTACAGAGTTTTGTCGACAAAAGTGGACTTTTGTCGACAAAACTATACCTGCGTCTACACTACTGCTGAGTTCTGTCGACATAATGTTGACAGAACTCAGCAGTTTTGTCGACGCTGGTAAACCTCATTTTACGAGGCATAACGCCTTCTGTCGACAGAGTTTCTGTTGACAGAAGGTGGTGTTGCCTGTAAACTGTCCTTTGCGTCCACACTACCATGTCGACAAAGCAGCTTGCTTTGTCGACAGAACTCAATGTAGTGTAGACGCTCTTTGTCGACAGAAGTTTTGTTGACAGTATCTGTCGACAAAAGCCTGTAGTCTAGACGTACCCTAGGGGTGGAGATTTCACCCCCTCCCTAGGGAGCCTATCCCAGCGCTTCCCCACCCTCTTTGGGAAATAGTTTTTCCTAATCTCCAACCTAGACCTCCCCCACCGTAACTTGAGACCATTGCTCCTTGTTTTGCCATGTCACCACTGAGACCAGCCTCTCTCCAGCCTCTTTGGAAAGGAGTCATTTTCTGTTGTCCGTAAGCTTTGCCACCTGGCAGTTTACCCCTTTTTCCAGACCATTTATGAATGCACTGAACAGCGCCGGTCCCAGTACAGATCCTGGAGGGGGCCCTGCTTGTTACCTCTCTCCCCGGTGAAAACTGCCCTGTGTTAACCGGTTACGGATCCATGGAGAACTTTCCCGCTCGCCCCATGACTGCTTAACTGGCTTAAGAGTCCTTGGTGAGGAACCTTGTTAAAGATTTTCTGACGAGCCAACGGCAGGGCGAGATGGTACCTGGAATATCAGAAGGTCGGCAGCTTCCAGCTTTTTCTGTTCGGCACCGATGTCGCTGCTCAGCCGCCCTTCCTCCCAGGCCCAGGCGGTCTCAGGACCATACTTGAAGTTGCTGGGGTCTCTTGGCTCCCCTGGGGACGCAGAGAGAGGTGAGTGCCGGGGCGTGGCGATGAGGAAGGCTGACCCTAGGGTGGGTGGCAGGGGCCGTACCCATGATGTCATTCCGGGATAGCACGGGGTTGAATTTCATCTGGTAGAGGTCTGAGACAGTGACGCTCCAGCTGGCCTCCTGCAGCACGGCCACGGCCGCATCTTTCATGGTGTGGTTGAAGGAGGCTGTCTCCTCGTGGGCCAACACAATCAGGGCTTTTCTGCCTGCAAGACACGGCAGCCAGCTTGGGCCCTTTCCAGGACCCCGAGACACCCGTCGGGCCTGTCCCCTGAGAGCAGGGCGCTGACTGTTCTGTGCGCTTTGCGGTACCCAGCCCAGGGTGTGAGCCGCACCCTTGCCACGTGCTGTGTAACTACGGCGGGGCGCTGCCCCCCTATGCTCTGCCAGCTCCCAGCTGGGCCAACAGGCATGGAGGGGCCCCTTCCTCCAGGTCCCCCCCCCCCCCACGCCCTGCTTCTCCTCCTCCAGCTCCAGCCCGGGCTGCGAGTCGCAAGGGAGGCAGGAGGGTTGTGGGGGCCCAGGGGAGGGCGAGGTGCATCCCCCAGCCCTGTCTAAAGAAACTTCCTGCATCAGCCCGATTTCTCACCACGGCCCCTGGGCTGCGGGGCTCAAGCTGCCGGCCCGGCCCCAGCCTCCTTGCACAGCCGGCACCTACGGAATGTTTGCAGGACGGGGCCTCTGGGAGCCCAACAGCCGCGGCCCGAGCCCCGGCGCTGCTCCGCGTGGGGCAGAGCTCCCAGCCCCGGCCTGCTGGGGGGGGGGGGGCTGGGCCCGGCTGCTGCCCCCCGCCCCCCCCTGCTCCCACTGGAGCCCCAGGCGCTGCAGCCAGGCTGCCTGGGGCAAGTGGGGCCCAGCGACCCCCCCCCGCCCGGCTGCTCGGCCCCGAGGCGACTCGAGCGGCACGGCCGGGGGGGGGGATTTGTGGGGGGGGGCAGGTTCCGGTGCCAGCAAGGGGGGGGCTGAGCTGGGGGTCGCTGCCGGCCCGGGGGGGTCACAGCGCTGCCCCCCAACCCCCAGAGCAGCAGGCTCGAGAGCGGCTGGGCCCCCAAAGCTCCCTGCCCCCCCCGGGCCCCTGAGCCTGGCGGGTCCGGTCCCCCCGCGGCCCGGGCGCCACTCACCGGCCATGGCGCGGGACGAGCCGGACTCGGGGCGCGGCGCCCAGAACAGCCCGGCCCCGCGGGCCGCCCATGCGGGAGCCGGGGCGGAGCCGGGCGCGGCGCCAGCTGCAGCGGGGACCCGGGTGGGTGAACAGACCCCCCCTGCCGGGCCCCCCCCCCCCCCCCCCGCCCCCTCCCTCCCCCCTCCCCGCCGGGCCCCCCCTCAGCTCCCTCCTCCCCCGCCGGGCCCCCCCCCCCCCCTCAGCCCCTCCCCCCTCCCCGCCGGCCCCCCCCTCAGCTCCCTCCTCCCCCCCCGGCCCCCCCCCCCTCCGCTCCCCCCCCCCTCCTCCGCCGGCCCCCCCCCCCCTCCGCTCCCTCCTCCCCCCTCCCCGCCGGCCCCCCCCCCCCCCCCCCGCCGGCCCCCCCCCCCCTCAGCTCCCTCCCCCTCCCCGCCGGCCCCCCCCTCAGCTCCCTCCTCCCCCGCCGGGCCCCCCCCCTCAGCTCCCTCCCCTCCTGCCGAGGCCCCCCAGCTCCTCTCCCCGCCAGCCCCCCCAACGCCGCCCCCGCCGACTCCCCCCCCCCCCCAGCACCTCCCCCTGCCAGGGCCCCGGTTCCCTCTTCCCCCAAGCAGCCCCCTCTCAGCATCGTCACTGTCTGTGGCCTCCCCTTGACGTCCTTCCCTGGGACCCCCACCTCCCTCAGTGCCCCCCGCCGGGTCTGCTGGACCTCCCAGCTCCCCTTCTCCTGGGGCTCCCCTCCGCCTGCCCAGCCCCCCTCCTTTTCCTGGCAGGCAGCCAGCCAGCCCTCCAACTCCCCCCCCCCCCACCGGCTGGGGGCACTCTCTATGCCTGGACCACATCATTTCATCTCCCCTGGCCAAGCCAGTGCCTAGGGATTGGGGGGCAGGTTTTCGGAGGGCTGGGAGCACCTCTGCCCTCTATCTCTCCTCCTCCCCCAGTGCCACAGGTGGTCCTGAGTGCCAGGCCATGGCACCGGGGAGCGACTTGGCTGTAGCCATAGGACCCTCCCCATCGGTTCCGGCGTCAGGTCCCCAAAGTGAGGAATGTGGCTAAAAGAAAACACGATTTCGGTTTGTTTTCCTGGGTTCGACCTCGCCGTCGCTCTGGGCTGGGGTTTCCTAGTGACGTCTCTACAGCGGCCAGGGCTAGACACAGGCCACTTTTGAAAAAACGAAGCCTGAGACTGGCCCCTGGTCACGGGATTCCAGGGGCTGGAGATTTAAGCAACGTGCCAAACTCACAGGCGTTGCCCTGGGTGTCTTCAAAGGGCCAGGAGTGGACTTTGCACTTCAGCGCCGGCTGCCCCAGGGTGTGCTGAGTCACTGGGACCAAAGGTTTCCAACATCTGCTCTGGGTGTGGCTTGTACAAACAGAGTTTGGATCTAGAGGCGTTGCCTGGGGTTTACAGAGCTTGAGGGAGTGGGACGAGCTACCCAAGTAATCGGCTCAGAACGGACTTTACCCGAGACAGCTGAAACAGCTTGTTCAGACCCGTAGCTTTCAACCTTTCTTTCATTTGCAGACCCCTTTGGGAATCTTAGATCACAGGCTGCACACCACTGGTTAGACGGAAGGCAGTGAGGGGCAGTGTTCCCTCCAATTTTTTGTACCTCTGTGTGCAGAATAAATTGTATGTGCACTGAGGTAGGAGCGGATGTGCACCACCACTAGAAACAGGCTGCCGGCTGTGGGTGCTCTGCTAATCAGCTGGGCAGCATTTGACTTTCTCCTGGGCGGCCGCCCAAGTGGTCAGCTTTCAGTGAACACTGGTGCGGGGATAGGCATGGGTGGTGGGTGATAAAGGCAAGGGAAGGCTTTGCCCTCGCAAAACTGCCCAGCTCTCCAGATGGCCAGGAAGGCTCAGGCTTGAGGGCTGGGGTTGGGTAGGGCTTGGCTGGGGAGAGGGAGATGAGAGAATCATAGGACTGGAAGGGACCTCAAGAGGTCATCGAGTCCAGCCCCCCGCCCTCAAGGCAGGACCAAGCTCCACCTACACCATCCCTGACAGATGTCTATCTAACCTGTTCTTAAATATCTCCAGAGAGGGAGATTCCACCACCTCCCTTGGCAATTTATTCCAATATTTGACCACCCTGACAGTTAGGAATTTTTTCCTAATGTCCAATCTAAACCTCCCCTGCTGCACTTTAAGCCAATTACTCCTTGTCCTGTCCTCAGAAACCAAGAGGAACAAATTTTCTCCTTCCTCCTTGTGACACCCTTTTAGATATTTGAAAACCGCTATCATGTCCCCCCTTAATCTTCTTTTTTCCAAACTAAACAAGCCCAGTTCATGAAGCCTGGCTTCATAGGTCATGTTCTCTAGACCTTTAATCATTCTTGTCGCTCTTCTCTGTACCCTTTCCAATTTCTCCACATCTTTCTTGAAATGTGGCGCCCAGAACTGGACACAGTACTCCAGCTGAGGCCTAACTAGTGCAGAGTAGAGCGGCAGAATGACTTCACGAGTTTTGCTTACAACACACCTGTTGATACAACCTAGAATCATATTTGCTTTTTTTGCAACAGCATCACACTGTTGGCTCATATTCAACTTGTGGTCCACTATGACCCCTAGATCCCTTTCCGCCATGCTCCTTCCTAGACAGTCGCTTCCCATCTTGTATGTATGGAACTGATTGTTCCTTCCTAAGTGGAGCACTTTGCATTTCTCTTTATTAAACTTCATCCTGTTTACCTCTGACCATTTCTCTAACTTGCTAAGGTCATTTTGAATTATGTCCCTATCCTCCAAAGAAGTTGCAACCCCACCCAGTTTGGTATCATCTGCAAACTTAATAAGCGTACTCTCTATCCCAGTATCTACATCATTGATGAAGATATTGAACAGTACGGGTCCCAAAACAGACCCTTGAGGAACTCCACTTGTTATCCCTTTCCAGCAGGATTTAGCACCGTTAACAACCACTCTCTGACTACGGTTATCCAGCCAATTATGCACCCACCTTATCGTGGCCCTATCTAAGTTATATTTGCCTAGTTTATCAATAAGAATATCATGCGAGACCGTATCAAATGCCTTACTAAAGTCTAGGTATATGACATCCACCGCTTCTCCCTTATCCACAAGGCTCGTTATCTTATCAAAGAAAGCTATCAGATTAGTTTGGCATGACTTGTTCTTCACAAACCCATGCTGGCTATTCCCTATCACTTTATTACCTTCCAAGTGTTTGCATAGGATTTCCTTAATTACCTGCTCCATTATCTTCCCTGGGACAGACGTTAAACTGACCGGTCTATAGTTTCCTGGGTTGTTTTTATTCCCCTTTTTATAGATGGGCACAATATTTGCCCTTTTCCAGTCTTCTGGAATCTCCCCTGTCTGCCATGATTTTTCAAAGATCATAGCTAAAGGCTCAGATACCTCCTCTATCAGCTCCTTGAGTATCCTGGGATGCATTTCATCAGGACCTGGTGACTTGCTGACATCTAACTTTGCTAAGTGATTTTTAACTTGTTCTTTGTGTATCCTATCTTCTAAACTTACCCTCTCTCTGCTTGTATTCACTACGTTAGGCACACCTCCAGACTTCTCGGTGAAGACCGAAACAAAGAAGTCATTGAGCATCTCCGCCATTTCCAAGTTTCCTGTTACTGCTTCTCCCTCCTCAGTAAGCAGTGGGCCTACCCTGTCCTTGGTCTTCCTCTTGCTTTTAATGTATTTATAAAAGGTCTTCTTGTTTCCCTTTATGCCTGTAGCTAGTTTGATCTCAGTTTGTGCCTTTGCCTTTCTAATCTTGCCCCTGCATTTCCGTGTTGCTTGCCTATATTCATCCTTTGTTATTTGTCCTAGTTTCCATTTTTTATATGACTCCTTTTTTATTTTGAGATCGTGCAAGATCTCCTTGTTAAGCCAAGCTGGTCTTTTGCCATATTTTCTCTCTTTCCTACACAGCGGAATTGTTTGCTTTTGGGCCCTTAACAATGTCCCTTTGAAATACTTCCAACTCTCCTCAGTTGTTTTTCCCTTCAGTCTTGCTTCCCATGGGACCTTACCTACAAGTTCTCTGAGATTGTCGAAGGGGGGTGGCTTCAGACAGAGGGGGCGGGGCCTGTGCTGGCCTTCCCCCATGGGGTTCTGATTGCTCTTTATAATACATCGGGGTAAACCCCATGGAGGGGAGATCTGTTTGCGCGAAGGACGGGGTTGGCGGGAGAGCTGAGGAGGATGAACTGGTCATGAGTGAATGTAGGCTGGATGCTGCCAAAAGGCTCCTAACCTTTGAAGGAGTGAGGTGCTGAACGCTCTCGTAGTAGCTGGAGGAGAAGCCCCTGACGAGGTTTCAGCCAGAGCTGGGGAAGGTTTTGGAGGGTGTCTGGCTGTGCTGGTATGTGAGGGGAAAATCATTGCTAGAGCTTAGCAGTATCCTCTCTCAGCCTTTGCTTTGTTAGGATGGACAACTCTCTCCGTGTCCTCTTGTGAAAGACTTTCCCTCCCCGATCACCCATGAGCCCTCCAGTGTGCACCTCTTCCAGCTGCAGTCCACCTCCCTGGAACGTGAGCCCCTGGGGCTGAGCAGAGAATGCCAGACGAGGTCACAGCACCTTGCCTAATGGCATGAGCACGTCCCGGCTGCAACTGGAAGTGCCTTGGCCGAGCCATCCCCTTTGCCTTTGCAGGGGCTGCATCGCGACGGTGGCTAATCAGCCGGTGGTCAGCTACGGCCCCAGCCGGAGGCAGCAATGCTTGTAGTAGCCCCCACGTGCAGCGCCTTGTGCTCGCTCATCTCGGTTCTACTGCTCCCCGCCTCAAGGTCAGCTGGTTCGCTCAACAGGCCCGTCTAATCGGCCGCACCGCCCCTGCCTCCCAGCTTCCTGCTGTCAGGTTACTGGATTTGAAGGGGAGCAGCCAGATCACTGCTGCGCCCACGGGGGTGTTTGCCCCCAAGTCTGTACAAAGGGGCCATGGGAGGTGTCAGACGAAAGCTTGTGTCCTACGGATTCCGTGTCTGCTACTCATGTACCTGTGTGATGTCTGTGTGTGGAGTTATGAATATGGACTCTGGGCTGGTATGTGAATTTATTACCTTCCAAGTGTTTGCATAGGATTTCCTTAATTACCTGCTCCATTATCTTCCCTGGGACAGACGTTAAACTGACCGGTCTATAGTTTCCTGGGTTGTTTTTATTCCCCTTTTCTGTCCCTGAGACAGAGCCATGGGCCTGGACTGCCTGTTGTAATGAGCTATTGTGCAGTCGATGACTATGCTAATTGGCGAGGCTCCAGGAACAATGGCTCTCAAGGTGGCCAGTACACACCTGAGGAATGCGTCTGGAACCTGCAAAGAAGCCAATACCATGACTGCTGACATGGGACACAGGGATAGGTCACCTGACCATCTGACCCACTCCAGCTTGGAAAGTACCAGGAATCGCCATGAGGCGATCTCCATCTTATCTTCAGTTCTGCCACTGATCCCAGATGCAGCCTTGCGAGGGACAGAGCCGGGAAGGATTGCAGACCCGTCCTGGCATAGGATGCTCACCAGAGACTTTTAACCTAGCAGTTTGTAACATCTCTGCTGAGAGCCCGCAGCAAGAACTTGGTGGTGGGCGCACGTAATGTATTCTCCTTAACAACCTCACTCTCACGCTTTTCTTTCTTTTAATAATAAACCTTTAGATTTTAGATTCTAAAGGACGGGCCCAGCAGGATCTTGTGGGTAAGATCCAAAGTGTAAATTGACTGGGGATCTGTGGCTGGTTCTTTGGGACCAGGAGAACCCATCCGGGGTAGCTGAGATCGGGTTCTAGAACCCCTCACCTGTGTGCAGGCCTGGGGCTGACTGTGGCACAGGGGGAGCTGGAGTGGCCAAGGGGTTTTGCTCTTGAGGATTCCTGCTGGCTGGATTGGCAGCTGAAGCGCTCGGTGTGACTGACTTGTGGCCTATTTGGGAAGGTCTCCAGTCTGGGGCTGTAAGCAGCCCTGGTTTAGAGCAATTCGCCCTGAGCTGTGTCCAGACCTGGCCCATCACACCTGCCATCAGTGAATTTCAGTCGCACACTCCTGCTTCTTCAGCCACTCATTAATGAAAACGTTAAATACGATGGAGGCCCAAGGCTGCTGGGGCACGCTGTGCTTCAGAGCAATAGCCTGCCCCCCCATTCACCCGTGCTCGTGTGACGATGCATTTCGTACCCAGCCTGCCAAGCAAGCTCTAGCCAAGTACGTACCTTGTTAGGGGCGGGGTTGAGATTTGCCCATGCGATTGGTACTGAACTATGTTGCAAGTTCTGGGAGTCGGCCTCCAGCGATAACGCAGGGACCCTGCCCGTAGGCGGGTTCAGTGCCCATTGATCAGCCGGGGATTGTAAAAACGTACAGGTCTGTGAAGCTTCGCTCAGCGTCTACCGGGACAGTATGGACCGAACACACACAACAGGGGCCGGGGTCTCCCGTGAGGGCCTCTCTCTTCCCCCACTTATGGAGGAAGCAACAAGAATTCTGGGACAACAGAGTCTGGAAACGAGGAAACTGGCCCTGGGCTTGTATATGAAGAACTGTCACTTACCTGCAGCATCCCGTGGGATGAGAAACTGCCTGATCCAAATTCTGCCTATTCTACTAGGGGTTAAGCTTTAGGCTGCACAGCTCTTTTACTGTCTGTGGTAACTAGCGGTAACCTCCTGTGCCTCTCACTTAGGATCTCTCTCTCTCTGGAACTAATACCTCTGAGCTATGACAGCTGCTCAATCCCAACGGGGGTGGAGAAAGTAACTAAGGAAGTGATACAAGAACTAGGTGTGACAGGGTGCTGAAACCTGCACTATCGGGGTAGGGGAGAAAGCCCGGGTGGAGAAGGTGGTGCGGTGCTGGGCTTCCCCTGGGGGAAGGGGAAAGAGCAGGACAGGAGCGCCCAGGCCAGAGCGTACCCGTAGCAGAGAGTGCAGGCGGGAGGGGCCAAAGCGTTGCAGGGAATGAGGAGCGCAGAGGCAGGCGCTTGATGGGTGGGGCTGAGAGAACGCCAGCACAGATGCAGCAGCCGCGAGGGCTGAACGCCCAAGGTCACGGGGTCCACTCAAGGGGGGGAAGAGATGCTTGGGAGGGGCAGAGCCGAACTGGGGTGGGCATCCAGGGGAGAGGGGACTGCTGTGCCTGAGTGGGTCAGGGATCACAAACCCCAAGCCTACCGGGAGAAACTCACTGCCAGCAGGCTGAGAGGTGAGGGCCCCCGGGCAGTAGTGCGGAAGCAACCCAGGGTGGGCAGAAGGATTACTGCTGCGGGCTGGCGCGTGAGCGCTCTGTTCTTAGGGCTCTGGGTTGGGGGCGGGCCCAGGTCCCCCTCACACCCCCAACCCCGAGTGTGGAAAACAGAGTTGGGAGGCTGGCGAGTAAACGCACCCTCATGGGGGGACTATAAAGGGGAATTGCTACAGCGGTTGACTTCCTTTTAGGTGGAAAAGAGGTGAACCCCAAAACTGCCAGGGGGAAGCCACCTCACACTAGGGCTCACCCAATTAGAGTCATAGACAGCAGGTTTAAAACAAACGAAGTATTTTTCACACACTGCGCAGTCACCTTGTGGAACGGTAACACTTCTGAAAATATTCTTATGCTATGGATAGGACGTAACTTGAGCTCTGCTTTATGCACGATGACTCCAGTAAGGAACGGTTGGGAAGGAGATTTACGGAATAGCCTAGAACTTGACGGGACTTAGAAAGGTCACGTCCAGCCCCCTGCACTCCTGGCAGGATCACTCTAGACCAGGCATGGGCAATAAAGCCGAGGTGAGTCCTGGTGGCTCGCTGCCACTATATTGATCTGACTTCCTGGTACGGGGCATCACAGTTCCCATGGGCTGGAACAGCGATCCATGGCCAACAGGAGCTGTGATCCCCCCGCACCTGTGGAGGCGCAGGTAAATATGATGGTGTGGGGGCCCACCAGCGAGTAACCTTGGTGAACTGCCACCAGTAGTTGCTCAACCCTAATCTAGCCCATCCCTGCCAGGGGTCTGTCCAACCTGCTCTTCAGTATCTCCAGGGATGGAGATTCCACAACCTCCCTGGGCAATTTATTCCAGTGTTTAACCACCCTGATAGGAAGTTTTTTCCTAATGTCCAGCCTAAACCTCCCTTGCTGCAGTTTAAGCTCTTTGCTGCTTGTCCTGTCCTCAGCAGTTAAGGAGAATGGTCCCCTCCTCCTCCTTGTAACCCCCTTGTAGAGACTTGACAGCTCTTATATCCCCTCTGTTGTCTTCTTTGCAACCCAAAATCTTTCTTTCCTCATGGGTCGTTTTCTAGCCCTTTCATCATTTTTTTTGCTTGTCTTTGACCTCCCCCCTTCCTCATGTGTCTAAATCTTACCTGAAATATGATGCCCAGGACTGGACCCAATTCTCCAGTTGAGGCTTAAGCAGCATGGAGTGCTGGAATGTCTGCTTGTCTTGCTCACAACAGTCCTGCATTCGACACTTTCCAACAAGGACTTAAACACTTGAACTATCTCACCCATTACCAAGACAGTTTCCCCAATTATCACCTCTAATACCATTAACTCACAAACACCCACTCTCCCTACCTCTAATATCAATTCACAGACACTTACCTTCCTTCCTCCCCCCCCCCCCGCATCCCCCTCCTGTTCTGCAATGTGATTTGTCCTTTTCATATTCATTTTTTTTAATTGTATCCTTTGGTATATATGGTTGTGACTACTTTCTTCCACTATTTGATCTGAGGAAGTGGGTCTGGCCCACGAAAGCTCATCACCTATTAAACCATCTTGTTAGTCTTTAAAGTGCTACATTGTCCTGCATTTTGCTTCAACAGTCCTGCTAGCGAGCCCAGAGTGATGTTTGCTGTTGTTGAAAGTGTCCCACTTGCTTAGCCTGTGGGCCCGTGACCCACGCAGCCCGGTCCACAAGATGATTGCCCTGTTAGCATGCTGTGTCTGACGTTAGGAGTATGGAGTCATCGAGCGGTATTTCAGCAGTGCTGCTTTGGGTCACTCTTCCTGCCAACGCTCCAAGAACAGCCACGGGTCCCTGAGCAAGGGCAACACCCTGTGACCAGGCCTGGCCTTCCCGTCTACATTTTGCTTCACCCTCCTCCCCACCCAAAATACTTAAAACCACTCAGGAAAAGAGCCAGGCCTGGAGCGGGGAGCGAAGGGCTGCACCCAGGCTAAAAAGGTCTCGCACAGCCATGGCCAAGCCACAGCTCACGAGATGCATGAGGCTCTCCCCCACCGTGACTCCAAGCCACCCCCGCGCTCCAAAAACAGCCCTCCCCTCCTGGCTCCCTGCCCTGCCCTGCCCTGGGCAGGGGAGCCGTCCAACGTGGCCATTAAAGATGGCATCAGTGGGCGGGAGCCTGATGTGGCCAAAAAGCCTCGAAACACGTTTAGAGCTTTAAGTTTATTTTAAGTGGTCAAAGAAGCAGCAAAGGAGACAAAGCAGCTCACAAAGAAAACACAGGGCAGGGAAACTGAGCTAGGGCCGGCTTACAGATAATTCCTCAGCCTAGAGCTCGTTCCAGGTAGAGCCCTTCTATTCTAACAACGGCCACCCGGCCATGCGACCAGATTAGAGCAGGGGCCGGCCGCCTTTCAGAAGCAGCGTGCCCCAGCGTACCCGCCTGCCTGGGGCTCTCCCCACTGAGCATCCTGCTTGGGCCCCAGCCCTGGGCTCTCAGGCAGGAGGCCTCCCCGGAGTATGGGGGGAGGGAAGGTGGCTAAGGCAGCAGACATGCTGCTGTGGGGAGGAGCAGAGCGCATGCTTCTCTGCAAGCCACGTCTGGACCAGAGCCTCGCCCCGCTGGCAGGAAGCCGGTGCTGGTTCCAAGCTTGCAGGGCGCGTGATGCTGAATTGCCAGCACGGGCGCCCCGTTGTGGGGAGGCTGTTCATTGCGCGTGCCACTGGAAACCATCTTTGCTGACCCCTGGAGCAGAGCTTCTGCACTGGCCCTGTCGAGCAGGGAGAGCTAGGCCTCCGCGACCTCCAAACCCTTGCGTCCTTGCTCCCGGCTGACCAGGGCCGTGGGGCCTGGTCTGCGGGCACGTGCAGCCGGGCAGTTAGCTAGCGGCACACGGGGTTTGCTTGCAGACAGCTGCCCTGGTGAGCTGACGGGCCGTGGGGGGGCCGGGTTCTGGCCTCAACGTAGCTTCCCTGCCTCTGGAGCCCTAGCGACTCCTGCGCTGCCTTTCCCTGAGCGGTTTGGCAAAGCGCCTCTGGCTGCGTCTGAACGGGGGGGGGGCCCTTAGGAGCCCCGCCCCGGGCTGTGAGGGAAGACAGTACAGCGGCTCCTCCTGTTCCTCTCCGGGCTGCGCCTTCCCAGCAGGCAGCAGCCCCACTGAAGCGACCGCTCCTTCGGATCTAAAATACCGACGGGGCACCGGAGCCTCTGGCTGAGATTCCAGCGCAGCACAAGCCCCTTCGCTCAAGGTATTTGCTGGCTTCCTCCTCCCCAGGCTTCTACTGGCAGCAGAGCCGCGAGCGCCGCCCCTCTGATGGGTGGGAGGCCACGCTCGCTGAGTTCCTTGCAGGGAATTCCATCAGCGGCAGCTGAAGCCACGGAGGCAAACAGCTGCCCAGCAGCCCTCTAACTGGAAACCATCCCCCTCCCTGCAGAAATACGGGGCAGGGGAGTGTTCTCCAGCTAAGGGAGGCCTGTCCTGCCACACAGCCTAAGGTGCTTCTGGGCTGGCTTGCAGGCCACCTCCAGGGGGCCTGATCTCAGGCAGCAGCGAGCTCCCAGAAACAGGCCACAGCCCTGGGAGCACGTGGAGCCAGGCACCCGAGGATTTCCTGCTGCTGCCTAGGCTGGCAGCTACTTCGCCGGCCTAAGGGCATGGAGAGGTCTTGGTGACCCTCAGGGCCCCCCCCTCGCTGTTCTACAGGAGCTACTCCCGTCGGGCCTGCTGGACGTGCTACACCTTGCACCCCAGCTCCTGGGACTCAGCCATCGCGTCCTGTAAGGTCTGACATGGACCCTGGGGACACGCTGGTCATGCAGCCACGAGCCGTGTTTCAAATAATGCCCCAAGGCACAGCTGATAACAGGCGTTTCTGCCAGACCTACTCTGTCTATTCAGCTGTTCCCACTTCACAGGACCTAGGGGGTCTCTGAGGAAGGACCGAGGAGCCGTTTTAGTCCTGCCCCTAGAAGTAACGGGGTCTGGGGTCACAAGAAGGAAGGTGGGGTCATGCAGGGGCTGGCTAACAGCACTGCAGGGCACGTTTGTCAAGCGCTCAGCCTGGCTGTTACAGCTTTGTGTGTGTCTATGCCTGGTGCTGCTCTTATCCCTGCTCACACTGGAGCTGTTAATACCCGTCCGTGTGTTTGCTCCCAGTTAGTGCTGTTACAGCAGAGCTGCCGGCCGCCGGGAGCACGTCCGTCTGTGTGTGTCGCCGGGCGGGGACAGCCACCCAGGGAAAGACCCTGCGTGGCCACAGGGGGATGCTTCAGGTGAGGCAGGGACTGGACGACGCCGTGTGTGAACCTGCCAGGCAACGCAGGGGCTACCAGCAGCCTGAGAACAGCTGGGTGGCAAACAGAATGGGGGCGAGGAGAGCTGACACTAGAGCAGCACCCGCAGGTTTCTCATTGGGGCAGGGGCTTTTGGGGCTACTCCCCTGGGAGTTACACAAACAGTCCGGGTCTATTGCCAGTGTTCCCAGACTGCTCACGCCGGTCCCCTGCAGCAGAAACAGGAGCCGCCTGCCTTCCCTCTGCCGCCTAACTCACAGGCAGCTGTTGGGGGACGGAGCGGATGGCTTCTAACCCAGGTTCTGGCGCGGGGGCAGCTGTCTGCTCCTGCAGCGTTAACAGGGCCCAATTGCTGAGCATTCACCTTGAGGGGTTTGTTAGCCAAGTCAAAACATGAAGGAACAGACTCCACCCGGGCGCTGGAGTCAGGCTGCTGCGGCGCTGTCAGGCCCCAGGAGATGGTGCAAACTCTGCTCCTCTCTCTGCCAGGGCATGGCCCGAGGGGCGGTGGCCACGGGCTACCCGAGGCCCAGGGCCACATGCACCACAAACTGCCCTAAGAGCCGTTGTAGTTGCAGTTAGACAGAAGTGGGGGGTGGGGCGGCAGCACCCAGAGAAGCCGTCATCGCTAACGGCGCCTTTGCTGCTGCTCCCCGCGGGGCAGGAGCAGTGAACAGCACGTGGCCGCCTCCTGCAGCGCGTCCAGGGCCCTGCGCTCCCCGACCAGCGGGCTGGAGCCTCAGGGCCAGTGGGGAGTCCACAAGGACAACGTGCACCTCCCAGGCTGCCCGCAGGCATTGCTGGGCTCCTTAGCCAGCCAGCTGAGCCAACAGCCCCCCCAAGCCAGGCAGCGCAGGAAGCTTTGGAACAACACTGGGACGCCCTGCGACAATTCTCCCCCTCCTCCCGGGATCAGACACGACCACATGACACTGCTTATTGTCCTGAGGCAACGGCTTCCCTCGGAGGCAGCCAGCTCACAGCAGGGCCCCTCCCTTCATCGCTTCTTCACAAACTTCTTGGTCGCAGCGTTGGGGTTCATGCGCCGCCGGCCTGCCCCCAGCGCTGCGTCCCGGATCTGCAGGTGAGCCGCCCGGCTATAGATGTCGTTTTCCGCGAAGGGAGAAACCCCTGCGATGTAATCCGGGTCAAAGACGTTGGTTTTCTGCCTTGCCTTCCGGGAAAGCCGCTGCTGAGGGAAGTGCTGGTCCTCGGACAAGTGGGGGTTGCTGGCGTGTTTCCCCCCTTGGGGAGTGGGCAGGGAGTACTGAGAGAGAAAGGAAGAGGTGTTACGGAGCAGAGACCCTTGCAAAGCCCCAGACAGAGGCTGGTTCTGCCCAGGAACTCCTCCCCAACTAGCCTCATGCAGCCCGGATGCATCTAGGCACCTACCTACAGCAGCAAAACCGCAGCTGGGGCTCTAGCTACCAGACGATGGCTGGAAGGTGAAGCTAGACAAACGCGGGCCAGAACTAAGTGAGGGTAACCAGTCACTGCAATAGCACCCGTGGATTATCCAGCACGGGCAGCGTTCCTAGCCAGCCCAGCTGTTTTTCTGAAAGACGAGCTCTAATTCCACCACTGTGACTGGGCGGGAATTAGTTCAGGAAAACCCTACGGCAGTGGTCCCCAACGTGGTGCCCACCGCATGATCTGGGCCCCTGCCCCCGGCACATGCGTGTTGCCGGCCCCGGGCGCATGGACGGCCCCTGCCCTGGGCACGCAGCACACGGGCGGCCCCAAAAGGTAGGGGACCACTGCCCTACAGGCTCCGTTACGCAGAGGGCCAAGCCAGATGATCACAGTGATCCCTGCTGGTTTAATCTGAGAAACTCCTTCCCTGTCAACAAAGCAGAGCACCAGCAAAACCATCCCCAGCAGGCCTCTGAGCTGGGGGCCCTGAGCCATTAACCAGACAGGCCCTGTGCTGGCGGCACTAGGCTGGCGCGACAGCAGAGCAGGCAGCGTGTAGCCCAAGTGTAATTTAGTACCGGGTACAAGCCTATCAGTGTGCCGTACAACGACCTGCTCGTACCTTCGGCTGCTGTTTGCCCGTCTCTCACGATTGGGTAACGTTACTGCTCCCTGTTGGCTTTACAGATCAAGCTGCACCTCATGTCTGCATTGCAAAGTAAGTTGTGTCTGCTAGCGCCTATTAATCGTGTCTGAGACTCTGCCCAGTTGTGTGGCGTGAGTGGGACAGCCCTCACATGCGCCCACGTGGTCAAGAAGTGGGAATCTAGAAGAACCAGGAAACAGCCATTGTGTCTGAGGCTGAATGGAACTGGCAGCATTGACGGACCCTGGAGACAGGCAGAGCCTACCCGAGAAGGAGACACCCCGCTGGGCAGCCTGACACTCGCCATCAAGGGTAACTCTGGACACCACAACATAGACTAACACCTCCTAATGACGGAGGACTGCAGCATGACACCGCAAAGCCCACAGACTCCAATGGAAACTGACATGAATCGCCATCAACAAGAACCCGACTCCTCACTCGGTCAGTTCTGCCTGGCCAGTAAGACTGACTTGAGCCATGCGTGTGAATGCATATGCTCTCTTCCCTTTGTATTCTCAAGCAACGCAGCGCATTGCCTTTTCCCCTAGAAAAGATCCAGGGTGCTTCTTTTAAGAGTAACGTTTTTCTGGAGAAATGGTAGCGGGGGAAGGTATTCACTGTGGTGATCGATAATTTTGCTTAAGGCCTTGAAATATGATAACTGACAGCTGGACTATGTAAAAACTGATCGATCATTCAGGTGTGTGCACCCCTGGTCGCAGAGCTACCAGGAAACAGGGAGAGGGATTAGATTTCTTTGCTTCCACCACCTTTGCTCGGGGTGTGTGTGTGTGTGTGGGGGGGGGGGGGTATTGTCCAAGGTTCACATACCCTCAGTCACAGCAGGGCTGAGCAAGGGAGAAAGGTTTAGCATTCCTCTCCACACCACGTGCTGGGGGAATTGTGTGACATGGTTATTTCCTCGGGTGTAGCGGGCCCGAGCTCACAGAAACAAGCTAAGCTTCTTCTCTGTACCCTGCTAGGCAGGGTCTTTAGGAGAATGGACAATAGGAAGAAATATTGCTAAGTCCCAACAGTTATTTGGGCAAACTAGATGGAAGCGGCTGAACAGAGACATTTGGAAGTGTTTAAGAAAAGGACCAGGAGGTGTGGGGGTTAGTTGGGGAGTTCTCCTTCCTTGCTAACTTGGCAGTGGAACAGAGTCCACGGAAAGGGGCAGGCCTGCAAGGAAAACGGGATCAGGCCCAGAATAAGCAAGCAAGAGAGAGATTGAGGGCACTGTGGCAGGAGTAAGGAGAAGCCACAAGTACAAGCACTGGAAATTCAGCTCCTTGGAATGGTAATATCTGAACTGATGAAGTTTGTATTTTGGGAGAAAAGCAAGGGCTTTAAGGGAAAAGAATGAAGTCAATCCTGCAGAGTCTGGAGGGAATCGAGCATTTAAAATTGTTGTAAAAATGTTAAAAAAGAAAAGAATTCTTGGTTTCTTTGCAGCCAATCTAAAGGAAAAATGGGCCCTTTTCCAAAAACACATCTATAAATAATCTAACTCCCCCCACCACCTCCCCCCCAAAAATCTGGTAATTTGATTATGGACACTTTAATCAAATTTGCTAAAAGAAGGTAAGGGGTTTCTATTGGAACTTAACTACCCCAAATGAATAAAAGGGAATGTAATCTTTGTACAGCTACGTAGAAACTGTGCAAGAAATCTTAAGAGAATGTATGCACACGTGTGTCCGTGTATATATACAGTGTAAATAGGTGAGGTTTTAGGGTCCAGGACTCCTGTTTTATAGGTTTGTGAAAAACCCTGCTTTGTAGGCTCAAAGTGACTGGTTTGGTTTTTAATAAGGCCATTTCATTAAAAGTTGTAAAACTGACAAAACACTTTTTGCCAGACACAGGTAACTAGTGTTGCTTTGCTTTTGGTATTTAGCATTTAACCCTTAAGATACCTCAGTACTTTCTAAAGTTCAATATCTTTTTAGAGACCAAGCTGTGGCTGGTACAAGAGGCAGCCAGAGCCGGGAAAATGGGGAGAGATTCAATGGGAAAAGATTCTGGATTTCTTGGTTTTGGTAACTACAGTCAATAAGAGCTATAGTAAAATAATGAAGGAGAAAAGGCAATGGTAGGCCCCCCGAGCCTTAAGATGGCTCTAGGTAATCAGAGCATCACTTTAATAAAAGTCCAGGAAAACTTCATGAACATAAAAAGTTACACCCTCTATAAATTAATACGACTAAAGTAACGTTACAGCAAAGTACAAGGAAGGTGCATTTTCCCATGACATGCAAAGTATAGTGTAAAGGGTAAAAACTGTAAATTAAAATCCTATGAGGGCTTCAAGAGCCACACCAGGTTGCGTTTTCTCTCTCAGGTTGCTGTTGTGGGAGCAGGACTTACATCACAAGTAATCAGAACTCTGGTAAAAGCTAGTGTGCCCCCTTTTCAGGCAAATCTACAAATCTACAGAGTCTAAACGCAAGCCAGAAAGTGTCTGTAAATGCAGACGGCCTAGCGGGCAGCAGTTAATAAATGTATCTGCTCAACAAACTACCTGAAATCAAGCTCCAATTGGGATCCCCAAAAGGGGGGTGAAAAGCGCGTCCCAAGAGTGCTGTGCCTCTGCGCGACGGACGACCTACTCACCCGGAGCCCGCGTGTGTTCAGCACCTTGGGGTTGCGGGAGAAGTGCATGTGGAGGGTGCCGTCAGCGCCCAGGCTCACGGCCACCTTTTTCAGCGTCTTGTTGCCACAGTGCGGACAGAAGACCCTAGTCATGTCGGACGTCGTCCTAGAAAACAGAAGTGGGTCAAGGTTCCAGTATCACAGCGTGGGGCGCCCCCTTGCAGGAGTCGAGCACCCAGCCCAGATGGGCTCCAAGTCCCGACCCCACTGAGGGTGGAGCAAGGCTCTGAGCACAGGATCCAGAAGGAGGAAAGTCCCTGGAGCTAGGTGATGCGCTGGCTTCGTGCACCTGCTTTTCATTGCTTAGGCTGCAAGCTGAATGAGTCTGTTCAGTCCCCACTTAATTCACGACAGGCGTTTAGCCACCAAAATACCCCCCTTCGCTGCTCGGGAGGTGACGCCTGGGCTGAGTTCTCCTGGCAAGCTCTCTACACGCAGCTGAATCGTTTAACCTTCCTATTGCCCCATTCAGCTGGCTCAGCACTAGGGATGTGACTGGGTAACTGGTTAACATCACCCTTACCAGATGCCTGGGAGCAGCTCTGGCCTGCGGCAAGTGGCAGTCCCAGCTGGGAGAGGGAACTTGCAGGCTGCTCCAGCTGAGATCCCACTTAGTTGGTTAACCAGTTAACCTAATGGTTAACCAATGAATCTGGATTTTACATCCCTACTAAGCATCAGCTCCCAGGCAGCTCCCTGCCCCGTGCTCGTGACACGTACTTGAAGCAGCCATGACAGCGTAAGATGTAGCTTCTGGCCTGCTGGATCAGCATGCCGTTCGTTGCCAGCACGTGGAGACCCAGCTGGAGCAGAACGTTCTGCAAGAAGGAACAAGCACGGAGAAAAGTGTGAAGGAGGAACCTGCAGACGCACCAAACAACAAGGCAAGTCGCCAGAACTGTAGCAAACCCAGGTGTGGATCGTGGGCCTGACATGGAACCAGCTGCGGGGACGGCCTAAAGCCAGTTGCAAGAGGAGCTGTGCGGCCAAAGCAGGGAGAGACGTTACTGCTCTCCAGGACGGCCATAGACACTGACTGCCACCTTGGAGTCGTTACCCCTGTGGACTGAATGGCTCACGGGGTCCGACCAGGGCCCACCTCGGCCAGCAACCTCTGAGGCCAGTGCCTAGTGCAGCAAGACTCGTGGTGGTGGGCACGCGTGCAATACGCTGCCCGCGGCAGGGAGGGGGAGGCTCTTCCTAACCCTATTCGTTAGGTCAGTTTATGCCCCAACACCAGCTACTGACTCCATTGACCTAGCTTGGTGGGGCCCATCTCTTCTCCAGGGCAGACAGAAACGCCACCTGCAGGGAGGCGAGCCCCTCGGTTCGCCCCTTTTCTGTCGTACAGGGCCGCTGGTGCACACCCCTCTGCCGTTCCTCTACGTGCTGGGGACGCCAGGTTAACAACTGCCCCTTGGTTCCTGCCTGGTCTCTCTTCGAGCCAGTTTCAGACCAAGGCGCTTTGCTTCTCATGCTGCGATCGCGTCTGGGAGACTTGGCTGGTGTGGACGTGCTCAATGATGTCCTGCCCTGTGCTTTGGCCCCCGTCCCTCTAGGGCAGAACTACAGTCCCCCAGCCCTTCCTTACCTGCATGGCAAAGTCTGTGGTCACGCAGCCGACCTGCACGTTGGCAGGAGCATCGCAATGCCCCATCCCCTGCTGGATCCGTTTGATGTTGTCGGGCGTTATCCAGCCTTCTCCGTCGTCGCTGTCCCCGTCACTTCCCTCCTCCCCAGCGCTCTCCTGATCCATCCCAGGCGGCAATGTCGCTGGGACCTCGGGGCTCAGGGAAACGGTGTGAGCTTTCTGCAGGGCGAGAGATGCTGTCAGAGGCGTCCCATGCAGCACGCAGGCAGGAGAGGGGAGTGCCGCCCAAGGAGGGGGCGCCAACCGAACACCCGCAAGCCAGGGAGAGAATCCAGCTGAAACGAGCTGGGGAAAGACAAGGGAATTCAAGAGCCCTGACTGCCTCTCACCAGAAGCTCCTGCAGGTCCTCTTCGATGCTGGGCAGAGGGTTCCTCCAGTACAGGAAGGCCCCGAACTCGGGGCTGTCCTCTGCTGCCCGCGGGCGGCTTGCCGAGGTGGACACGCACGCATCCGCCTCCAGGCGCTGGGACTGGGGGAGAACAAATACAACAAAGTTACTAGACTGCTGGGACATCCCCAGAGCCTGGGGCTGCCGCTGCCTCCTTGGTGCCCAGGCCTGACTGCTTGATCCTAGACAGGCAGTGGGGACAGAGGATTAACGTGCAGAACGATGGGACACTCCCAAGGAGCCGGGAGGCCCTGGAAGAGAAGCGAGAGCATGAAGGGAGGAGGCCAGCACAGGCAACCCTGTAACCGTTCGCAGGGCCAGGTTCTGCGAGCTCCACTCCTGTCCTGACACTGCCTGTGATGAAACACCCCCTGCCTCAGTTTCCCGGGATACAACGCTCTCAGGCAACCTCACCGGAAATGAGCCTTTGTGGGCGTGGAAGGCTCTTTTCCCCCTGCTAGCACCTTCCCCTGGAGGACCCCCAGAGGGTTATCCCGGCGCATGCAAACAGGTACCTTGGATGGCAGGTGGAACCCAGCGATATTCACAGGCGCCTCTGGATGCCGGATGGTGGAGCTCAGCTGAACCTGCGGGGGATTAAGAGCAGCAATGGGGTTAGCAGGCAAAGCAGAACTCCAGACCCGGACCGGCCTGGGCTAGTTCCCAGGCCAGAACACCGGGACGGCCTGGGGCATCTCTCCAGAACCCCTCCAGCCATGGAGCTGAGTTGACTGGACTGGCTTTCCAAACCGAGTGGAAGATGCTGAACAGCTGGCGGATGATTACACTTCAACTCATGGCTAAAACGGGCCCCCCCAAGCATGGTTCAGTCCCCAGGATCTCACCCTACATGCTTACTTTGCGGGGGAACTGGTTTCCTAAGCTGGGCCACATCCAGGTGAGGGGAGTGCATGGGGCTTGCGCTGCCTTTATGCCTCCCCGGCTCTGGGGATGGAGCGGTTCCCAGCAGAAATCAAATCCCACAGGGCCACCAGAGTTAGGGCAGCCAGGGAGGCTGCCCAGCAGGTGGCAATGCTGCTCAGAGTCCTTGCAAGGTCACAGCTCTGCCCCTAACATCCTTCCCCCCTCAGCACTATTGCTGAGTGTTGGAGGCAGAGGGGCTTGGCCGGCTGGCTGGGAACGCAGCCTTACAGTGGGGTTCTGCAGCACCTGCACTAAAGAATCTGCACTGGGCCAAACGTGGGGCTTTAGAACCCTTTTATGTTGCAGATCTCACCCATGAGGTGTTCGTAAGAAGTGACAGACCCTACCTTGCAGTCACACACATTTACCTAGTGTATTGACTGACAGCTGTTTACACGCATCACGCAGTATTGTACTTTCTGTGCTGTGCATTTTAGAGAGACTGGATTTATTTTGAGGGGGGAACGGGGCGAGGTGACTACGGCCGTGCAGCTGTACAATTCTTTTAACGCAAGTGTTTCAGAGCTAATGTTTTACCTACATTCTTTATTGCAGCCAGATGCTTCTTTTCAATTATTTGTTTTTCAAATTTCTCGGCTACCCAGAAGTGCTTTTTGGAGACCAGACAAAGGGTCATGTGACATGGCACCAAGTCACAAAAATAGATTCAGCCCAAATTTTACACCAAGAATTGGAATTAAGCTCCTCCCCCCCAGCATTGTACCTCCCCACGAAACGTGTGACCCGCCCATTCATCCACCCAGCACCATGGCAGAAGCCTGGATGCGTCACTCAAGGGAGTTTACCTTTTTTTCTGGTTCTGTCTTCAGATGAGCCACTCCAACGGTCTCTGCCTCCAGCTGGTAGGTCAGGGCTAGCACCTGGAGATCTGTGGCTGACAGGCTGGGGTAGTCGCCTGTCTTTTTTGAGAATTCTGTCACTGTAACAAAGTGAGTGTGTGGTCACGGGGGGGAGTCCTGCCTGAGTCCGACGGTTTGCAGACACACGGCTCTTAGGGAGGCCTCCTAGAAATATATGAATACAGCGGGGGGACTTGGGGTACCTAAATAGGCTGTTCTTTTCTTTGAACACTCCCGTCTATTGAGA